>NC_133364.1:30230019-30411263 GCF_049309525.1 Garra rufa | reverse complement strand
TCCAAAAAGCCACAAAATGCTCAGAAAATAAAGCATCCTTTAACAAATTAGCATTAAAATGCCAATAAGAGGATTTTCTTGGCAACTGTACCATATTTACTGAAATAAAAACCAGATGGTGGTCAGAAAAACCTATAGGGGAAATAAAACAATCCACAACCCTGTTATTAAAATTTTTTGAAACATAAATTCTATCTAAACGAGCAGCACTTATTCTATTATCCAAAATTTTGACCCAAGTATATTGTTTATCTAGCGGATGCTTAATTCTCCACATATCTAAAAATTCAGCCTCTTCCACCAATCTCGACAAATATCTGGAGGAAAGCATATGAGGCTCTACATTGTTGCGGTCAACATTAAAACATTCTGTACAATTCCAATCTCCCCCAATGATGACATCTCCATCACTGAAATCTTGTCTTAAGACATTAGCTAATATACTAAAAAACTGTAATCGCTCATGTCCCACATTTGGCGCATAAACATTTATGAAGTAAATTATCATCCCCTCAATATTAGTTTTAACAAGAAAGAGACGACCTTTTACAAATTCTTCTGTTTTTTCAATACTAACTTTTTTATCTGGGGAAAAAAGAAAAGCAATTCCAGCACTCAAATTTGTGCCATGATTAAGTATATACTGACCTTTCCACCACAACCCCCACTCTATTTCATTCTCAATATCACTATGAGTTTCCTGTAATAAAATTACATGTAACTTTTTATTCTGCATTACTTCAGATACTAAAGCCCTTTTATGTCTATCCCTCCCTCCATTAATATTTAATGAACCCACCCTCAAAAGATCCATATATATATCTAGGAAGGATGAAAAAAAGACAACAGCAAGAAAAACCAGCAGAAAAAAAAGACAAGATCACCACGTGATGCATGGATAAGACTTACAAAAAAGATTTTAGCCTCTTCTTTTTATCCACCCTTCTACATTTTCTAATAACTGTGACATGTTTTTTTAATCGGAAACGTTTCTTTTCACTCAGCTCATCAAGATTCACAGTCTTTTGCAGAGACACCACTGACCTCTCGAATTTATCAACATCAGGAAAAAAATCCTTTATGTTGACTTGCTTCCCAAACGTCTCATCAAGAAACCCATTAATTTCCTCTAATGTATACAAAGAGAAATTTGAGGTTTCTTGAGAATCACCTTCAGGCCCACAAACAGAACCTCCTTGTGAGTCACATTCATTATCAACTACAGAGCTATTTTCATTTGATACATCATCCATTACACTACCGTCATTGCTAAAACACAACTCTCTCTTTCTTGAACCCAAAGAGACAAGCTGCTCACATCTACTTAAACTGGGTTCTGTCACGTTGAGATAGAAGGTCTGATAGCGGTCATGGCCGCGTCCGGAACAGAGAGCGCGTTCACAGCCGCGTCAGGAACAGAGGGCGCGGTTGTCTCCGCGTCCGGAACAGAGAACGCAGTCGCCTCCGCGTCAGGCGTAGAGATAGCGGTCACGGACGCGCCAGGCCCGTGCAGCGCAGTCACCGCCGCGTCAGGAACAGAGAGCGCGATAGCCTCCGCGTCCGGAACAGAGAGAGCGGTCACCGCCGCGTCCGGAACAGAGAGCGCGGTCAACGCAGCGTCAGGAACAGAGAGCGCGGTCAACGCCGCGTCAGGAACAGAGAGAGCGGTCACCGCCGCGTCCGGAACAGAGAGCGCAGTCACCGGCGCGTCAGGAACAGAGAGAGCGGTCACCGCCGCGTCCGGAACAGAGAGTGTGGTCACCGCCGCGTCCGGAACAGAGAGAGCGGTCACCGCCGCGTCCGGAACAGAGAGCGCGGTCACCGCCGCGTCCGGAACAGAGAGCGCGGTCACCGCCGCGTTAGGAACAGAGAGAGCGGTCACCGCCGCGTCCGGAACAGAGAGCGCAGTCACCGCCGCGTCCGGAACAGAGAGCGCGGTCACCGCCGCGTCCGGAACAGAGAGCGCGGTCACCGCCGCGTCCGGAACAGAGAGCGCGGTCACCGCCGCGTCCGGAACAGAGAGCGCGGTCGTCTCCGCCCCGGGAATCGCCGCCAGACGAGCGTCCTCCACTGCCCAACGAGTGTAGATGGCCGCCATCCACTCGGGCACAGCCGCCTCAACGACCGCCTCCGCCGCCCAACGAGCGCAAATGGCCGCCGTCTCTTTGGACAACGTCACCTTCTCCCTGAAGGTCAAAAAAGAAATCCTCCCTGTTGGACCCACTGATGATGGCTGCATTCTGTCACGTGAGAGTAAGGTCTGGGTCCAAATGCAGGGTAAGTAATTATTTAATAACAATAAACAAATAAACGAACAAACAGGCCAACACGGCACAGACACGACTAGATAAACAGAAAGCAAAACAAGAAACACGGTCAAGGGCCAAGATCAAGAATACAAATACCACAGAATAACATGCAAGACAAAAGACAATGCAGCCATGAAGCAGGAGTGAAAGGTGAGAGTTTTTAAAGACCAGATAATAGTGAACAGATGTGAATGAATCAGTGCTAATGACAAAGACAGGTGAATGCAATCAGGAAGTGCAGTGTAGGAACAGCGACCTCAGGAGGCTGAGGAGAGACCCACAGCCCCGATCATGACAGGTCCTGCAACTGCTATATCATTATCTTGCTGCTCATATTCATTTGTATTATGTACAATTACAGTATTTGCAACATTTTCATTTTGTTGACACTTATTCACCTTAGTATCAACAACATGCTCATCATTAACAACAAGCTCACGTAACTCCCATAGCGGTCTGCACCGCACCAGAAACGCTTACCTTAGATGAAGCGATTTGTTCTTCCTGAGCAGTATGCTCCGTGTCCGCCGTTTCTCTTTCGACATTAGGCCTATTCCCTTGTTCACGCTCTCTGTTATGTGGGCACGCGAACTTCTTATGCCCTAAATCACCACATTCAAAGCACCTTAAGCTACCAGTTGTTGCATACACCATGTAACTTTTCCCTTCATGACGTACTCTGAATGAGACAGCAAGCGTATTTTCCTCAGAGTCTAAAAACATAAACGCCTGTCTTCTAAAAGATTTAACATGTCTCAGAGACGGGTGCTTACAACCTAGCGTGATTGTTTTAAAACCACTGGCAAATTTGCCGAAACAAGTAAGTTCCCGCTCCAACGCATCATCGGGAATGAAGGGTGGCACATTCGATACCGTAACTTTTGCAGTTGGAGCATGTAGCGGAGTAACCTGAACAAAATTGTCATTTATGATGAGACCATTCTCAATTAATTGATTAACAAAGTTTTGCTCTTTTAAGAACACTACTACAGCTCTATTCATATGGGAAGCAGACACAATATTCTCGTGTCCTACTCCACGGCCAGTCGAAATAAGCACGTCCTCTACTGTGATGCCGTCCTCCGGCACACACCTGAAACCATTGCGCAAGGACAAAGACGACGCCTCAACGTGAGACGCCATCCCTCCCGCGCAACAGCTACAAAACCAAAAAAAAAAACGAAACCAAAATCAACCTTAAACCATGCAATAGAAAAAAAGAAAAAACAAACAAAACAAATAAAGAAACTGGTGAATTCACACAGCTCAGATCTCACCCAACACCACTCTCACACTTCCCAACATGCACCGAGAGAGAGAGAGAGAGAGAGAGAGAGAGGGTCCAAAACCTCTTTATTGCTTTAAAACAGAAACAAAACAACAACAAATATAAAACAGTTCAGCGATTTCAAAAATCAAACAAAATGAACAAAGCTAAATTAATCCAGAGAGAGAGAGAGAGAGAGAGAGAGAGAGAGAGAGAGAGAGAGAGAGAGAGAGAGAGAGAGAGGGATTGCAAAATAGTCTCATTCTGTGCTTAATGCTTTAAAGTACTGCATGTTAAGAATTGTCTCTAATTGTCCCTATAACAAAGATTTGTGTGTATTTGTGTTTAAGGAGACTTAAATGAGACATAAATGTAAACTAATCTTCCTGAGCTATGAAAGAACAAACTCTGATCAATACTATTTTCCCATTGGAACTGCTAAGATGCACCATTACAGCCTAATGTAGAATTATCATGTTTAGTGCAGGCAGACCCAGATGTCAACAGAGCTGTGCAGTGGAAACTTGAATGTCTAGGGATAACAGTATATATTTTTTTATTTATCCTGTATGTGCAATTAAAGTTCAATTGGATTTTTCATTTGTGCCTTTAAATACAATAGCTAAATAAATAAAAAGGTAAATGTTTTGTTGTTGTTGTTGTTGTTGTTGTTTTCGGTAAGCCTGAACTGAATTTAACAACAAATGCTTTTTTATTTAATTTCATGCACAAGTAAATTTAATTCATAAGGCTCCAAGAACCATTATCAAAGCATGAAATATGGAAAATGAGTAAGACAGTTGAATTAGTTAACCAAAACCTTTAACCTCTATCAGAAATGTTTTGCTTTTCAAGTAGACGCCACAAATGAAAAATTAGAAACATTTAATGTCCTTGACCAAATAGTTGAGGAAACAAGCTGCTTGTAACATAATTTTAAAATTTCAACATTTATAAGTTTATAATTTGCTGTGAAAGATTTAAAAGGTTATTCAATGGTCAGGTCTTATTAAAAATGAAACATAATTAAACTGCAATTACAGAATGACTGACAGATTCTTAATGACAATTAATGTCGTATCTGGCTCATTCCCGCTTGGTCCCTTGTGAGGATTGTGTTATAACAGAATGGACAAAATAATAATAGGGTAGACAAAATAGAGCATAAACAATATTACTTTGGTCTGAACTAGGTATTGATAGAAAATAAGTAAAACACTCATAAAGAAGTTAAAATAAATTTCTTTCTCTACTATCATGTACTCACTCACTGTCCACTTTACGGTAAATTAAAAGTATTAATTTATAAAATCCATACGTATATACTTGATGTGAAAAACAATCATTTATAGTAAGTGCTGTATTTATGAAATGGATATTCTGGGGATGCTGGAAAAAAAGTCAATTTTAGTTTAATAAAAACATGTTAATTTATGTTAATTCATCTTTGTGAATCATATTGCTAAATATATTTGGCTTATCTATCATGGAGAGCTAATATAAACAAACAAACAAACAAACAACAAATGTGTTGTTTCAACATTATGTAAAAAGTATATATGCATATATTTTACAGTGTTTACAGTAAGATTATTGTTTACAAAAGGATGAGAAAGCTATTTGGCCAATAGATGGATTTCTCTGCACGTGTGTTGGTGTGTAGTTCTTTGACGCCATGCCCACGTCACGATGACGCTGAGCTCTACCTTTGCCTTTTCTCTCATCACTGTCTGATCCTTCAGACTTCAAGCACAGAGCAGTGACAACTTGTGAGGAGTCAGACTGGACAGACCATTCATAAAACCACACCAACAACACAAGAGCACATCAAGCTGGACTCACATCAGCCCACTTCTCCAGTTCATCCTCTTTGACTCACTGTGCACATTTATTCTTGCGGTTGTTCACTTATGTCCCGCAAATCCAGCGATGACTATAATCTGCGTAGTATCAGCAATCTGATGGGCGAGAGGAGGAAGCGAGCGGATGATGGAGAGCGGAGTCTCATCAAAGCTCCGTCCAGCGCCAGCCTCAGCAGCGCAGGTCCCTCAGCAGCTTCCCCCGCGCCCGCGGACCTGGAGCGTGCGGCGCGCAAACAGTTCCAGCAAGATGTCACGCCGGGTTTCGTTTACGTCCTGGCCGTGTTCTCCGCTATCGGCGGCTTTCTGTTCGGCTATGACACGGGGGTGGTGTCCGGAGCGATGCTTTTGCTCAAAAGGGACATGAATATAACTGCCCTGTGGCAGGAGCTGCTGGTGTCCGGGACTGTTGCCGCGGCGGCGGTGTCCGCGCTGCTCGGCGGGTATCTCAACGGACTGTTCGGGCGGCGGGTGTGCATCCTCACGGCCAGCTTCACCTTTGCTATTGGGGCGATAGTGTTGGGATCTGCTCCTAATAAGGAGGCTCTGCTGGTTGGACGGCTCATAGTGGGACTTGGGCTGGGTAAGCGAGACACACCTGACCGATGCTGATTCATGTGTTGACATTAGAAAAGTTACAGCAAACATTAGGTTGTTTGAGGTCTTATACCATATTGTTTTGTCTTTGAGCTTTAGTCAATAATCATTTGATCATTTCGTTTTTAAATATTTAAATACAAAATAATCAAATGATTATTAACTACATCAAGCAAATGTATAAATAATGTTATGGTAAAATATCACTTTACTGTAAAAATTGCTGTAATTGATATTAGCCTTAAATTTTGTTGGTGTAACCTAATATATTTAGGTTGATTCAGTAATATCAAATAACATTATTGGTAACATGATTTGAATAAAGTCAGTTATATTACTAGGATGCACATTGTTATAGGTTACTTTACTTTTGGTTATTTTCAGTTTAGTAATGGGTACAAAGTTACTAACACCAAATGGTGATACTGATAGAAACAGAACATATTTACATAAACTTTAAATGGAATTCTTCAATTGTTAGAGAGCTAATACTACTGTATCTCTAAAACATTTCATTTATGTAAACAGATGTAAGTCAGGTTAATTTAGTGTTAAAAAAATAACATTTTTGACTTGAATAAAACTGTATGAAGTTACCTTTTTTATAAAGAAAATGCATCTGTAAATGCAGATCCTACTCTCTTAATATTACTTGAATAATGGCACCATTAATTTTAATTTATCCAAGCTCTGTGAGCTGTGCAGAAAAGCTCTGTAATTCGGATTTCATTTGGTTAATTGTATTTATAAATGTATACTTATCATGATTTTTCCTTTTTAAACATGTGTTTAAAGTGTCTTATAGTTGCAACCTAAAGGATGTTCTTAACCAAGACTTTTGTCTGCTTAGTAATTACAATAATATACTGTATATATATATAAACCAGTTTTCATACAAATTGCTTATATTTATTTCACTCTCTGTTTAGATTATTATTTGTCATGTCCTCATTGGCGTCTCCTACTCCAGACACCCTGTGCTCCAATTCCTCGGACCACTGAATCTCGTTTGCACTCACACCTGTTCTCCATTTACCAATCAGCACACACACACACACACACACACATACAGACACATGCCATCCTCTCTTGGCTTGGCTCTCATCAGAGATATTATAGGTCTCACAGCATTACTGTGATCTTCCTTGCTACTCTTTTGGAGTTATTTCTGTTTGCTTTTCATCTTTGTGTGGTCTTGTGGCCTTGTAGTAAGTGACATTTTGGAATACCTCTCTTCTCTTGTCTCTTTGAAAATAATCCTCAGCATTTGGGCTTCTGTCACATTTCTTGTCTAGACCAGTAGGCATAGACCCGGCGGGAGCCATCTCCATTCAGGAAACACTTAAGTGTCATGAGACAGTTTTACTTTTCAATCTATAACCTAAACCTAGATTGAAGGCTTTTTATTGTGGGCTATTTAGATGCCATGTACACCAAATCAAACATCAAAAATCTGTGAAAATAACAAAATAACAGCTCATTAGCTGTACGCATATCTGAAATTTTCAAGTAGCCCTGCAGGTAGAAAATGCTCCAGTTGGAGGATGCATTTTAAGATAGGAAGGCATCAAGGCACATCCAAGTCAAATGTTAGTTTCACTTCCTGTCTTCTGAGATGCCTTTTTAAGGCAGCATCGATGCAAAGCCAATAGAAGGCAAGCCTGCAACCTTTAGGCAAAAACGAGTAACAGCCAGGGGCGCTGCTAAGGGGTGGGGGGGGGGGGGTAAGTTAGGACAATTCTAAGGGCCCACGCCTTTTAGGGGCCCCCAGAGATCTGCTTTTGTGTGGTAGGGGGGGCCCAACCTCATATTTTGTCATAGGGCCCAAAATTGCGAGCGGCGCCCCTGGTAACAGCTAAAGCTAACGTTTCCGGTTTGGGGAAAAGAGACCAGAGGCCGTTTTCTTTAAATGGATGTTAATGGAGGAGAGGCTTCACTAAGCTGAATAAACATTTTTTTTATTTTTTTTAAAGAGGAAACAGCTCATCATTTAATGAATAAGCCTCTCAGCTAATCTTCAACATGTTTTATATTAAACAGAACTTTTGGATTGCACTATTTTTTAAAATGTACACTAGAAAAAATGCCATTTTATAAGAGAAGTCACATCAACTTTCAGCACTTCCCATTAATTTCTATGGTATTCATAAACAGCCAATGAGTGTGGCACAACTCTCTGACTGAAATTCAACGATGTCAAGGCTGTAATGTGATTGGTTATCAAGGCACATGTGATTTAAGTTGAGAGTTATGAGTTCTCCAATAATAAGTAATACAGACCCTCTCATCTTCCAATAGTAAGACAATCTCTGATAGAGGATATAGATATACCACAGTCCTACATTCCAAGAAATGCTGGGTTGTTTTAACCTTTGAGTACAACCCAACTTTTGGGAAAAAAAAAATGATTGAAAAATGTAACCCAACACTTGGGTTAGTCGATACTTGACGCAAAGTTCGGATGACTCAACCCAGCATGTTTTAGAGTGTATGTGTTCCATTCCGACAGTTGGGACAAAAAAATAAAAAAGGCATCTGAAATTTGTGGTTGGTGGCCAGTTTCTGTTTTTGATCAACTTTTTCAACTTGTTTTCATGACACGTCATCAATGGCGGCACTGAACATAAACAGTGCCACTGAACCGAAAGGAACTCACAAATTTGGTGATTATTGCTGCTGAAAATGGTCAATTATTGTTATGTTTTGGGTTGTACTAATTGGTCAGACCGGGAAAAATATTTGGAGTACTATAGACTGGCAAAAGGTATAGCAAAAAGTGCAAAACACTGTCTGAGGAACAAAAGGTGTTTGTGGTTGGCCAAACTGAACAAGGATTTCCAAGGCAAGAATCTTGACATTTGTGTTTGTTCTTATCATTTCCGGTCAGGTAGGTGAAATATTAGGCTAATATCTTAATTAATTCTGCTTGTATGTATCTTTACCACCTATTATCTTTAGTTTGTCAAAATATTGCACTATTTCCTGCTTACTAAGTCTTCTATATGATTTATAGAGGACTTAGTGAAGTTCAGCTGTGTTTGACCAGAGATGGGAACTTTTTAACATCTGTGTTTTAACTTTTTCGCCTTTTGAATAATGTTTCAGTAAATGCGTAGTTAGGTTATTTAATGTATGTTCAATGTGGCTGATTTTTCTAAGGGATTGTAGACAGCCTTTTTAATTGCTTTGCTTAAAGAAACCCAACTGAGTCATAGTGTAAGATCACAGGCTTTGATGAAATTTCATGCAGCGTTTCATTGAAAATTCAGACCTATTTTTAACACAGGCAATTAGAGTCATAAGGATTCACATGATTTGATTGGGTGGTAAGACTGACAGAGATCCTGAAGCTCAAGTGATTATTCTCATTAATGTATGTACCGCAAGGAGCTTCCAAGAATCCCGTGACCATGTGGAAAGAGCAATTTGGTCTGATGCTTATTGTCTAGGATTACACACTGTCATTAGGGAAGATTGGTGTTTTCTCAATCCTAATATTGTCTGGCTGACTAATGCCTTCTTTATTGCTCAAATCCAAAGACTCCCCAATTGACCCATTACACTCTGGACAAAAATCCATATTTGTATTTTAAAAGCTATTTTGCACAATCATTGGTTTTTGTGCAGTAGTCAATAACCATGTAAATCGTTTTCAGGAAATGTGTATTATCTTCCATTTCAAGTCTATTTTCAAATTCTTTTCATGAATAAATTGTCTTGTAACTTTCTTGAAAGGTCACTGATCTGATAATTGACCACTGACTTCTGGTTTAAGCAATTCAGCCCAATTACTTCCACACTGACCTTTGCGAAAACACAAAACCAGAAGAGGGCAAAACCAGGAGCAGTTAAACCATCAAATTAATGACCTTTTCCTTAGCCCATTATCTTTATTTGGCATAGTTAAGATATTAGAATACAGCACACTGTATATATTGGTATACTGTGTGTTCTTTCATTATATGAGTCAAGTCATTAATGCAGTGTTTGGAAACCCTGTCTCAAGGGATTTGGGCAATTCCTCACCCTAACGCTTTCCTCATACTGGGCGCAGAGCTTCGTGCTAATCACAGATGGTGTAAAGTAGCAGTTCAGTTGGTCTGGTGTGATCAGAGGAGAAGCTAAGCTCTTTTGGCAATCGACTGCTGTCTCCATGACTCCACCATCCTTTAGAGCGAAAGGCCATTAGAGTGATGGCCTCTCACGTTGAGTGTCTGGGGTAGTCTGCTGAATGAAGTGGATGTGTTTTTCCTTTAAGACACTGTCTCTAATAATAGAGGACAGCTACAGCTTCAGTCTGGAGTCTCATACTAATGAGTCCGCTGAAGCTGAAGAACGGTAAGCAAAATTCAGCAGATACCCAAAACACCACAACAACATAGACAAAACAAGACCACCACTTCCTCCGACAGACTGTTGCATCATTAGGGCTGAACTGCAGTATTGTGATGTACTCAGGAAATCTTATTTTGTATACTGATATTGGTGAATTGATACTTGTTAAGTATTCCCTAGTGCTTTTAAGTAGATTTACTGATGGCCATAAATGTTGAAATATAACACTCAACAATGTATCACTGTATCTCCCATGCAACATCAATATCCTTGTAAACCTCGATTCATTTGTTTGTGTTTTCGGTACATATTGATGTTTCAAAGCTTAGTGAGCTGCCTTGCTGTCTACATACATAGCTATTACCTTCTGAAGCAGCGTCCTAACCAAGACAAAACCTCATAAGTGACTGTTCTACTTCAGCATAGAAACCTTGTTACCAGCACAGTAATAACTCTCCACAAGCTTCTAAACTAACCACAAGCTCAATAATTGATAGCGCATACACATATTTGATGAAACTGGTTTGTTTTAATGAGTTTGAACCATTTTAGCAACAGTGTTTAGTATTGATCTAATTGGTTTGGAAACTGTCAGCCAATTTTCCTGTTGAAGAAATAGCAAATGCTGATTAGGTACACTATATTGACAAAAGTATTCGCTCACCTGCCTTGACTCACATATGACCTTAAGTGACATCCCATTCCTAATCCATAGGGTTCAATATGACGTCGGTCCACCCTTTGCAGCTATAACAGCTTCAACTCTTCTGGTAAGGCTGTCCACAAGGGTTAGGAGTGTGTTTATGGGAATTTTTGACCATTCTTAAAGAAGCGCATTTGTGAGGTCACACACTGATGTTGGACGAGAAGGCCTGCCTCTCAGCCTCCGCTCTAATTCATCCCAAAAGTGTTCTATCAGGTTGAGGTCAGGACTCTGTGCAGGCCAGTCAAGTTCATCCACACCAGACTCTGTCATCCATGTCTTTATGGACCTTGCTTTGCGCACTGGTGCTCAGTCGTGTTGGAAGAGGAAGGGGCCAGCTCCAAACTGTTTCCACAAAGTTGGGAGCATGGAATTGTCCAAAATCCACATCCGCTGACCCCGACTGGACTTGCACAGGTTGCACAGGTGGTATCCTATCACAGTTCTGCGCTTGAATTCACTGAGCTCCTGAGAGCGACCCATTCTTTTACAAATGTTTGTAAAAACAGTCTGCATGCCTAGGTGCTTGATTTTATACACCTTTGGCCATGGAAGTAATTGGAACACCTGATTCTGATTATTTGGATGAGTGAGTGAATACTTTTGGCAATATAGTGTATGTTTTGAAACATGGCTGCTGGTTTGAGCTGGTTTAAGCTGGTTTTTAGCTGGTCATGAAATGGTTTAAGTTGGTCATGTCTTGGTCCTAAGCTGGTCCTAAGCAAGTAGCTCTGGACCAACACATGACCAGCTAAGGACCAGCTCAAACCTGCAGCCATCATGAGATGGTTTAAGCTGGTCATGTGCTGGTCCTAAACTGGTCCTGAGCTGGAGCTAGTTGCTTAGGAGCAGCACATGATCAGCTAAGGACTATCCTAAACTATCTATAACCAGCTTAAACCAGCTCAAGACCAGCAGCCATGCTTTAAAACATACCTAACCAGCATATGATTTTTTCAAAAGGGTTAGGATAAACTTTTTGGATATTGTCTTATCCTCAAAGTATACATGCGATTCTGACTTTGATTTTGGCTAAAATAGGCAACTACTAATGTATCTGGTTTTAAGTCCATAAAGTATGTTCTGTTTTGGGACAAATTATACGGCTGATCATGAGGGCTGGGTAAAAATATTGATTTGTCAATTTTAATCTCATTTTCATGAAACCATATCGATTCTCAAATTCCAAGAATCGATAAGTCTAGCCTGTTTTCAGTTAATAAACGGAATATTGTAGTGCACCTCCCATCCAATATATCGCAATAAGCTTTGTAATTTGTTATTTTCATTATGAAACAAAGTCCATTTTAATACCAGTTTCAGTATGAAATAAACATAAATAAATGCTTGAATGTATGTTTAAAGATAGAGTACAACTTACTGAAAATTGCAACCTGATCTCATGACAAAAACATACATGTGGTAACAAAGTATGTATCAGTATGTATCAATAGATACATACAAATATATACAAAACCAACGTCACATAAAAAAAAACATAGCATATGTATTTTGATCTGTTCTGGGGGGGCGGGGTACGAACACTTCTTAAGAGCCACTCAGTGGACATTTCTGTTGGAAACTGCAGTGATATCTACTTATTAGTATGGATTTCATATCTTGCAAAAACGTTCCCACAAGTACACTTTTATTAGTATGGATTTCATATCTTGCAAAAACGTTCCCACAAGTACACTTTCGTCATGAGATGAAAGACCAGGTAGTGAAAATCGTATCCTGTGTCATGTAATCGCTCGATCAGTGTTTCAACCATGCAAAGACATTTAACAGCTTGTAAACAATGTCACATAACAACAAATTTACCTCAGAACAAACATGTTCAATGCCCAAAAACTCATTAGACAGCTAGAAAAATTAACTCTAGATGGCATACTGTACTTGATATATATATATATATATATATATATATACATACACAAAATAATTGATATCGAATTGAATCAGAAATCAAATTGAATCATAAATTGTGTGAATAGGAATAAAAATTAATAAAAAAAACTCTTTTGGCATTAAAATAATACTGTCAGGATTTACTAAAGACACGCAGTGAAGAAGTAGCGCTGAAAAGGCGTGGACACTTATTGAATATGCATATGTAGGAGTTTTAAAGTATTAAAATGAATCACGCAATGCAATTTACTAACATCTGCACTTGTCAAAATTACTGGTATTTGCGCTATTATTTAACGCTATTATTTATTTCCCCTCCCATCTGTGCTTATATGGAATTGCCCTCCAATGCTAATTTGGCCTGTTTAGTAAAAAGTGAAATGTAGACTATGTATAGAGTTACGCTACATTTGGATGAAAATGTAGACAGCGTCACATTTTTCCAATAAACCTGGGTTGGCTACGATGCATCTATAAGAAGTATTAAGACAGTAGAAAGCAAAACAGCTCTCTAGATTTTTTAGACAGACTCTTTGAGACAACTGTGTGAGTCATGGTTTCATTGGCTAGGAGAATTTTTTGATGTTTTGTCGCTCAGTAGCACATAGGAAAAATAAGGTGGCATGTTTTCAACACGTACAGACAGATATCTCGCTCCACACATCATCTTTGTCATTTTGAATGATACTTCCATGTGACATAAACATTTGGGCTTCCCATATGTATAAATAAAGAATGCCTGTGAATGGCATTGTTAGATAACCTGCATCATGTCCATGTGAGAGGAGAATACATCCTTCGCTAATGTGAAGTCAGTGTCTTTCAAAACGTAAATGAAATGCCAATAACAGCTGTCGTCTCACAGTATTGATTAACCTCCTTGTGAGGCAAGCAGTGAGGCGTTCCCATGGCAACAGGTACGTTGTCTGCCGGGCAACGAGAGCGACAGTGAACCAGGGCTATTAATAGACTTTATAGCGAGCGGTTATGTCGTAGACCTTGTCAGATAAATGTGGGCATGGACTTTTGTTTGTTCTTCTGTGTAAATATCAGACAACATTGGTCTCGTCAAACCACAGCACATTTTCCTCCCCATCCCAATCTGTCAGAAGCAAATTCACATTTTATGATGTCCTTGTGATTCCAGAATTCACTTGCTTGTTGGAAATTTGCATAATGTGACACGTCTGTGATGTAATTGGTGGGAATGAGAAGGATGTGGCCTGGCTGGATCATCATAGTTCTCTTGAGAGCCATGTGATTGTCAGGGAACGATGGCACACAAAGCATATTCACTATGCATGCCACATATTCTTGTGTGGAACCCTCTGACAAAGCCCACAAGATGAGGCCTTTTGTAGATCTGAGAGACAATGTAAGTGTAATATAGCTGTGTTAATATACCAACCTATTGAAGTACTGAAGTAGAAATCTGTTTTGTACCTTTGTAATACACTTAGAACCATCAAAAGCAGGTGATGATGAGAAAGTCACATGATGAACCAAAGCCAATCACAAGAAGCTCTTAAATACTAACATATATAGAAAGTGCACAGTGTCATTCACACAAACACTAAACATCACCATGCTAACACACATAAAACTGAAATAATGCAATAAACATTCATTTAACAACAATAGATGTGTACCCTAGTGTGCAAAACTGATAAGAAAAAACTAAGAAACATAGTTATTTCAACAAAAAAACATCAAATTTGAAATGCAATGCAGGGAATGTCAATTTACGGTTATTCACTGTAAAATTTACATTCTTTTTTACTTCCGAAAACAGTATACAACCGCAAAAGTACATGCAATGTCCAACACAGTTTTTCCACCATATATAGTAGTGGAACTTGCTGTTAAAATTTAACAGATTTTTACTGTAGCATTTTTACAGTATTTTACCGTTAAATTCACTGTCATTTATTACAGTTCTGGTTTTGTGGTCCAGGGTCACATATATGTTGTAAAATTCCAATTAAGGTTTCAATAGTGTTTGTGTTTACTGCTTATGTCCAACATTATCCCAGAAGTCCGATGGAACAAATTACTATACTAATGTCTTTGCTTTTGACACAGGTTGAATGTCAGCAGCATTCCAGAAAGATGCCAAACCAAATGTAAAATTGCTATTTTTTGATTGCTCTCTATATATCTACCCATTCAGGTATTGCTTCGATGACTGTTCCTGTGTACATTGCTGAAACCTCACCACCCCATCTGAGAGGACGCCTGGTCACCATCAACACTCTGTTCATCACAGCAGGCCAATTCATAGCCAGCGTTGTTGATGGGGCCTTTAGCTACATGCAGCATGAGGGCTGGAGGTATGACCATCAAATCAAGGTTTTTCAGCATAACAGTTCTATAATTTGCACTGATTTTTGAGAATCAGTAAAATGGAATGATTTTCATGATGTTCATGATCTATGGCACCATGGCAAAAGCAGTGAATGAGATGCAAGCTTCCAGTCTGAACTGAATGTGATGAGAGAATGTATTCACTGTGTGGAACTGTCTACCACCGTGTGATGTGAACATCAACCCTAGTGGAAAGATTCATCCTGTAGGGCAGATCTTGTAAATCACATCATTCTCAATCTCTATAGCCTGTCTAAATAAACCTTTAGAACAATACAAAATAAACATTAAACCAGCTGTATGTCCCCCTCACTATGTGTCACAGTTCTGTCTGTTCATGTCTTTGGTTTTGCCCATTTATCTTCCCCCTGTCATTTTGTTATCATTTGGTTTAGTCCTCGTTTGTGTAATCACCGTCATCTGTTTCACCTGTGTGTTATCAATCAGTTTGCTTTATAAGTCAGTCTCTGTTTTCAGTTCCCTGTCGGTCGTTAAATGTTGACAAGTGTGTGTGGATTATCTTGCCTGTTCCTGAGTGTTCCAGCCTGTTTATTCTGAAGATTATATTAAATATTAATGTTTATTGTTTACCTCGTCTCGTCCATCCAGCACGTATCGTTACAGGAACGACCGACCGAAAAAGTTTACCCGGCACTTTCCCCTGCGTTTATTTTCCGTCTTTTTTCCCTCAGTGTTTTGTTTTTTATTGTTTGATCGATTATGGACCCTACTGTTCGTCTCATCCTCCTGAGGCAGGAGGAACACTCTCTTGAGGACCATACACGTGAGTTCATCTCCCTGGCAGAACATTCCCACTTCCCGGATAGCAGCCTATGTATCTACTATCACGTAGGACTGAATCCCACCACCAAGGCGCTGCTATCCGGGGAGGGTCCTCAAGAGAGCCTGCCGGACTACATCGTGTGGGTGTTGGCGTCCTGCCAATCTTCCTGGACTGTCGGCGTCATCGAGGAGGACGTCAACCCCACTCACGACCCAGAACCCAGCCAAACATCACCCCGACATGCGGAGTTACAGCCTGAGCCCACCGCAGATGGAGTGCCAGAGCCGAGAGCGACAGAGCCTGACCCATCTGACCAGGTGCGAGAGCCGGCATCAACATCCGTGACGGTGGATTGTCACGTGGAGCAAGAGAGGGCGACAGAGAGCCCTGCCCACTGCACCACCGCTGAGGGTGAGCTTGGATCTAATTCTGGGGATTTAATAGACGTCTTCTCGGATCTTGCCCAAGACAACTCATGTGACTTAATTGACTTTTTCTCTGAGCCACTGACCTGCATAGACTTCCCTCCCACCCGCCCTCGTCTGTCTGAATCTGCCTGGTCCCCGCTGGTTCCGCCCAGCCGTCCTGAGTTCCCGCTGGTTCCGCCCAGCCGTCCTGAGTCCCCGCTGGTTCCGCCCAGCCGCCCTAAGTCTTCCAGGTCAGCAGTCAGTCCCCCAGCTCACCCTCAGCCCACCACCTGTGCAGTGGGCTCGCCGCGGGACTGCCAGCTTCCATCGGCGTCTCGGCTGGAGGATTCCTCAGCTCCGCTTCCAGCCTCCGAGTCCTGGACTCCGCCTCGGCTCTCGACGCCCTCCTCTTCATCGTCACCCGTCGATCCACCAGCTCCACCGAGCTCCATCGTCTTTCCGGCTCCGCCCTGGTCAGTCGTCACCCCATCGGCTCCTCAGGACTCTGCTCCTCCGGCTGTGCCTCGTCGCGCCGTCCCACCGGCTCCTTGGGACTCCTCCTTCCTGCGGGCACAGCCTCCATCCTCTGTCGCTCCGGCTCCGCCGCGGATCTCCGGGACTCCGCCTCCGCCTCGGGCGCCAGAGCCTGCTCCACCTTGGCCCTCCGGATCCTCGTCGTCATCGGCTCTCCATCTTCGCCTCGGGCTCCTTATCCATCTGCTCCGCCTCTGTCGGTCGGCCCCATGGAGTCGGCACACCTTCGTCCACCATGGTTCCTCCCTCCGTCGGCTCCACAGTGGGCCGTCATCATGGCTGCGGTCTGGGTCGGTTCCTCCTGCCTTATGCCCCACCCATGTCCTCCCTGGCTCCTCCCTCCGTCGTCGCCCCTCTGGACTGTCTGGTTTGTCACTTGGACTTTTGTTCTGGTCCTCCTCCGGGGGTTGCGTCCTCCGCCGGAACCCCCTCCTTCATTGACTCTGGTATCCTGGTTTTTCCGCCCCTCTCGTTTTTTTCTTTTTTCCACGGCGCGAGGACGCGCCTTTCCGGAGGGGGGCGTAATGTCACAGTTCTGTCTGTTCATGTCTTTGGTTTTGCCCATTTATCTTCCCCCTGTCATTTTGTTATCATTTGGTTTAGTCCTCGTTTGTGTAATCACCGTCATCTGTTTCACCTGTGTGTTATCAATCAGTTTGCTTTATAAGTCAGTCTCTGTTTTCAGTTCCCTGTCGGTCGTTAAATGTTGACAAGTGTGTGTGTGTGTGTGTGGATTATCTTGCCTGTTCCTGAGTGTTCCAGCCTGTTTATTCTGAAGATTATATTAAATATTAATGTTTATTGTTTACCTCGTCTCTCGTCTCGTCCATCCAGCACGTATCGTTACACTATGTGTAGCTGTTGCTTTGGGAGCGAAAATGTTATAAAGATAATATCTAGTTGATGGAAATGTTGCCATTTACTTACTTTTATCTTCCCCAGGACCAAAACCATAACTTGTTCTATGTAAATGAAAGGTATACTGCTTAATAAACACATCGTAATGACCACAATTCAATGATACACAGCAAATAATGATTTTAATATGACTTGTTTTATTTATATATTTTATTTTATATATTTTATTATAGCCATTGGGTTTAAGGTTTACACTATCTACGAGTTATTTCAACTTTTCATTATGCTGGGTTAGTTTAACTGGCAGCTACTTCTGGTAAATAAAATCTGAAATTTGTCTGACTAAAAAAAGAATACTGATCCTTTAATTATCTTTAACATAATCAAATAATGTTTATTTCTGGAAAAGATCATTACCATTATAACTAGCAACAATGCATACTCTTTCACCACCTGAGGATACATAAATATATATTTATATATGTATTCTTCTTTAAGAACAATGTTTTTTTTTTCCTTCGATTTCTTGGTTTTCTCTTCCAATATTGTTTCTTTTTCATCTGTTTAGATATATGTTTGGTCTGTCAGTGGTCCCTGCATTGCTACAGTTCCTAGGGTTCCTTTTCCTACCCGAGAGTCCTCGCTGGCTCATCCAGAAAGGTCTTACCCAGAAGGCCCGGCGCGTGCTCAGCCAAATCCGAGGCAACCAGAACATTGACGAGGAGTATGATACTATCAAAAGCAGCATTGAAGAGGAGGAAAAGGACTGCGGAGGAGGTGAGAAAATAGTCTTGCATGCACTCACACATGCAAATAACTCAAAGAAACACAATTACAGTCATGGCTCACTGATTTCATCAAACTATGGAAAGTACTCAAGTACACAAAAGGAACACTGTGTGGATATTGGCAAATTTCAGAAGCATACATATTTTCGGCATCAAAGCTCCCGGAAGACATTTGTTTTCAATGGGGATTGGTAAGTTAAAGAAGTTCACTTCTGATTATTTACCCACCTCCATGTGATCCAAGATGTTCATGTCTTCAACCCAAAAGAAAAAAGGTTTTTGAGGAAAACATTCCAGAATTTGTTCTCCATAGTGGACTGCAATGGTGGCCAACAGGTTGAAGGTACAAATTGCAGTTTCAATGCAGCATTAATTCACCTTTAACTTCAAAATTGTCCAAACATCATTGTTTTATCTTTTTTTGTAATGAGCATTTTACTTTTTTTGAACGTTCGCATTTTTAAACACTGGGTCGCCTACATCATGCATGACCTTTCCAACATAATTGTGTAATGGTCGGGCTGGTGCAAAATGAGCATGTGTGGTTAAAAAGTATATACATTTTTTTTTTTTTAGAAAATTAACAATAGTTTCACTAGACAAGACTCTTATTCTTGGCTGGGATCGTGTAGAGCCCTTTGAAAGCTGCATTGAAGCAATTTGGAACTTCCACCTGTTAAGGTCCACTATATGAAAAGAAAAATCCTGGAATGTTTTCCTTAAAAACCTTAATTTCTTTGAGACTGAAGACAGAAAGACAAGGACATCAAATTATCAGGAAATGTGTATTCTAGAAGTGAACTTCTCCTTTAAAGTACAATGGTTATCAGAAACTGCTTCCGATACAACAAAGTTGTGGTGACCAATAGGGTTGGGAATAAGGAATTGTGGTACAGAGTATTTTTGTACAATGTTCCATGTGCATTGGTGAAAGAATGTAGATTAAGAGGAGTTCAATCATTTGGTTCCAATAGACTTAGTTTCCAACTATAGACTCTACAAGCTGCAGACAATGAAGCTCACATGATCCAGTGCATGACAAGTACAAGCAGATACAACGGTTGCGTAGGAACACTTAGTAGCAACTAACAGTACAGAAACATGGCAACCTCTGTATCAGTGCACGTTAATCTGTATGAATGTAACAAGAAAAACAAATCAAATCCAAGAAAATGTGGTAGTTAGTCTCATATAGAATCAAATAATTTTTGGGAAATGCAGATGCAATGTCTAGAGTCAAGGGACAAGAGGATCTTGGAAAGTGGATTGGTTTTGTCCTTAATTACCTCTGATTCAGAGGTTCCTAACTACAGAGAGACTGAGGAGGTCTCCCACTTGCCTCTGGAAAGCTGAAAGTGAAGAACCCCTCAGAGTTTTCAAGCTCTATCCAGAACAACAGTCTTATTCTGGTACATACAGATATACCAAGTTGCACATTTTTATCCAGCACAGTCTAGGAGATAACTTAAAGGATATAAATTGGTAACAAATATTTTCTTAATGCCAAACAGTACATGCTGTTACATGTCTCCCTCTGTCTTCCCCCGTCAGTTTGTTATGATTTGGTTTAGCCCTAATTATTAGTCCTCGTTAGTGTTATCCCTGTGACCTGTGTGTACTCATTAGTTTGTCTTTATAAGACTGTCCTTGTTTTCATTTCCCTGTCGGTCATTGTCGTTGTTTACTGTGCGTGGAAGTTTCCCGTGTTTTCTCCGTTAAGGATTACATTAAAGTATGTTGTTATTTGAAGACTGTCTCCCGTCTCGTCTGACCAGCACAACCTATAACAGTATGACCGACCCAAAAGTGAGTGCTGAGGAAAGGCTGTGGAGTTTGCGGCAGGGTGGTCGGGAGTTGGAGAGGTATGGGGCTGAATTTACCGAGCTATATCATCTGATGAGCTGGCCCAACACATCAATCAGCGTTGTGTTTCTGTTGGGGCTGGACAAGGATATAATCCGTTGCGATCTGTCCGTTCACGATCTTCCGTTTGTAGAATTTGTCAACGTCATTCTTCATTTGAACAGCTCTAACTTTGAGCTTGCAGAAATAGATAATGACAGTCCTGATCCTTGTCCAGTCCCCTCAGATGCACGTCGTATCGCGCCAGCTCATCCAAAGCCGGTGGTCGCCACATGCCTCGCTAACTGCTCAGACCACCTGCCACGCCCCGAACGCCCTGTCACACTCCAAAGCTCCGTGGCCTCCCTCAGCACTATACCGCTGGCCGCAAAGTCCAAGCATACATGCACGATGGCAGCAACGCCCGAGTCTGCACGTAAGATGGCTGTAAAGCCCGAGTCTGCAAGCAAGATGGCTGCAATGCCCAAGTCTACATGTAAGAGGGCTGCAACGCCCGAGTCTGGACGCAAGATGGCTGCCGCCACGCCGCTGTCTACACGCAAGGTGGCCACCGCCACAACAGCGTCTAACCCCAAGATGGCCGCCGCCACGCCAGCACCTACACTCAACAGGGCTGCAACGCCCGAGTCTGGACACAAGATGACTGCCGCCACTCCGGTGTCTGCACGTAAGATGGCCGCCGCCACGTCAGCGTCTACATCCAAGATGGCCGTAAAGCCCGAGTCTGCACTCAAGATGGCTGCAACGCCAGAATCGGCCAGCAAGATGGCGGCAAAGTCAGTGTCTGCAAGTAAGATGGCTGCAATGCCTGAGTCTGTAAGCAAGATGGCTGCAATGCCATAGTCAGCACTCAAGATTGCTGCAACACCAGAATCTTCCAGCAAGATGGCTGCAATGCCAGAGACTGTATGCAAGATGGATGCCATTCCTGATTCCCTGGCCAAGATTGCCTCCATTTCTGATTCCTCGGCCGAGATGCCCGCTGTTCCTGATTTCCCGGCAAAGATGGCCGCTGTTCCTGATTTCCCGGCCGAGATGGCCGCTGTTCCTGATTCCCCGGCCGAGATGGCCGCTGTTCCTGATTTCCCGGCCGAGATGGCCGCTGTTCCTGATTTCCCAGCCGAGATGGCCGCTGTTCCCGGCCAAGATGGCCGATGTTCCTGAGTTCCCGGCCAAGATGGCTGCTGTTCCTAAGTTCCCGGCCAAGATGGCCGCTGTTCCTGATTTCCCGGCCAAGATGGCCGCAGTTCCTGATTCCCCGGCCGAGATGGCCACTGTTCCTGATTTCCCGGCCAAGCTGGCCGCTGTTCCTGATTTCCCAGCCGAGATAGCCGCTGTTCCTGAGTTCCCCTGACCTGCCTTGTCTCCCTGATCCTGACCCGCCATGGCCACGTGAACTGTCTGCCCGGCCGTGGCCTCCTGACCCGCCATGGCCATGTGAACTGTCTGCCCGGCCGTGGCCTCCTGACCTGCCATGGCCACGTGAACTGTCTGCCCGGCTGTGGCCTCCTGACCTGCCATGGCCATGTGAACTGTCTGCCCGGCTGTGGCCTCCTGACCCGCCATGGCCAAGTGAACTGTCTGCCCGGCCATGGCCTCCTGATTCCCCTGACCTGCCTTGTCTCCCTGATCCGCCCTGGAGGCTCTCCCTGTCTATGTTATCCTAGTCCCGTATCAGCCTCCAGGGCGCCCGCCCTCCCTCCCCGGTAGTTTTGTCACGGCGCGGGACGCACCTCCCGGGAGGGGGGAGTAATGTTACATGTCTCCTTATGTTTCATGTCTTTTGCCTTGTTCTAATTTGGTTTCTCCCTCTGTCTTCCCCCGTCAGTTTGTTATGATTTGGTTTAGCCCTAATTATTAGTCCTCATTAGTGTTATCCCTGTCACCTGTGTGTACTCATTAGTTTGTCTTTATAAGACTGTCCTTGTTTTCATTTCCCTGTCAGTCATTGTCGTTATTTACTGTGCGTGGAAGTTTCCCGTGTTTTCTCCGTTAAGGATTACATTAAAAGTATGTTGTTATTTGAAGACTGTCTCCCGTCTCGTCTGACCAGCACAACCTATAACACATGCATGACACACCAGCAATAAAAACCTGAAGGGGCCACAGATGTTCATGAACCGAAACTCATTTGAGTCAACCTATAATACTTAAGTGCAATGTAAGTCAACATTACCAGCGATTCAATGGCACAGCGGGGGAAAACGACTACTGAATAGCATGTGTACTTGAACAGCATGTTTCACCCAAGCAAATCTAATTCGGCCGTAGGTGGAGGCAATTATTAACAATGGGAAGGCATCCACCCCGTAACCAGACCTTATACAACCTTGTTCACTAACCAAGCATATGCCAGTCACAATCTCTCAGATCTTTTAGACCTTCTAGAACATCACCTGAATATGATTGTCATTTTCCTCTGAGATATTCATCAGAAAGGAGATCCTTTACCTAGACTAATGGTTTTTGGCCCCAACCAACTCATTGACAAAGAGACAAAGCCATAAGCCAAAGACTCGACACTTTTGACAAAAACATGCACATTTTCTGGTCCTGCAGCTGTGATAGTGACAATGTCATGCTCTCACCTCTCAAATGTGTAAGGTTCATGGTTTTCAAATGGGCAAATGTTAATTACTAAGACAGCAGGCAGAAGTAGCAGGAGTCGAAGTGATTGCAGTTATTGTTCCTAAGGGGCGTTCAGACAGCAGTTTGCAACAACCAAAAGTCATTCATTTTCAACAAGAATTGGCAGTTTTAGGCAGCACAAAAGACAGTGCCCATTGGTGATGTTTAGCAGAGTTCAAACAAAGTCCCTTTTAAGAAAGGACAGTTCACCTGCCAGCCATATTGCAATTTCTCCAGCTTTATGGACATGTAAGACCTTTTCCTTTTTATTTCAGTCTCAAAAAACTGCTTGCCAAATTCACATTTAAGTAACAGGTTTCAAATCAGCAATCAAATCTGATATGCAAAATGGAGTAAAAATAAGGACAATTAATTGTCACACCCTTTTTACCAGCTGTTTACCAGCTGCGATGCCAGATTTGTGAATGAATCCCTATTGGTCTGATTAATCAAAGTAGTTTTCAGAAAGTCATGAAACTGTTAATGCTTCAGTTTAATTCATTTAGACAGTTAATTCACTCCATGAATTGTTTGGTGCATTTTCTCACACTTGAACAGGACACTTTGTAAGACAGAAAACTAAACTCAACATATCTCAACAAAATGACTCACTCTCTTGGATTGTCCTGCTCCGCTGTCAATCCCACTATCCTCTGCACAAGCCTGCTGCTCAACTCTTACAGAAAATAAATTGAAAAAGCACCTGCCCAGACTCATTCACTCCGTGCCTGTGGACATTGGCAGCAGTAACAGTGGTAAAAGTTCATATGCAATACATAATATGAATGGTGAATATGATTTTGAATAGAATATAATTATATTTGCGTGGCAATCACGATACGTTGTCCTACGGAGCGGCCTGCATGGCGTTCTGTTTTCGTTTGTCATCTTGTTTGTTTTGATTGTTCCTGATGTGAAACACCTCGGCACTAATAGAAAAGGAAACGATGGATGTGGAGAGGATCAAGGGAAATGTAATGAGAAATCGTCTGTGAAAATGAGGTGACACTGTTAAACCTACCATCTGTGATCGCACTGACGGAGACAGCTAAACTGAAATATCACACAAAGAGACAGACAGAAGGCAATATAAATGAATCAGTTAGAGGAATAAGAAATTAAAAACCCTTTTAACGATTCCATTAGCTTTTTTAATAAAACAGCATTAAGCTGTGAGGATATGGTGGTTAAAATTAATATTACACTTATGTTGTTGTATTGAATTAAGTAAGTTCTAACCTAGGCTCATTGGAAAAATGACCTGTGCCCAGTGTTCAATTTAATCCAAAACAGATGTACATCAGTTGCACATATTCCGACAGTTCAGAAATTAAAGTGAGCAACTCTGCTAGACACATTTCTGGAGGTGGCCAAAAGAGCTGCAGACTGTGGCATGTTGGTGGTATTATTACACTGTTTGAAATGGTGTTGGCCAAGTGGGTGAATTGGTTCACTGTGTTCAGTGAATGGCTATTGATGTTGACCTTGGGTGGGCTGTAGGTACAATGTGGAGGCTTCTGGTACATGACTTCTCTTAATTAACTGTCAGACAAATTGTCAGAACGAATGCACTGACTGTTGTCACAAAGTGGTCAATAAGTAACTCGAAGGCTGCTTCTGTGCACCAAGAGTGCACAGTTGTTTGCAAACAGCAGTTTTATGATCAACTCTTCAGTTGTTTTGGATTGTGCAAGGCGACAAAGTTTGAAGACACTGCCATCTGTTCAGAAGTACCTGATCTCATAATGAAAACGTACCTGTGGGAACTTTTTACGCAATCATGTAGCGATTTCAACGAGAGGGGGTAATAATTTGGCAGGGAGTTGGAAATGGGTACAGCACTGGATGTAACAAGCTTGCTAGGTAACTCAGCACAGAATTGGACTTAGGATGCAGAATCCTTGGGTACGAATACCGTGAAAAACATGACTCACGAAAAACGAAATGTGCATGGCACTACGTATTTCGCATTTCACAAAAAAGTTCCTACAGGTACGTTTTCGTCATGAGATCAGGTTGGCTCAGAACCTGATGTAGATGTTGTCACACAGGTCTACCTTGGCTGCTCTCAGCATCATTTCCAATAGTGAAAGGATCTGAGAAGTCTTACCTGGCCTTGCTGTGCTGGGATGCATGAAGCATCTGATGAAGGATTGCAAGAAACTTCGTCGTAAATCCCAGTTTCCAGATTTTGGTTGACCATATCAAAGGCTTTTATTAGGTCAATATCCATGTCCAGTGTTCTGCATTGGAGCTGGCATAGCATAGAAATCATGTTGGCAGCCCCTGTTAGCTTGGAAGCTTGGTTCTCCGGGACAACTTCTTTAGCAATGGCATGTACAAACCTGTCTAGAAGGACTTACCTGCAAGGACCTTACCTGCAGTGGAGAGGAGGGTGATGCCTCTGTATTTGGAACAGTCAGGGTTCTCCCCTTCGCTCTTGCACAGGGAGACTTTCTACATCACAAAAGTCTTGCGGAATGACTCTCTTCTCCCAACAGAGTACAAGCAGTGCTAATAATTGTTCAGCATCTGCGTATTCCATCATTGCAGAGTGCTTTGCCACACTTGAGCTTGGTGATGGCTTTCTTGACTTCTTTCTTGACCCACTGTTGTTTTATAAGGCTGTTTTCTGCACCATACGTTTGTCTCCCAAGGTTCTGATAGTGCTTGGCCCATAGTTGCAGGATGGCGTTTTAGCTGGCTTTGACAATTCTTTGAACTAGCTAGGCACTCTGCATCACAAGCTTACTATGCAGTCATGCCCTGACGGTTAGAGTGTCGGACTTGTAACCTGAAGGCTGCGGGTTCGAGTCTTTGTACTGGCAGAAATTGTAGGTGGGGGGAGTCAATGTATAGTGCTTTCTTCCACACTCAATACCCATGACTGAGGTGCCTTTGTGCAAGTCACCGAACCTCCAATTGCTCCCCTTGTGCTAAACCAAAAATGGCTGCCCACTGCTCTGGGTGTGTGTTTACTACACTTGGATAGGTTAAATGCAGAGTGCAAATTCAGAGTATGGGACACCATACTTGGCCACATGTCACATAACATCAAAAAAACAAAACAAAAAAAAAACACTCACAGCACTAGATATGGAGCTGGTTATGTACCGCAAATGTCAGAATGTATTCGTTTACACATCATGGACATTGGTAAAAACAACCCAGTCTCATAAAAAATACGTACCTATGGGTACTTTTTTGAAGCACTGTTTTTATGTACCTTACTGCATGTTTCGCAGCAGTTTCTAAAAGAAATGTCCACTGAGTGGCGCTAAAACACAGGTTCAATATGTAAACCCTGGCATGTTTTTATTACATTGATATTGGTACGTATTGCTGTGTTTTTATTGTGTTGCTTCAGGTATGTATTGCTTAAATATCCGTGAACTGTTGCTAAAAGGTAATGCTCTATCGTGTTGGAAATATGCCCTACACCAAACCCAACCCTAAACCTACCCGATAGTGTTAACAAATGCAAAACTGATATAAAAATGCATTTGTTGACGCCATTTGAATCTTCCTTGTGTGTAGATTTGAACTGTTTTGTCAAATCTTAGTTACACAGGATTCAAACCGGAGCTCTTCACCTCTCAAGTACATCTCCGTACTGCGTGAGCTACTGAACGAACCTACTGTCTACAAAACCCATAGATATGAAGCTAGAAATGGCATGCTAACATTCAAAAACAACAGTTTTCAAATCTTCCAGCAATTGTTTTAAGTCATAATATATTATTCTTTAAGTAACTGTGTGAAAATTACACTTTATCAAACTCTGTAAATCATACTTTGTGTGAAAAGGAAAAAGGTGTTGGACTTTTACTGCCTCTAAGGTTCATTTCTTTGGGAAACTGCAGTGATATGTACTTATTGGTACATATTTTGCGTCTTGCAAGGTGCCCGCAGGTACGTTTTTTTCATTAGATCAGGGAGGGTAAAAGTGTTTTGAAGTCATAACACAGTATTGTGCAATGACAATAACTTCATGAAAAGCCTTTAATCGATAATATGCCTCTGTAATCATAATTTGTTGAAAAAGAAATAAAAGTTTTTGGTGTTTTACTGCCATTGGAAACAGCAGTGAATTAACGCTTAGTTACGTACATTTATTTATTCATTTATATTTGGAGTTTTGCAGGTAAAAGCCGTTTTTCCCAATGACTAAGAAATATAGGCAGCATTAACGACTCCCTGAATGAATAATTTAAAGATTTCATGAAACTCTTTTGGAGCTCATGCCTCAAGGAAATCTGTTTAAATTCAATACATGGAAATACATTTGCATGTTTAGTACATACTAAATTTGTAATTTGTATCAGTGAATGTGTATTTATCTTGATTTTTACATCTGTACATCTTGCTTTACTCTGTGTGCTTTTCTGGACAGTGTCACACCTTTTTAACACCTTGCATTTAGGTGTCTGCTTTCATCTCCAGACTTCATTAATTCATTCCCTTAAGTAGCAAGATTTGCCAGTCTTATTTATAACATGACAAATTGAATATTAAAATGCTGAAGGCATTGTCTTTTAGTTCAATAATCAGACTTGAAGAAAAAAATGCATCACAGTAGAATTATTTTTTTTTCCTGAAAATAATGAAAATGATGATGTAGATATTGGATTTTATTATTTTACTAATTCAGCCCTAGTGGCAATACTGAGAATGCAATATGTGCTTCCATTGCATTATAAATGGTAAATTCTTGTGTAACTAGAGGTGTTTGGGTTCACGTATTTACATAGCGTTTTTGGGAATATGCTTAAAAATAGCACTTTTTAAGTAAGAGAATAGCCTTCCGGACATATTCTCTGTAAATGCTGGACAAATTTGTTATCTATTTTGTATATGGCTATATATACTGTATGTGTGTTTGTTCTGATGCAATCATAGTGATTGTATCGTAGAGCGAGGCATTGAAAATAACCTATATTATCTTTTGATGAAAGCATAATGTGAGAAGATTGGATCTCAGGCTTTTAGTGCTGTATATTAACAGGACCAAGAGCATTATTGCATAATGATCCATTCAGGAGTTCTGTGATGTTTCCCATGCCATGTTCATTCAACATACTGTCAGTAGCTTTTATAATATAATACACAGTTAAAATATACAGCTTATCTTTTGGCTGCAGACCATTTTCATCTTGTATGCTTGTTTTGCGACCTTTTTGTGGATGTTTTCCAAATGAGCAGGAACAGGGGCTACAGGTATGACAGATTGTCCTGAAATCTCTTATCTGCTACATTTAAACGGACACACACATACACACTCGCCCTTAGCAGGCAAATACTGTCACAGTGATTATGTCTTATGATACAAGATGAGCTTCTCATTGAATATTCTGCCATTTTGGTGACATTTATGAGGATTGTGGAAAGCTGAAAAGAACGGTTAGAACAATGTCCCAGAAATCCTGAATAATTTGAGCTTTTGCAAGCATGTTCAATAGAGGAGAGGCTTTTCATGCATTTTCATACAGTTCACACATAATAGCTCATGATGTTATTAGAAAACTGTGTGGATTTGCACTGTTGGTCTGAAAAGAGCTCTAGGAAGTTAAATGTTACTGAATACATGCTGATAAGAGTTTGAGAGAACATGGGAAATATTGTTTAGATAAGAAAAATATTCCCCAGATACTGTATTTAAAATGATTTGTGCAAAGTTTTTTTTTTACATTGATGTACAGTTGAAGTCAAAAGTTTACATACCCCTTTTAGAATCTGCAAAATGTTGATTATTTTACCAAAATAAGAGGTTATTTTTTAGCCAAGAGCAGATGGTGGACACCTACAGCCGAATGTCAGCGAATACCGTGTCAACTAGATGAGCCCCAGAGACAGATCATCAAGAAAGAACTCCTGCCCTAAACGGCCACCGGCACAAGGCCATGGGAACCAGATGAGTCCTCCCCAATTTGACTTTGTTGCAATATGGAACTCTTGCATTATTATTGACATTTTACTTTATTATTTTAATACTGTAAGGTTGCTTTGACACAACTTGTATTGTAAAAAGCGCTGCATAAATAATCTTGACTTGACTTGACTTGACTTTAGTACTGACCCGAATAAGATATTTCACATAAAAGACATTTACATATAGTTCAAAAGAGAAAATAATAGTTTCATTTATAAATGTTCAAACGTTTACATATGCTTGATTCTTAAAGGGGTCCTATTATGCTCTTTTACAAAGTCTTTATTTTGTTTTGGTGGTGTACTTGAACATGCTCTCATGCTTGGTGGTTCGAAAAACACATTATTTTTCACATAATTTACATTATTACAGTAGCTTTCTCCCCAGGCTGGCACAAACGGCTCGATTAGTTCCGGGTCCCGCCTTCCGAAAAACCAAATGTGTTGTGATTGGTCAGAAGTCCCACTGCGTTGCGATTGGCAAACAGCGTAGACCGCGTTCCGCCCTGCTGCGCCCCTTCCCAAAGCAACAAACTAGATAAAAGTCATTCTTACGTTTTAAATCTGGATATTTTTCTTACAAAAACACATCGGATCGCTAAAGGAGGCTTTTACCGACCGCCCCGGAGCCATGTGAGGCAATTTTATTATTGAACGACTTGTTTCGGACTGATGGAGAGAAACACTCATCTATACCGTTCAGTTCTAAAGCTTGGGAGAGCTAGGATTATTTTTAATGTAACTCCGATTGCATTCGTCTGAAAGAAGGAAGTCATTTACACCTATGATGCATGAAAGGTGAGTTAATAAAACGCTACAGTGTTGTTGGTCCTATCGTCAGCCTGCGAGATCGCGGATATATGATATTATCATTATTGTGCTAATGTATTTATTATTTACATGCCCGAAACCATAAGGCTAGTGAAGCTATCTACACTGTATGATGAATAAATGTCTTACCACACACTGCACATCTACGGCGCGGCTTCAACGCGTGCACCGATGATCATTAGTCAATGTTCGTGTTTACATCAGCCACGACTCTGCGTGTGTTTGAAACCTCAACACCGCACGTCAATGGCGCGGCTCCAGCACCGATTCCGGAGCAGTTCGCGGACTCTTTAGTTAAAGCTGAGACGACCTGCGGCTCGCTGAAGCATCTCAGAAGCGGCTGTCCATAATACATGCTAAAGTTAGGCAAATCCCCCACCCGCCAACAAATTGAATTTCTGTAGGCGGGATACCGCGTTGTGACATCATTGCATGCAGAAAACAAACGCTGTAGTCCAAACGAGCTGTTCGTTGTAGTTCTTGAAAAGGGACTTTTTAAAAACTAAATATCTCCCTTTGGAGTGGACTTTGAGATTTGTAACTTTGTAGATGTTTTTTTATGCCCAAACGTACACACCACACACTGGCTAAAGTTCAAAAAGTGAAAAAGCATAATAGCACCCCTTTAATACTGTGTTGATAACTGAATGATCCACAGCCCTCTGTTCTTCAGAAAAGTCCTTCAAGCCCCACAAATTCTTTGGTTATTCAGCATTTTTGTGTATTTGAAACCTTGCATATGAGGGACTTATATGCAACTATTACAGAAGGTTAAAACTCTCACTGATGCTCCAGACGGAAACAATGCATTAAGAGCTGGGGGTGAAAACTTTTTGAATTTGAAGATCAGGGTAAATTTAACTTATTTTGTCTTCTGATAAAACATGTAAGTATTTTCTGTAGCTTCTGAAAAAATATATGATATTTAAGCAAAATAAGAAAAACATATCTTCATTCTGTTCAAAAGTTTACACCCCTGGCTCCTAATGCATCACTTTTTCCTTCTGGAGCATCGGTGAGCATTTGAAACTTCTGCATTTGAGTCCCTCAGTTGTCCTCAGTGTGAAAAGATGGATCTCTGAATCATACAGTGATTGTTGGAAAAGGTTCAAATACACAAAAATGCCATTAAAATGACTATTACTTTTGATGGAATTCTTTCTGAAAGTTCTGAAAAGTTAAGTTATATTTTTGTACCATTAATGTCTCAACTCAGGATGGTCAGTTACATCTTTTAAAGATGTATTTTACACTGACAGATGACCTCAAAACTAGACGTTAAATAAAAGTAAAAAAAAATACATTTGATTTGATGTGATCTTTAACATGTGAATATGAAGTACGATGATAAGCAGCACAGTAATCATATAAACGCCATAATTGTTGAAATTCAGTACGTTTTGACAGTTTAATAACCGTCTATTTTACCTGTCCATCATTTACTGTCATTTTTTGGGTGATCTCCTTGAATTAATCTGTTGAATAAGCAGCTGGTGTCTCGCTCTAAAATTAAAAGCCTACATTTATGATGAGCTTTTGTGTAAGTCGTGTTTCCAATGACAACAGCACTGAGATCAGGTGATATTTAGTGGCGCTGTTATCTGTCGCGATTAAATGAGAGAGTGTGTAAGCCAGTAGCAGCACAGAGACAGCTGTGTAAAGTGTATTTGTCCCTTATGTTCACCTGTCATCTGTGAAAACATAATTTTCCATCATATTGCAGGATATTATCAGGTTGTAATGTGTTGTTGACCTTACACTCAATACCAAAGCAATCAAAAAGGTGGCATTTGTTTTTCCCTTGTCCTTAAATGTTTGTCTTTTCTTGTCATGTGCTCTGTCATCACTCTTTTTATGACTTTATCTTCTTTCTTTAGGTGTTTATGTCTATAAATCATTCTATGAAAGGAATACCGGTTGCAACCAAGTAACATTTGTTTAAGTGCACTAAGAAATCTTCTAATAATACTGTCATTATTAGAAATGCCGTATGTCATTTAACAGAAAATATTTGTAACTAAATTTGGTTGTTGGAAATAAGAAGTGACATAGAAGTGTTTTTCTTTAAAATATCAAAAAATACCATCACACATTATTACCACCACTAACAATATAAAAATCACACATTGTCACACCAGGCCAGCAGGGGGAGCCCTGTCCCTCACTGACTGTTGCTGCTCCATCTGCTGCTTCGTTGGTAACTTCCTGTTTGTCACGAATTGAGCCTCCGTCGCCCTGGGATCACAAACTCTTGCACTACACATCATGGACTTCAGCCCCCACAAGCCACTGCACCCATCACTGCTCACACCTGCAGCTCATTCACTCACACACACCTGCAGCTCATCACACGGACTGCATAAAAGTATGCTCAGCACACACACACACACCGCGAAGTATTGCGTTTCTCCTGCGAACCATACCAAATGTGTTTCCCAGTTTATTCCTGGTTTTGTTTTCTAGTCTCAGTCTTAGTTTTGCCTTGTTTTGTTCGTTTGTTTCATTTGTGTTCCTTTTTTCTCTGACTGCCCATTTGGATTTTGACTCACGCTTGTTTACTGGTCTACTCTCTGGATTATCTCTGCTACTGTTGTTTGTTGTCTCTGACCCTGCCTGTATGACCACGTATCTTCTAATAAAGCCTGCATTTGGATCCACACGTCAGTCTCCAGACTCCCACTGCTACAGAATACTTCGCCATACCCTGGATCCAGCGGCTTTATTCATCTACAGAACGATCAGTCACACCCGGATCCAGCAGCTTTATTCACCAGCATCACAATATGGACCCAATCGACCAACTTCTGCTCCTACGACAGAGAAATCTCCCCATTGAGGAATATGTTCACCAGTTCCGTAAGTTTTCATACCAACTACCATTTTACGATGAAGCATGGCTTAGGGGCCTATTTCGTTATGGACTTAATGAACCTGCCAAATCAATGCTGCCTGGAGGGGAATTTAACTGCTCGCTACAAGACTGTATGCAGTATGCGCTGTTGCTATGTGGCTCACCGTTAACTGTGGGTGTTTTAGAGGAGCCACAGCACAAGATGTCTGCCCTTCCAGAGCCTGTTCACAACATGGCTGCCCTTCCCGAGTCTGTTCACAAGATGGCCGCCGTCCCAAAGCCCGTTCACAAGATGGCCTCCGTTCCTGAGTTCCCAGTCAAGATGGCCGCCACGCCAGAGCCACTGCACAAGATGGCCGTCACGACCGAGCCTGTTGCAAAGATGGCTGCCATGCCAGAGCCCGTTGCAAAGATGGCTGCCACGCCAGAGCTACTGCGCAAGATGGCCGCCACGCCAGAGCCTGTCGTCAAGATGGCTGCCACGCCAGGGCTACTGCACAAGATGGCTGCCACGCCAAAACCTGTCACCAAGATGGCCTCCGTTCCTGAGTTCCCGGTCAAGATGGCCGCCGCCAAGTCAGAGTCTGCACCCAAGATGGCTGCCGCCACGCCAGAATCTGCACCCAAGGTGGCTGCCGCCGCGCCCAAATTTGCACCCAAGATGGGTGCCATACCCGAGCCAGTCATCAAACTGGTGGCTGCAGCATCAGATCCTCGAGTTACCGTGACTTATCAAAGATTAATATCTAGCTTGGAGGACCCACCACTGCTGTCAGCAAGAACAGTCTGTCTCTTACAGTCAGCGTCTGCCCAGCCAGTGGCCACTAACATCATGCCTGCCAAGCCAGCGTTCGCCAGTATCACATCAGCCAAGCCACAGCCTAGTCACGTCACAATCACTGCTCCTGTCAAGTCAAGTCAAGTTACAGCTGCTGTTCTTGTCAAGTCAAGTCAAGTTACAGCTGCTGCTCCTGTCAAGTCAAGTCAAGTTACAGCTGCTGTTCCTGTCAAGTCACATCACAGCTGCTGTTCCTGTCAAGTCAAGTCAAGTTACAGCTGCTGTTCCTGTCAAGTCACATCACAGCTGCTGTTCCTGCCAAGTCAAGTCAAGTTACAGCTGCTGATCCTGTCAAGTCAAGTCAAGTTCCAGCTGCTGTTCTTGTCAAGTCAAGTCAAGTTACAGCTGCTATTCCTGTCGAGTCAAGTCAAGTTACAGCTGCTGTTCCTGTCAAGTCAAGTCACGTCACAGCTGCTGTTCCTGCTAAGTCAAGTTACAGCTGCTGATCCTGTCAAGTCAAGTCAAGTTACAGCTGCTGTTCTTGTCAAGTCAAGTCAAGTTACAGCTGCTGTTCCTGTCACATCACAGCTGCTGTTCCTGCAAGTTCAAGTCATGTCACAGCTGCTGTTTCTACAAAGTCAAGTCATATCATTGCAGCGGTTCCTGCTGAGTCAAGTCAAGTAGTACTCCCTGAGTCAGGTCAAGCAGCACTCCCTGAGTCAGGTCAAGCAGCTCTTCCTGAGCCAAGTCAAGCAGCTCTTCCTGACCCAAGTCAAGCAGCTCTTCCTGAGCCAAGTCAAACAGCTCTTCCTGAGTCAAGTTACGTCTCACCCGAGCGTCCAGAACCAAGTCACGTCTCCCCCGAGCGTCCAGAGCCTTCGCTCCCAAGCCACGCAGGGCCAACGCTCCCAGGCCACGCAGGGCCAACGCTCCCAGGCCACATGCCCACAAACCCGATGGGCCTTCCACTTACTACTGCATTACCTGTAATGGCTATTGCCATTTTGAGTGTGTGGGCTGCACACTGCGTTTCAGAGGCCTCATCTGTCCACATCTCCACTGCGCCTATACCTCTTTTGGAGGTGGCGTGCATAGCGGAATTCTCTGCTCTGCTTGCTCCACCCAGGCTCCCTGTTCTAGCAGCACCTCCAAGGCTCCCTGCTCTGCCTGCTCCGCCAAGACCTCCTGCGCCTCCTGCTCCGCCCTGGAGGGCTGCTCCGCCTCCTGCTCCGTCCTGGAGGGCTCCTGCGCCCCCTGTTCCGCCCTGGAGGGCTTCTACACCTCCTGTTCCGCCTTGGAGGGCTCCGGCGCCTCCTGTTCTGCCCTGGAGGGTTGTTCCGCCTCCTGCTCCGCCCTGGAGGTCTCCTAAGCCACCTGCTCGGCCCCGGTGGGCTACTCCGCATCCTGCTCCGCCCTGGAGGGCTCCTAAGCCACCTGCTCCGCCCTGGAGGGCTCCTAAGCCACCTGCTCCACCCTGGTGGGCTCCTGCTCCACTCTGGAGGATTACGGTCTGGCTCTGGGGGTCGTCCGCTTCGCCGTGGGTACCCTCGCTCCCACATGTCCCGCTGTGGGGGTCTTCAGCTCCTCCTGATCTGCCGGTCCTGCCTCAGCCTCTAGATCCTCTACCGCCACATGGACCTGGCCCTCCTTTGTTCCCGTGCTTCCCACCCACCACTCCCCTGGACTGTTTTTCTGCTACTTCTGTTGGAGCGTCTGGAAGCCGCTCTTTGGGAGGGAGCTATGTCACACCAGGCCAGCAGGGGGAGCCCTGTCCCTCACTGACTGTTGCTGCTCCCTCTGCTGCTTCGCTGGTAACTTCCTGTTTGTCACGAATTGAGCCTCCGTCGCCCTGGGATCACAAACTCTTGCACTACACATCATGACTTCAGCCCCCACAGCCACTGCAGCTCATTCACTCACACACACCTGCAGCTCATCACACGGACTGCATAAAAGTATGCTCAGCACACACACACATCGCGAAGTATTGCGTTTCTCCTGCGAACCATACCAAGCGTGTTTCCCTGTTTCCTAGTCTCCGTGTTTCCCAGTTTATTCCTGGTTTTGTTTTCTAGTTTCAGTCTTAGTTTTGCCTTGTTTTGTTCGTTTGTTTCATTTGTGTTCCTTTTTTCTCTGACTGCCCATTTGGATTTTGACTCACGCTTGTTTACTGGTCTACTCTCTGGATTATCTCTGCTACTGTTGTTTGTTGTCTCTGACCCTGCCTGTATGACCATGTATCTTCTAATAAAGCCTGCATTTGGATCCACACGTCAGTCTCCAGACTCCCACTGTTACACACATTACACCAAAATCAAGGCCAGATCAGATTTACTTTAAAAACAAAGTTTTCTAAAATCGAAGGTTAATTTTTCAAGATTTCAATTAACCAAAAGTGTCTCTGTGAATCATCTAAATATGTACAGTGCCTTGCTAAATTATTCATACCCCTTAATTTTTTTCACATTTTATGTTGCTGCCTTATGTTAAACTACTTTAAATTACTTTTTTCCCCACATCAGTCTACACTCCCTACTCCATAATGGCAAAGCAAAAAATAGGTTTTTAACATTTGTGCAAATTTATTAAAAATAAACTGAAAAGATCCCTTTGCATAAGTATTCATACCCTTTTCTGGGACACTCGAAATTTAGCTCAGGAGCATTCATATTGCTTCTAGATGTTACTACACTTCGAGTGGAGTTAAACTTTGGCAAATTCATTTGAACTGAAAATTGAAATGAGTATGATTTAGAAAGGAACACACATCTCAGAAAAGGTCTAACAGCTGAAAATGCATATCAGAGCAAAAACCAAGTCCTGAGATCAAGATAACTGCCTGCAGAGCTCAGACTTGCGTTAAGGCAATGATCTAGGGAAGAGTTCAGAAAAAAATCTGCTGCATTGAAGGTTCACAGAAGCATTATCCATAATGGAAGACGATTGGAACAACTAGGACTCTAGAAAATGTCTGCCAGCCCCCATCCAAGCTGACAGAGCTTGAGAGGTGAAAAGGTGAGGCAAAGAATGGCAGATAATTGCCAAATGCAGATGTGCAAAGCTTGTCACATCATACCCAAAAAGACTATGTACTGAGTGAAGGGTATGAATACTTATGCAATGTACTTATTTCAGTGTTTTATTTTTAATAAATTTGTAAAATTTGCAAATCTGGTTTTTGCTTTGTCATTATTATGGTAATTATTATGTAAATTGATGTGGGGAAAAACTAATTTAAAGCAGTTTAACATAATGCTGCAAAATGTGAAAAAAAATGAAGGGGTATGAATACTTTTGCAAGGCACTGTATATGATGTTGTGGAGATTATATCTTACGCAAGTGTTTTCCTCTCATAAAATATACTATTAGGTGACTTTGTCTCAAACTTAAAAAGCTTATCTGTAATTAAAAAGGAGATGGAAAAGGTGTAAAAGAACAAAAGAGAGAGAAATAACCTCTATTCTCCTGTAGGACTTTTCTCAGCTTATTAATATTAAATGAAAGTCGCAGTACAGCAAAAGCTCGATCATATTCTAGGCTGCTGCAGTTGTCAGCAAACCTCTTCCAACTTTTACAAATAAAGAGCCTTGCTTCTACATAATTAGAAAAAAAAAAGTATTCTAAGGGTCGCGTGGCTTCTACCCACGCTTGAGGCTTTTGGGGAGATATAGATGAATAGGTAATTCCCAGCTGTAATTAGTTAGAATATGGAAAATATGAAGAGCCTGTACCATAGAAGATAATAAATGTTTGACTTTCAGGCTGTTTGATTGAGCATATATGGAGGCTTATTTAAATAGCTAGAAGGTCCTATTCATTCATCACTCAAACATTCCCTCACAGGCTCGCACAGAATAATGCATTTCATTTTTGTAGTAAAAGTGGTATGTGCCCTAGCAAAAATCACTACTGGTAATGCTCATAAATAAAAAATCCCTAACCATAAATACACTTGATGTGTAAATCATCTAGCATGAATGATAGATTAATCTATGAGGCTTGTTAAAGAGACATATCATTCAATACAGGCCTTCTAAAGTGTAGTAATGTGTTTGTTTAAGAAAAATATCCATATTTAAAACTATATAAACTGTAATTTCTAGCTTCGCTAACTGTTGTACGCATGTTTACAAGACAGTGGTGTTTCAGTGGATGACGTAAGACATAGTCGCAGAGTAAGCTCCGATGAGAAGTGACGAAAGCGGAAGTGCAAATTGGTTACAAATTAGAGGTACAAAATGAAGATTTGTAAAGACCAAACCAAAAGCTAAGAGGAGACAGGTTTTCCTTTGCTGTAAACTAAATTTGGCTCTGGCGAGACTAGCATATTTTCGTCAAAGCTTACGCTACGCCTACGTCAGATGTCATCCGCTGGAACAACACTTTTACGACAGTTAGTGGATTGTTAACAGTTAGCAGAAGCTAGAGATAATGGTTCATAAAGTTGTAATGGATATTTTTAACACAAATGAATCGCTTCGCGTAGGAAGGCCTTTATTAACTCTCTGGAGCCATGTGAAGTACTTTTTATGATGGAAGGACACACTTTTTTGGGCTTCAAAATCTCAACACCCATTTGCTGCCTTTATAAAGCTTGGAAGAGCCAGGACCTTTTTTAAATATAACTCCAATTGTATTTATCTGGAAGAAGAAAGTCATATACAGCTAGGATGGCTTGAGGGTGAGTAAATCATGGGTAATTTTTGTAATTGGGTGAACTATGTCTTTAAGGAGAAGCTATTACTTTTCTAAAACTGCACTGAGAAAAACATACACTCACTTTTTGAATTTGTCTAATAAAAACATATCTAGTTCAAAGAAATAATTGATTCACAACTGGTTTTATAAAAACACATGCTTTGCGCATGGTTACAGTACTGGACATTTACAGAAAACTATTCTTGTCCTTCCTCTGTCTGCAGTGACTTTCTAAAGCTTTTTTTCTCCCCACTGGCCACAGGGTGCCATCACCAAACAATATGCTTTTGTTCATTGCATCACTGATGCCTGTGGGCTTTGTGTCGGTGAAATGTCACTCCCCATCTGGGAACATATAGGTCTGTCCTTTCAAAAGCCAACCAAAGCAAACCTTAATGTGACAAAACCTGTGACAAACCTGTCAGTATACAGACCATTTATGCCTTCGTAGTGGGAAATGTTGACATTTTGTCAATATTGATGTAATATACTGTTTAGGGAATGCAATTCAGTACTGAATGTGATTCTAGTATATACTGAACAATAGGCTACTGCATACTGCTTACTACACTTTATTTCAATTGTAGTTTTGGATCTGCCACTTTTATTAATCAGTTATAAGAAATGTGGACGGGTGACTCTAGACCTATTTTAAATGGGCTAAAACTATAATCAGCTATCTGAACAATTGGGCCAGTGCTGCTTCCTCAAGAAAGTTTAGCATTCTTCACCTGTTTTAAAGGATTAGTTCACTTCTCGAACAAACATTTACTGATAATGTAAACACCCCTTTGTCATCCAGGATGTTCATGTCTTTCTTTCTTCAGTCGTAAAGAAATTAAGTTTCTTGAGGAAAACATTTCAGGAATTATCTCCATATGGTGGACTTCAATGGTGCCCCCAAGTTTGAACTTCCAAAATGGAGTTTAAATGCAGCTTCAAATGGCTCTAAATGATATCAGCCGAGGAAGAAGGGTTTTATCTAGTGAAACGGTCTGTCATTTTCTAAACAAATTGACAATTTATATACTTTTTAACCTCAAATGCTCATCTTGTCTCGTCTCTGTGATGCGCGTGCGTAGTCTGTGTAATCCAGGTCAATACAGTTAGGGTGTGCTGAAAAAATTCTTCTTCAACTTCAAAATCATCCTACATCGCTGTTTTACCTTTCTTTTTTTTTTTTTTTTTTTTGTAAAGGGCATTTGCCCTTCTCTGCATGTTCACTTTGTAAACACTCAACTTCGGTACTTCTGCAGCGATGAAGGATGATTTTGAAGTCGAAGAAGAAAATGAGATGGGACATAGACAAGAGTTTGGGTTTAAAAAAGTATATAAATTGTCAGTTTGTTTTGAAAATGACCGATCGTTTTGCTAGATAAGACCCTTCTTTCTTGGCTGAAGCTACATTTAAACTGCATTTTAGAAGTTCAACCTTGGGGGGTACCATTGAAGTCCACTATATGGGACTGGAAATCCTGAAATGTTTTCCTCAAGAAACAATTTCTTATCGACTAAAGAAAGAAAGACATGGACATCTTGGATTTCAAGGGGTAAGTAAATTATCTGTACTTTTTTGTTCTGAAAGTGAACTACTCCTTAAAGTCTTGTCAGTTTAAACATTAAACTAAGTTTAATGCATTCAAGCGCAAGACGGTGTAAAAGAGATCTCAATGGGGTTATCACAAGCTATGATGGATCGTTTTTGTCCATGCGTACACATGTGAAGCAAGCACACAGAAAACAGCACACAAGTAACAAGTTCTATTTCGCATCTTCTTTAGCAAATACACAGGATAAAATCCTAGCACCAAGTAAGTAGTTTGGTAGAATTATTAACACCTATAGGCCTATTTACATCAAAACAAAAGTTTGGTGCTAAATTTATTGTGAAAATACAGTGTGCTATTATCATTTTCACTTGAATGAATAGCTGTTAGTGTGCCTGTTAAGACTAACACAAACATTCATTTGTCATCAATGCATCAGAATCTTTGTATAACAAGAATTTCTTGTCTCTTCTTCATTCCACTGCTAAAAAAAACTGGCCAACCATTAAAATTTGCACATTTGGCCACATGCCTTAAGCCTACAGTATGTGATAAAACTATGATTTGTTGGTGCTCACAAACAGACTATCTTGCAAATATTACACAACACTGAATAGCAGGGGGAGTATCCAGAACCAAGTGACAAACTGTCAGAAAGTTCATAAAAAAAAATTTCAGCCATCTGCCATTTTTAAAGTTGTTCAAAAGAGACAAATCAGATTTAAAAATTGGACCAAAAGTTTGTGCTAAAATTAATGTGTATGGCAGGGGTTCTCATCTCTGGCCCTCGAGGTCCAATTTCCTGCAGAGTTTAGCTCCAACCCTAATCAAACACACCTGAACAAGCTAATCATGGTCTTCAGGGTCACTAAAAAGTTACAGGCAGGTGAGTTTAATCAAGGTTGGAGCTAAACTCTGCAGGAAAGTGGATCTCGAGGGCTTAAGAAAGTTGAGTTGAGAACCTCTTGTTCAAAATGTTGTTCAAAAATCACAAACTAAACAACCTTATCAAATTAGTTAGCATTATGCAACGATTTAAACAAGTAAAATGTACAAATATTGTTTTTATCTGTATCTAATGGAAGCCTGTTTCTGCCACTAAATAAAAAAAGTGTAAGAAATTGTGACTTTATATCTCACAGTTCTACTAAAATTGACACTCACCAAGCGCCAAATGTGAGTAAAAATCGACGTTGGCGAGTATATGTGACAGTGTCAGTCGCCATTTGCCAGGTAAACCTTTTACAGAATATAACAAAGCAATGTAGAACGTTTTTAAAGAGATTCGCTGTTTCTGACGTAAGTGAATAAAATAATATTTTTTGAAGACAAGATCATTGTGATTAGCTGTTCTGTCATAAGCGACAAGAACGAATTGATTTAAAAATGTCCCTAGACACGGTACTAATAACTTTTAACTGAGAAGATATTGCTGCTTTATTACAGAATATTAACTTCCCTTTTTTATTCTTTATAAACCAAGAATGTGGCAACACATACCAGTGGTTGCGCCTAAACAGTGCAGTGAAGTATAGTTTGAAAGGTTGTGCGTTCAGACAGCGCACTACACTCTTAAAAATAAAGTTGCTTCAAGATGCTATACTGCCCTCCAAAGGCAAAGTGCAGTAACTATGCCAACACTGAAACTGAGAAAAAATTAAAGTTTTTACACCAGCGAGTCAAACATGTTGACACTCTCATTTCTCTGAAACAGGACAAAATTGAACCAGGAGACTTTGCCACAAGGCAAAACAGTTATCACAAAGTCCATTTTAAGCCTTAACTAAATTTTGATCAAATTTGTAGTTACTGCACTTTGCCTTTGGAGGCAGCATAGAAGAACCCTTTTTGTCTAAATGGTTCCATGAAGAATCTTTAACATCTGAAGAACCTTTCTGTTTCACAAAAGGTTCTTTGTGGCAAATAAGGTTCTTCAGATTATAAAAAAATAAGCAAGAAATGGTTCTTTAAAGAACCTTTGACTGAATGGTTCTTTGTGGAACCAAAAATGGTTCTTATATGGCATCACTTGAAGAACCTTTTGAAGCACCATTATGTTTAAGAGTGTATATGCTTCAATGGACGAAAACACACAAAATTATGTCAAAATGTGTGGTTTTTGAGAGTTACCTCGTAACCGTGGTCTTAAATGAGTTATAAAGTCTTAAATGACCGTAAAGAGTTGAGAGACAATTGGTTATGTGTCAGATCTATGTCATGTGCATGAGGTTTTAAAGAGACCGCGCTGCTTTTAAAGTGAAAGCTCCTGAAGTCTGTCACTGATTGAAATCAGAGAACAAAAGAAAGAGATAAATCATCACTCCACTCGCTGATTAACCTTTTGTAGCTTGAATAAAGACTAATTTGTATAGTAGTTTAGTAGTGTAGTAGAAGTAAAAATTATATAATTCAGAGCCTAAAAATAGGAAATAATAGTTTTCAATTATACTGTAATGTTAAATAACTAGAATTAATAGGTAAAATTGAGGGAAAGTGCATTCAATAGAGTCACCAGTAGCAGGACAAATTAAAAACATTGTAAATGTGTTTAGTGATCGTAGTAGTAATAACTGCTTGTTTTTGCAAAAAGAGTTTCATGGCTAGTAAAAAAACATTTTGGTCAGTATATTTTTATCACGTCATCGGCCATTGGCTTCCATAGTATCTGGATTGTGTTTTGTTGTTTTTCTGCATATGGGCTTTCTTTGTAGCATTTTTTCAGAGCCAAAAAGAACAAAGCTACTAGGTGACAGTACTAGAGAGAGAAAACGCACGAAAAAGAGTGAGAAAGCAAAAACCTTGCTTCCATCTCCTGGGCACGTCTGGAAACCTAGCAACCAATCACCCGGGGCAGTCTCAGATAACTACCCAGCTGCCAAGGTGCATCTGTGTAGCAGGGCGGCTCGAACTCAACCTAGGCCAGTGATAGAGAGGCTGACATGGTGACTGGAAATTAGAATGCCTGGCAACCGTTCTACATGATGCTTGGTCAAAAGCGTGTCAAAAGAGATATCAGACTGTCTAATAGCACATTCATCTTTTTTGTTTCTTTGTTGCCATGGTGTTTATGAAAGAAAAGAGCCGGCGTTCATTCGTTCTTTGCCTACCCATTGAACTCACTTATAATGACACACAAGTGGTCACTAGCGCTGACAGCGACTTGTAGCGCAATTAGCGTGAGCACATGCTTGATTAGAGATGAATGTAGTTGACTGCCTTTTTGTGGTTCCAAAGTATATGACACATCGATCAGCCTGCCGTCTTTGAATCGATCCAGATATCGCTGACAGGGATTTTTGTTGTCAATGAAGGTCAGTGTTCTCAGGCAACACTAATGATTATGGGTTTCTTTCAGCTGGTGTCTTTCTTGTGGTAGCGGTGATCATGACATTGAATGGTATAGAAACAGTAACTTTCATAATGTAATCTGTACTCAGTAATGGACTACAATTTGTAAGTAATCTACCAAGCTGTCATAATAAATCTATTCCTATAAATATGTTACATAAATGTTATGATGTTGTTAGCCAGGGTTGAGAATAATGTGAGTTAACACAATTACAACACAATTAGTCACTTTTTTATTGAGTAACACAGTATTGTAATGCATTACTCTTAAAAGTAACTTGTGTGTAATGTTTCCACAACTCTTATGACCAAAATATTTTGCCATGCCAATTTAAACATCTGCTAATGTTACATTAAATGCGAAAGAAGTGATTCTGTAACTGCATAATGGAAATCTAATCAAAACATTCTTCACAAAGTTTACGTAACATTGTATTTTAATTGCATATAGAAAATAAATACTTTTTACTCAAATGTAATGTTGTAATATCGTTTTTTCATTTTAGTTGTGGTTTTTATAATGTTTTTAAAATGTTGTTCTGCAGCATAACCAACTTCAATGTTGTGATGCTATAAAATCGGTTTGTGCTTGCTGAGTTGTTCTCTTTACTATACAGAGATCATGTAACAGTAACTGATGTGTAAAAAGACTTCCACTTAAACAAGCGCTTGCCACATGAGTCAAGAGTGCACACTCTAATTGCTTACAGAGGCGTTAAGTAAAAAGGTTTTTTTCTGGCTAGTGTCATTGCAATTGAATATAATTGGGGATGCCATGATAGTAAGGATCAAATGGAAAAGAATTACCTTCTCATTTAAAAAAAAGCAGTTCAAGCCCACATGCCACACGCAACCCAGGCCCTTTACCAGCTGCTGTACTGCTAACATTTCACTGCTTCAGTTAATGTCTCTACCTTTGATATTAGCAAAGAGTAAAGCTAACTGGCCGAGTGGTTTCCATGGAGATGGAGAGGAGATCTTTGGCAGGGTGACAGCAAATTTAAGGGTGTAAAGCATGTTAAGAGAAAAACTCAAGGGCTTGATCACAGCACTTCTTCAAATACTGTATGCTCTATATTCAGATTCAAATACTTGCGTACTGCTTTTAGTTTTGTTTGTCCTAGATGGGATACAGATGTGTTGCATTCTGTGATGACTTCAGGTGCTTCCTTAGTTACCAAGTTCCTGCTGCAATTAGATTAAAATGGCACACAGATGTTTTGCCAGTTTTGTTTGGAAGTAAAGATTGTATGTCTGAGGGAATGAAGTTAGCGTCTCATTAAAAGCACTGTTCCTCTGTACAGGCCTGATCCGAGCGGTTCATGAATTTGAGTTTGGAGCAGTAATCAAATGAGCGTCTCTAGTCGCTGTCTCTGGAGAATATCCAGTCATCTCTCGGCATGAGAACCTGAAAGCTTCCTCTGACAATAGCAGGCTAACACAGGACAATTTCTCTCCCAATAGGGTTTTATGTGTGAGCACATAGAGTGAATAATACACCCAGAAATTAAAGTTCTGTCATCAATGTCTCTCCTCACGTCACACCAAAACCCTACGTGTTTATTTTTTAATACTTTTGAATTTTCCAATGCTATATCACAACTAATTTGTGTGTATCGTGCAAAGTGGCTAATTCGTATGAATTTGTATGATTTCTGTGGTGGTAGGTCTAGGGGTGGTCATTCGTACGAACCTCGTAAAATCTGAAAGAAACAAGAAAAACGCATTTCAAAAAAGTTATTAATTGATTTGCATTTTAATGAGTGAAATAAGTATTTGACCCCTTCGCAAAACATCACTTAGTACTTGGTGGCAAAACCCTTGCTGGCAGTCACAGAGGTCAGACATTTCTTGTAGTTGGCCACCAGGTTTGCTCACATCTCAGGAAGGATTTTGTCCCTCTCCTCTTTGCAGATCCTCTCCAAGTCATTAAGGTTTCAAAGCTGACGTTTGGCACTCTAGGACCTTAATGTGCTTCTTCTTGAGCCATTACTTTGTTGCCTTGGCCATGTGTTTTCGGTCATTGTCATGCTGGAATTCCCATCCACGACCCATTTTCAATGCCCTAGCTAAGGAAAGGAGGTTCTCACCCAAGATTTGATGGTACATGGCCCCGTCCATCGTCCCTTTGATGCGGTGCAGTTGTCCTGCCCCCTTAGCAGAAATCACCCCCAAAGCATAATGTTTCCACCATCCATTTTTGACGGTGGGGATGGTATTCTTGGGGCCATAGGCAGCATTCCTCCTCCTCCAAACACGGCAAGTTGAGTTGATGCCAAAGAGCTCGATTTTGGTCTCATCCGACCACAACACTTTCACCCAGTTCTCCTTTGAATCATTCAGATGTTCATTGGAAAACTTCAGACGGGCCTGTACATGTGCTTTCTTGAGCAGGGGGGCCTTGCAGGTGCTTCAGGATTTCAGTCCTTCACAGTGTAGTGTGTTACAATTTTTTTTTTTATTTTTTTTTTGGTGAATATGGTCCCAGCTGCCTTGAGATCATTGACAAGATCCTCCTGTGTAGTTCTTGGCTGATTCCTCACCATTCTCATGATCATTGAAACTCCATGAGGTGAGATCTTGCATGGAGACCAAGTGAGACTGACAGTTATTTTGTGTTTCTTTAATTTGCGTATAATTGCACCATATAATTGCGTATAATTGCACTGTTGTCACCTTCTCACCAAGCTGCTTGGTGAAGGTCTTGTAGCCAGCCATTCCAGCCTTGTGTAGGTCTACAATCTTGTCCCTGACATCCTTGGACAGCTCTTTGGTCTTGGCCATGGTGGAGAGTTTGGAATCTGCTTGATTGATTGCTTCAGTGAACAGGTGTCTTTTATACAGGTAAAAAACTGAGATTAGGAGTACTCTCTCAAAGGGGGTGCTCCTAATCTCAGTTTGTTACTTGTATAAGACACATGGAAGCCAGAAATCTTGCTGATTGATAGGGGATCAAATACTTATTTCATACCAACCATAGTATTTCATACTACCATTTCTTAGTGTTGCTTCTTCCTGGCCCAGTTGATATTTTTGGTTGTTTTGAAGCATAAAAAGGGCTTTAATTTAACCCATAAACTGTATATCCATCCATTCCCAAGTCTACACCCCTGACTCCACCAAGGTTCTCAAATCTCATTTAATCCAGTTAAACGCTGTCAGTGTAAATGAGGATTTGACAGAGTTATTTCTTAGAATAATACGTGAGTCATTCTGGTTGTTGATGCAGGTCTACATGTTGACGTAAATGTGTATTTATATTTGTGCTTTCAGAGGGCCCGGTGATCTGGCGCATGATGACCTACCCTCCGGCACGCCGTGCTCTCATTGTGGGTTGTGGACTCCAGATGTTCCAGCAGCTTTCTGGCATTAACACAGTCATGTAAGTGTCAGTAACACAATTCGTAGCTCAATTTTCAGGTGCTCTCAACCTAAATCAATTGGTGCTAGTTGAAACACTATTACCAAGTCTGCTATTTATGACAGATCGTTTTGCTAAATAAGACCCTTATTTCTTGGCTGAGATTGTGTTGAGCCTTTTAAGGCTGCATTGAAACTCCAATTTTCAACCCTTCAACCTGTTGATTATCCTCAAAAACTTTAATTTCTTTTCGACTGAAGAAAGAAAGACATGAACATTTTGGATGAAATGGGGGTGAGTTAACCATCAGGAAATTTAAATTCGGAAGATAACTATTTAAATGGAACCTCTAGTGACTGGTTTGGAACACTCTACATAGACAGCAACGCCAAACACAAAAGTAGGACTACTTTGTTAACAGTTTTTATTTATTAATCTTAGTTAATGTTGATCCAACATTTACTAACACATTATTAAAATCACAGGTTGTATCTGTTAATGTTATTTAATGGACCTGAGCTAACATGGACTAACAATGAACAGCTGTATTTTTATTAACTAACGATAACAAAGATTAATAAACACTGTAACAAATGTATTGCTCATTGTTAGTTAATGTTGGTTAATATTTTAAATACAGTTAACGAATGTAACCTTATTGTAAAGTCTTTGTGTTAGGTATTGGAATGTTTTTCTCTCTCTCTCTTTGCATGTTTTTTAATATCTTTCTATTGTTCTGCTGTGCCTAGTGAAATTTATCCTTTGGGGACCAATAAAGGAACAATCCAAATATGATGATATGCTACCTAAAAAAACTGCAACAAATGGATTTTCCTTTATGTGGGTGGCCAGACTGGATGATTCACAACTGATGCGAAATTCACAAGTTGTTTATTCACATTCACAGATGTGTCTGTGCCTATAATTCTCATTTTAGCTGAACTTTAATGGGTACCCTACTAAAGTGTGATTTCCTCTTCGTGATCTCTTGTCTTTTTCGCTCCTTATGTGCTGAACTATTTTTCAAGCATCGTAAACAATCTCGGAATGTGTGCTGTTGCTAGGCAACCCCTCATGGCAAAATGGAAAGTGTTTATGGGAGGGAGAGGAGAAAATTGTGTGTGTGTGTGTGACTGTGTGTTTACTTTTTCTCAGCTGTCATTTTGGAAGATGACAGGTCATGACAGATGGGTCCTAAAATGACATTCTCGATCAATCAAACACCTTCATTCTTATCCTTCTGTCGTTTTCAATCAATCTGTTCAGAGCAGGTTTAGACAGACAGTAGAGCAGTTAAAATTGACAGGTACACTCACACACACATATGGAGTATTTGCAAGGTTTAACCTGATGTGCTGTTTCGTATTTACCCACAAACCCCTACTCTTCAATCATTTCTGCACTGCCAGATGTCAGTTCTTTGTACACGGGAAGTCTTGTTGTGGGATGTGTTGTCTGTCAAGCTTAACCTCGGCAAGAAGCATTTGTCAATACCTCTCATGGAGCAAATGTCTGGGGGGATGTGTGCCGATTTTATGTCAGTCGGAAATATTGATTGGGTTCAGACAAGCATGCGTCCGTAACACTGTAGTTACAGCATGTGTACCAGCACAAGCTCACTATCCTATTGTTTTTGTCCTACACTCTTAAAAAAATAAAGGTGGTTCATGATGCAATAGAAGAACCTTTTTTGTTTAAATGGTTGCATAAAGAACCTTTAACATCTGAAGAACATTTCAGTTTCACAAAAGGTTCTTTGTGGATAAAAAAAGAAGGTTCTTCAGATTATAAAAAGGTAAGAAAGAGATAGTTCTTAAATGAACCTTTGACTAAATAGTTCTTTGTGGACCCAAAAATTCTTCTACGGCATCGCTGTGAACCTTTTAAAGCACCTTTATTTGTAAGAGTGTACTAAAAACCACAAAAAATGCTAATTTTTTAACAAAAACGTCTTCAAAAAGTGTCTTCACCAGCTTAATAAGATGGACACAAGGACAATAGATTTGCTTTATCAGTGATCAGCAACCCCTCCTGATGGACAAGACCCCTGTGTAGACTGAAGCACAGCCGTAATTAGCTTGTGCTAATGCTTCCTTCCAATCAGACATTGAACATGCCTGCTTTCCTGCAAACAGCTTTCTCTCCCCTCACCCCACTCCAAAGCCATTATTCACATGCCTTAATCGCTAATTAATGTCTCATTTAGTATAAAACATTGTCGGTTACCTCTAACACAGAAATACTAGCATTTAAACAAGTCTCAAAGGTTTTGGAGCGATGCTGACGTTGGGTGGTCATGGGTTTCTGAGTCGGCATCCTGTATGTGTATGTGTATGTGTATGTGTATGTGTGCGTATCAACTGAGCCTCATCTGTGCCTGGAGAAAATGATTAGATTAATCCTTGTTGCCGAAACAGGCAGAACAATCCGGTATCTCTGTGTTTTAATAAAGACGGATGCTAATTAGAGTCGCTAGCGGTCATCAGCAATACTGATTGCTTCGAGTGATACACTGTTGGCCAGTTTTTTGTTCTTTCTGGCACACTATGACTTGTTCATTGGCTTTGTGACAGTACTGGCACCACCGGTCTTTGGCGTTCTGCGATTTGTGATCCGTATGGAGTTGCGCATGATTCATGCTAACCAGCCATGGACCTCCCACAGTCTGTCCACTGACCGTCTGATGCATATTGTAAAACAAAAATGACAAGAGCTTTCTGAAAACGGCAAGCGGATCAGGGGTGCGTTTCCCAAAAGCATCACTACTCGCAAGTTCCATAATTACCAACATTGTTCAACTATTCTGCAGTTCCCAAATCCATAGTTTTAGCAAACTTGTTATTGTGACATTCATGTGCATTTATCTTGTTTACATAAAATGCGTAAAATCATTTCAACATGATTTATAGGTAGCATTAGGTGCAGCGTGCACCAGACTTTACTGATATCTAATATAATTCTAGGCTCTGCAAGCCATTTTTATTCCCATTATGTGACATTTTAGCTTCTGTCTGCATCAACAGTCCTACTTTGGTCAGATGAATGGCTTTCATATTCAGTTGTGTCTGTCTTTTGTGTGTGTTGTTGGGTGCAGATCATTGTGTGTATATAATACCTTATACCATCTGAGCACGAAACAATGTTCATTCCTTTCATTAGTGAAATAGGTTAGTCCCCATGGGAGTGGTTCTCTCTCCCTTTTTGTCTGTCTCTCTCTTAGCGTCTCCCTCTGTTTTTCTCCCGCACACACACATTTCTCACTGGCTTCGGCGCTGAGTGCAAGTCCACAGTACCCTCAGCACTCTCAGCCTGTTCTCCATTACGTCCCTTCACTCCTGTTACATCACGTTTATCATGAAGATGGATTGTGTCTGAGATTCAACCAAACACAACACAAGCGATCTGTTGCTCTATGAGTCAGTCCGTATGCAAAATCCTTTCATGCTCATTTATATTCAGGGCTGCTATTTTGGAAGAAATAAGATCCTCCAAAAGCCTGAAACCTTTAGTCATTTTTTAAAGAAAATGGAATATTAATTTAAATAGATCATTCTTCTTAAAGTTTACAAATACAACCTATTTGTTTCTTGCCATGAGACACTGTGAACCTCAGTAAAAGGATAGTTCACCCAGTGAAAATTCTGTTATTAATTACTTTGTCGTTCCAAACCCATAAGACATTTATTTATCTTCGGAACTCAAATTAAAGAGCAGGTCATATGGTTTTTTAAAGGGGTCATCGGATGCAAAACTTACTTTTACATGTGTACACAACCACCCTACAATGATAAAAATCCACCCAGTGATATATATATATATATATTGTATCTTTAAAAGTAATATCCCCTTTTTAAAATCAGGTCATTCTCAGCTTCTTGTCATTGTGACGGCACACCGACAGAGGGCACTCCCACGATAGTAGATTGACATGAGCGCCTTACCTTAGAACCACCCTCACCGAGCTGAAACAGTCCGAATACGATTGCCATTGTGTCGAATCGGTGCAGAGGAAGACCCTAATTGAGCGATTGAGGTGTTCTGTTGTTGGATGTAATAATGAACATAGCAGTAGTCATTTACTCCCGACATCTGAGCTGCTAAAGAGGCAGAGGACAACGTTATTTTCGTTTTTAAAAGGAAAGAGCCAATCCTGATCTACATATGCATCTATGTTCGTGTGAATCATTTGTGATGCAGCTTCACTCATAGCAGAAGTGAGTAAAAGGGGTTTTTTATGCATTTTTGCAAATGGCCTTTCTTAGTAATGTGCTTGTTGGCAAGTTTCGCAGATAAACGCGGCTAAACGTGGCTAAAGTAAACATTACAGCTCGTAAGCAGAGAGGGGCGGGGCGAGCAGATCTCATTTGCATTTAAAGGGCCTATGCGATAAAATTAGCTGATATTTTGCAGAGCTGATTTTGACAAGGTAAAAGGGTGTTTTTTTACACTACTATTGAGAATTTTTGACCAAAGTATATTACAGACTTTTCATTAAGACCCTAAAGAATCATATGAACTTATGGAAAATGGGCATCTGATGACCCCTTTAAAGTATCCTAATATTGTGTTGGAGTCCCCTAAAACAGGTTTAAATGCATCTAAAGTAGGGATGTCCCGATCAGGTTTTTTTGCCCTCGAGTCCGGGTCATTTGATTTCAAGTATCTGCCGATACCGAGTCCTGATCCGATACTTCTATAATACATAAAAAATAAGAAACATCCTGCATCTGTTTCTTCGCTCTTCTTTATTCTTTTTTATTTAATTCACCTTATTTTAACATTCAACAACTCTGTTAACAAACAGAGCACTTCTGTGAGGTAGCTTGAACAATCAAGTAATAAATTACAAAAATGATTCACTTCTGGACATTAGTGCAACAGTAAATATAAAAAAAGTCTAATATAAAAACAAATAGCACATCAACTTAAAATACCCGGCAGGCATGTAAACAAATAAAAAAATAAAAGTGCCACAGTGTTTGCTGTGTTTCTGTGTGGAGTCAAGAGGTCTAACTCTGTGCCACCGCATAACTATAGATGTGTTAAAAATTAATGAGAATATCAGGGCTCGCAAAATTTCAAAATCTCTGGTAGCCCTTCAGGCAGGTACTCTTCAGATTTTGGTAGCCCGAAAATTAATTTAACTAGCCCAAATAAAAGACTTCTTTTTTTAAATATAGAAAATCAGATATGAGTCTAAACTTATTCAAAAATGTTTTCAATACACAAACATAAACAAAGGAAGGAATTTTATTTCATTTTATTTGGTGTATCTGCAGAATTTTTTTTATATCAATTTAAGGCAATTTATAAATTGAGTTTATCATTTATTATATTTATTTAAAACATAAATATTATTGTCTTAATTGTTAAGTATTTTAGAAGGCACATTAACTTCCTTCACATTTACAACTTTATGTGTTTGCTGCATAAAAACATAGGTCGATAATTGCAATCATTTGACCATAAACAGCTGAAAAAAATGTGGAAATAAAAATTGATTCTCTGTCACGAGGGGGCGCTTTAGGAGTGCTGAAATACTACGGTTTCCCTAGTAACGGCTCTACACAAAGCAGCATTAACGTTGTTTTATCAGGCATGAAATGAAAATGCCAATGACACGTTTCTGAGGACAGTCGGTTCCCTTCAGATACATTCATATAAAGACATCCGTGCCGCGTTTTGACTTTAAAACGTGCAGTGCGCATATTTATTCAATGACATCATTGCCTTTTGAAGTTTAATCTCGTCTTTCCGTCCCCAAATGTAAGACCTCCTAAATTATAATTAAGACTTTTCTTAAAACTATTTAACATATTTAAAACTTTTTATGGCCTTAAATTTGATACAACTAAATTGAGGAGTTTAAGGACCTGCAGGAGCCCTCTACTTTACGATAGCCCGTCGGGCAGCCCGGTGACCCCTTTTGGTAGCCCGACTGGAAAATACAATAGCCCCGCGACGTCGGGCTAGCGATTTTGCGAGCCCTGTAATATATATACATATATATCCGAGTCCTGATCGGGAGGTAACGTCCGATTCCAAACGAGTCTGAAATCGGGACATCCCTAATCTAAAGTCAGAAAAGATTGTAATTTTTCTAGAATATACGTTTATACATAGAGTCATTTGTCCAAGATTTCAAAAAGGTTTGTACGTATCTGTTTTAAATGAAATGTCTGTAAACCCCTCCCTTCCATAAGCCTACTCTGCTCTGATTTCAGATATCACTTCTGCATGAAATTTGTTTCATATAAAAATTCTCATAATTGCATTAGGCTTTTGGGTTTTTTTAAACATCAGTGTGGTTTGCTTGTAGACAGCTCAGAATCTGAACCCTTCAGAGCAAAGCCTGCTGCCAAAATGATATTCATGACCTCTACAATAATCCTAATCAAACAGAGTGGTCCTGACTGAACTATAGTTCTTTTCTGTTCTTGAGATGCCCGTTAATAATGCCTGAAGCCACAGTAAATGTCAAAGAAAGTCACATTCAAATCCAGCCAGTTTGATCACAATTCAAATACAGTGAATTCATTACCAGCAGAGGCTTCAGATGGCTTTGACTGTAGAGCAGTGACCACACTCCCTCTTGAGTATTTCTCAAGCCGAGTTCAAGACCATATTTTCATTGACTTGAAAGCATTTGGACTTGCTTTGACTCAAACTTGACCCTTTTCAGGTCTCTGTCTTGACTCAGACACGACCCTCTAATCTTGGTCTTAACTCTGACTCCTACTCAGATCACGACCTCGACTTAAAACTCAATAGAGCTGGTCTTGTCTTTGAAACTGGTGTAAAGCACAGCATTTAGGAAGCACCCAGACAGCAAAACTGACAGGAGCAACAAGTCATTGAGTGGATCTAAAACCTTTGACAGACAAGTAGCTGTCTGCCTCTCTTCTTTTCTCACAGCACTACGGGTATGATTCCTTAATATTAATGACGTCATTTTGGTTATAGTTGTATATAGAAAATAGTGTATATGGTATAGTTGTTGTTCTAAAACACAACTGACACCAACATGTTGGTAATGTGTGATTATTCCCACTATGTAATTAATCACACACACAAAGGTTAGTCATCGTGACATTCTGTGAAATCACGACCCAGTGTCTGTGTTGTTGAGCTTTCAGTCATTATAATGCTGCCTTTGAGGCCTTAGCGCATACAAGAAAGACAAATGGCTGTTGAACTCTCACTTTTCTTTCGGTGGAGTGTGCCAGCAGTAAGACCTTTGAGAAAGCCTCATAACTTAAATGTCAGTGTGAGGTGTGTGTACCTTCGGCTAGAGTGAATGAGGCAGTCTGCCGACCAGCGGGTGTCTATTACGAGAGAACATTGTGCATTTGAGAGTGTCTGCTATCTGGCAGCTGTGTACACTTGCATATTTTCGGAATAGTAGGTTTTAAGACTTCTTATAAAAATGGATTTTAGCTTCTTTAACAAAGCTTTAATGAGCCACATATTGTTTTTGTATTTGGATGCTGTGTTGGTCTTAATTAAAACTTTTTTTTTGTCAAGAGTTAAAGGGTTACTCCACCCCAAAATGAAAACTTTGTCATTTACCCCCATGTCGTTCCAAACCCGTTAAAGCTTTGTTCGTCTTTGGAACACAATTTAAGATTTTTTTTTTTTACTGTCCCATTGACTGCCAGGTAAATAATCAAGTCAAGGCCCAGAAAAATATGAAAGATGTCGTCAAAATAGTCCATCTGCCATCAGTGGTTTAGCTATAATTTTATGAAGCTACGAGAATACTTTTTGTTAAAATTGTTCAAATTTTATATGTTTCGAAGTCATAACGTAATATTCGGCAAGTAATTGTGTGGAAATTAGGCTTTCTATACCTGTAAATCATGCTTTGTGTGAAAAGGAATAAAAGTAATATGAGTTTTAATGCCTCTAGTGTTCATTTCAACTGGAAACTGCCGTGATTCGTACATATAGGTCCGTTTTTAAAAATTTTCAGAAATGTATATAGAGGCAAGTATTTACAATGAGCCTATGTTGCATTAAGAGTCACTTTTGCTGTATTGTACTACAGTGTTTCATCCAAATCTGTGGTAAAATGTATTAATCTTTCTGACATCACAAAGATTCGATGTTGCACCTCAGTTTCAGATCTGCAAAGAGAAGTCTTAACTGTATTTTCCAAGCGAGTCAAGATTTTTCTCAAAACGTCAAAAATATTGTGAATCATCTTCACATGGCCATTTCAAATGAGATCCAGTCTAGACAGTGACCACACCAGTCTTTATCTCATCCAAACACTCAGCAATTACCTCTTCTATCCCCATCAGAGTCCTCCCCCCCATCCCTCGCTCACCATCTGACATCTCTGTTGATTCCTTGACTCACATCGAGAAGTCTGGGGGCAAATTTGCCATGCAGGGTTTTGTCCGAGTGCTCTTCAAACAGTTTCTATTTTCAGACAGAAATCTATCTCACACCTTGGCATGAGTCCACGGCTTTTGCCATTTCGTGTTTAACGAAATCTTTCATTCGTGTGCCGAGGCGTGTGTAGGGAGGTTAACAGCACTGTAGATAACTCAAAGCCGTAACTGCATTAGCGCTTGCATAATTCTGAAGGTCAATCTGTGTTGTTTGTCTATTTTTCAGCTTCACTGAGAATCTTTTAACTATCGGCATCAACAATCCAGATTATATAAGCTATAAAAGTCAAGAAACAGGTTTCTATTTTGGTTGATTAACCAGACAGCTGCTAATTCAGATGGTCGTGATGGTCTGGTCTTGTTGAAATGATCATGCTTCGTGATAGATCAATGTTTTTTTATCATGACAGTTTTGTGCTTTTCATTAAAAAAAAAATATTCCCTGTCCTCCCAGCCAACAAGAAATTCTATATGTCAACATGCCTAAATGGTTACTATGACTGAGTAGTATATTAAAATGTTATTCACTATTTATAAGAAAAAACAATGAACAATATGGCTAATAGAAAAAAAAAAGTTTTTTTTTTACCCAAGGTTCCTAATTCTAAGTGCAGTTCTGTGCCAGCTAAGCTATCGAGCAAGCGTGTTACGTCCAAAAAACAAAACATATGGAGCTGTAATCATAACTGAGTGTGAAAACGATTGCAAGTGCTGTTTTACCACCTCTAGTGGACATTTCTGTTGCAAACTGCAGTGATATGTACCTATTGGTATGTATTACGCGTCTCCCACAGGTACGTTTTGGTCGTGAGATCAGGTTGGAGAGGAGACTAACAGACATTTTCTCACGAGAGCTTACGCTGTGGCTACGTCATCTGCTGGAACACTACTCTCATGAGTGTTTACGACAGTTAGCAGAAACTAGAGATTATGGTTTTTAAAGTATTAAATATGAAAACGCATCTTTTTGCTTCAGAAGGCCTTTATTAACCTCTCAGCCTTGTGGAGCACTATTTATGATGGATTGAATGCACTTTATTGGACTTCAAAATCTTGACCACAATTCACTGCCATTATAAAAATTGGGAACCAGGACATTTTTAAATATTACTCCGATTGTATTATTCTGAAAGAAGAAAGTCATATGGCTTGAGGGTGAGCAAATCATGGGATAATTTTCATTTTTGATGAATTTAGTGAGGGAAAGAACTACAATCTCATGAAGCATTGCGAATGACATTAATCAGATTAAAAACAATGGAGAAATAAAAAACTATTAATTTAAAGGTGGTTGTATGTATAGAAAGAACATATTTTAAGTTGCAAAACACATATACAGTCTAAAAATTGGTTATTTACTGTACTCAACATCTGGGTTAAACATATTGGGTAGCTTTGTTGGGTTATTCCTATGTTTACTGGGTTATTTCTACTGTATAACAAGCAACCAGTTGGGTTAAAATGTTAAATTACAACGGTGCAACTGCGACTTAAGATACAAAGGTAAATTAATATGTGTGCATAATGTTGTTTTTCGTTACAAAGTGTCTTCAAGCTCTCACAGTAATATTGCTGTTTTTCCTACAAATGTGTTTACATCTCTCCCAACTAATATTTTAATCCATTTTATCTGCACTCTTGACTAATGACACAAGCACTCTGTAGCCAGTGTAATTAGTGGAATCAGATGCTTAAAGGGTTAGTTTACCCAAAAATGAAAACTAGCCCATTATTTACTCACAATTTTTAATATAACTCCAATTGGATTCATATGAAAGAAGGAAGTCATATATGCCTAGGATGGCTTGAGAATGAGTAACGGTCTATTTTTATTTTTGGGTGAACTAACCCTTCAAAGTTGTGTGTATTAAAGTGGAATATTCTTCAACAACGTTACACATTTTTGAGCAAAAAAGAGGCTACAAATGCATATGATATTTGGTATCCTTCTCTTGCATTTGTCAATACTAACATTATTCAGGGATGCTGAAACCTGAATACTAACATTATCATTGTCAATAACATTGTCAATACTAACATTATTCAGGGCAGAAGGTGGTATTAGCCACTTGAAGACCTGTAGATCGGCAGCTGAGATTATCTGAACAAATCCACAGGGGTCGCTGACCCACTGCCAGAATCGTATTATGAAACAAGGAAAGAAAGCACTTGACATGGAGTGCAGGGAATAAGACACATCTATTATCTAACCCCTGTAGTGAACACTCATCAGTGGCTTAGGCTTCATTCTTCTCATTTCCTGACCTTTGACATTTCTTTTGCCACAAACAATACCTCATCTCTCTATCATTGTACTACAGTACTGTATCCTCTATTTCTTTTATCAGGGTTTTTATCCAGCGTGTTCGTGGCCAATAGAAGAGACAATTAGGGAATGAGTTTCAAAGACCCATGTGGAGGGCAACCAAAGGCTTCCAATTTTCATCAGCTCAATGGGAATTGAGCCAGGATGCTTTTAAGGATCAAGACAGAGTACTTTTAAACACGTACACACAAGGGAATACTGTGAACAGAGAACTAGGCAAACGTGATTCATCTCCTCTGAGAGGCCGAGGTCTGCAGGCACACACAATAGATGTGTGAAAGTCACTGAAAAGCTCAACGGTAGTCCAGTCTTCATGAAAGTAAGAATTAATTCCCCTCAAATTTGCATTAGCTGCCAAAATGACCTTTTTTAATAAGTTAGTTAAATGCTCAGTGTCTCACAGCTGAGACCCTTTGACGTAATCTGTTTAACAGCTGCATTAATTGAAATAATTACAGCAAGCTAATTCCTCACAATCTGATGGATACTGTATGGAAGCCTGTTTCTGCCACTAAATAAATAAAAAAAGGTAACTGCGACTTTTTATCTTAGAATTCGGAGTATTTTTTCTTGTAATTGCGCAATTCTGACTTTTTTCCTTAGAATTGTGATATGAACTCACAATTGCGAGTTATAAAGGTAGAATAGTGAGATATCAATTCAGAATTGCATCTTTTATCCATCTTTTCTCACTGAGAACAACTGAAGGACTCATAAGCAACTATTTCAGAAGGTTCAAAAGCTCACTAATGCTCCAGAAGGAAAAAACTGGGGGGTGAAAACTAGAATTTGAAGATGGGGGGTAAATTTAACTTTCTGTAACTCTGTAAAGGTGCGTTCACACCGGACGCGAATGAAGCGGCAAGCGCGAGTGATTTACATGTTAAGTCAATGCAAAGACGCGAATAGCCATCCTGCGGTGCGAAACGCGCGAATGAGGCGGCGCGAAACGCGCGAATGGCGCGGCGCGCATTGAGCGTTTCAAGCGATTGCCGCGCCATTCGCGCGAGTTCAAAAATCTGAACTTTGGCGAAAATCCGCGCCGCGTTAACCAATCAGGAGCTTGCTCTAGTAGTGACGGAGGCAGAAATCCGAAACAACAATGGCGGACAAAATCACCGTTGCTGTCTGTGGTTCCTCGGAGATGTACGATACATCTTTGGACTTTTGTAGAAACAGGAATAAAAGGGATCTTGCTAGGAATAAAGTGAGTGAAGAGGTCGGACAATCTGGTTTTAAAAAACGCTCTTTACTCAATTTGACCTACATATACATACATATTGAGACTACAAGCAAGCTAAAGCTGGCAAATTGAGCTTATTCACCTATTTTACAACTACTTTCCCGCTGACGAGTGGCAGAAGCCCCTCCCTTGACGCGAATTCGCGTCTGTTGTGAAGAAAATGTCACGCGCGAATGACGCGAATTTTACCGTGCGAATGGAGTAAACTCAAATGTTCAAGCGTTCAACTATGCGCGAATAGCGCGTTTTTTACGCGCAAGGCGCGTCCGGTGTGAACGCACCATAAGTCTTCTGTAACTTTCTTCTGTAGCCTCGGAAGGGCAGTACTAAATGAAAAAATATGATATTTAGGCAAAATAAGAAAAATGTACACATCTCCATTCTGTTCAAATGTTTTAACCCCCCGGCTGTGAGAATGCATCATTTTTCCTTCTGGAGCATCAGTGAGCATCCAAACCTTCTGTAAAATTCCCTCAGTTGTCCTCAGTGTGAAAAGATGGATCTCAAAATCATACAGTCATTGTTGGAAAGGGTTCAAATACACAAAAATGCTGGAAAACTTTTTCTAAAGGACAGCAGGCAGTTTAACTGTTCAGGGCAAACAAGGGATTTAAAAAAATAAAAACACAGCTGTGGATCATTCAGGTAACAACACAGTATTAAAAGTCAAGGGGATGTAAACTTTTAAACGGGGTCATTTTTATAACTGTAACTATTATTTTCTTATGTGGACTATATGCAAAGATCTTTTATGTTAAATTTCTTATTCAGGTCAGTACTAAATAAACAAAAGCATGCATTTTGGATGATCCCTCTTATTTTGGTAAAATATTTAACATTTTGCAGATTCTGAAAGGGGGATGTAAACTTTTGATCTCAACTGTATGTTACTTTTGCGTTACTTTTCCTCATCTGGGATGGGCTTGTTCAAAAAGAAAAAAAGTTATATTTTTTCAATGTGTAAAAGCCCTTCCACAGCAAAGGTAAAATTAATAAGCCTCGAGGCTTAAGGAAATGTAAATTCAATTATTAAAACATTTCATTATTGCAGGTTTGCTTCATATACTGAGTTTGCTTTTCACTGTTTTTATTTATTTTGAGGAATCCTGAGTCTGTTTTTGTGCAAGTGAGATGAGTAAATACATCTTCACATTTAGTCTAGAACTACAGTAAGCATCATGTTTACATAGCGCGCACAACGCCTCTGCACTTACTCATGATTTCTCTCAATATGGGGACAGGAGAGCTGTCAGTCAATACATGGGAAAACAAAGTAATTGGCGTTGCTTATTTGAAAATTAAACTGTAAAATTAAATCTAATTCATTTCGTTTCTTGAAAAAAAAAAGTAATCTGATTACTCAAGTTACTTAAAGCGCGTTCCTCCCAACAAATTTATGGTTATAGCTGATATAATTATATTTGCAAGGGCAACCAAACCTGGAAAACTACATTACCCATGATGCTGTACAGAAAAAAAAATCACCAATCAGAGTCACAGTAGGCTAATCTTACTAAAAGAGCTTATAGGAAAAGAGACCACTCCCATGAGGCACAGCAGATTTTCACCATGCTGTCAAAATACTTGTATATACAGTATACATGAATATTTTTGCAATAAACTTGTTTCTATAGATATAATTAATTTCATTCGCAATACTTCATGGAATTGTAGTTTTTTTTCCCTCACTAAAGCCGTTAAGTACATAGTCTAGTCTTCTTCTGACTGGAGTGCAGCAAAAAATGTTTTTGCTTTAAATAAAATGAAATGTGGTGATTCACTTTTAAAGGGTTGACTTGGTTCATAGCTTATAATGCTTCAGCAAAGACTTTTAAAAATTCCTTTTAGAAAAAAAAAATGCTTCCAAAATCAACCTGATATATTGTGCCTGGGTTTCTTTTCAGACATCTGGATAGTTCACCCAAAAATGTAATTCCAAACCTGTAAGACCTTATAGTTCACAAATTAAGATACTTTTAATGAAATCCGAGAGATTTCTGACCTTGCATGGACAGCAACAGAACTACTGTTCAAGGCCCAGAGGAATCAGTGGTTCAACCATAATTTAATAAAACAAAAAAATTGCTGTCTATGCTATGTAGCTCTCAGATTTCATCAAAAATATCTTATTCTGTGTTCCAAAGATGAATAAAGGTCTTACGGGTTTGGAACGACACAAGGGTGAGACATTAATGAAAGAATTTTCATTTTTGGGTGAACTATCCTTTTAATGCTTTTTTTCAATACAAATCTCAATAAAAAGTCTGGCTGTCCAGTGTTACTTCTATTACTAAACAGAATTTAACAAGATACAGAGATTGTGTGATAAAAAAAGAAAGAAAGAAAATAAATAATGCTTCCAATCTACCCGCTGAGACACTCTCTCAGTGTGTAGAAAGTACACACTATGCTAAGAGAGTGCTGATAAGAAGAGCTGCTGTGAATTCACACATTGGGGGTCTCTATTGTTTGGTCTACTGTGTCAGTTTTAAACTAGAAACAATGGTTAATTAGGCAGAGATCCAGAACAGACTGTGTCTGTCTTCTGATTCAACACAGAGACTAAAAAACTGACAGATTACAGTTGCAGTGGTTTCCTGAAGGAATGGTTTACTAAACATTGTTTTTATATTTTGTGACAGCTGAAATATGGCACGTAAGTGCAAATAGGTGTGAATGAGGAACAGTTACAAATACAGTATATCAAATTTACTCTTTTTTTTTTTTTTTTTACCACAAATTCATCTGTAGACGTGACTATTTTAAAAATAAATTTAATCCAAATGGATAGCTCTAACAACAGTATATTCCAATAGTTTCAGAACCTCTGAACTCAAAACAGGTCTGTTTATAAACTTTATTAGTTAAATAAAAAAAATCAGAATCAGTTTTTACTTTCTGACTGTTGCACTCAATATCTCTATTTGAAGCATTGGCAGAATTATTTGTATCTCTATGTGTATTTGGATTAAATGGTTTGGATGAAATGGTCTCATGGGATGAGATGTCAAATCTCATTAAAGTGATTTGAATATGCACATACTGGCATCTCATGACTGATTGAGTCCAAAACCAGTTTGGAAAGACCGACTCATTTTTGGAGCTTGACAAAGTCGACAAGATCCATTGGTCAACATTCACTTTGTATTATCTGAAAAGGAGCAGAAAATGAAAGTTCTGTTAAACTTCTTTAGAGTTTCATGGAAGAATGAAAGTCATAAATGTTCGGAATGACATGAAATTTTTGGAAGAGTTAAGTCTGTATAAGCCGGAATGTAAAACTATAGCCGCATAAAATAATGCAAATCCCTTATGAATGTAAGAGAGAGAGAGAGTGCAGGAAGATGGCATTTTACTTTGGGTTAATGAATGTTTTCCTGCTTCAATCCTTTGTGTGGAGAAAAACACTTTTGCTCGAGCGCCGCTTTCTCGCTTAACCTCACATCCATTATGCGCCGTTCAAGTGCTGATGTCACAGACGAGTGTGAGTCTGTGTTTCTGAGTACATGCTTAATTACTGTATAGAATGACAATGAATTGTATGTTTTTAATAGTAAAGAAGGATTTAAAACACATTAATGCACAACATCAATTGATTTAGGTTTAATAGCTAGAGCGGGGGAAAAAAACAGACCTGTAAATTTGTCCTGTAAATCATAATGGGAGGCAATCAGTTGTAAGCATGCTTGATACTAAAAGAGGCAGCTTTAATTGAAAAAGTTGAGATGAAATCAGCCAGAAAGAGGTTGAGCTGCAAGGCCACAATCTCATTGGCCGACAATGGTTGTAAGTGGGAACATCTGAGTTACAATGTCCCACTTCAATCTTCAATGAGTTCCAGTCAATCATGTTACATTAACATATTGACCTTATGACAGGGTTCCTCAATAGGCGGCCGGCGGGCCACATCCGGCCCTTGTGAGAAAAATATTTGGCCTGCGCTAATTTCAAATAATCTGGCATGAGAATTCAAATGCGCCTGACAACGTCAGCAAGCGGCGCTGTGCGACGCAACAAAATACATTAGAACCCTTTATAATAAGTGATGCTGCCTATACTGGATGCGGCGTATGCAACCTCTCTATGCAACCGGACAAATTCCCGACAGTAAACCCATACCTTGTTCTATTTATGACGTACTGACCAAGCGGCAACCTCCCGCTTTCTCTGTTGAAACCAACACGGAAGTGGCTTAAACTGCAATTCATTGACTGGCCGCTAGAGACTGGCTGCAAAAGGGAGTCAGTCCCATAGACGCCCCATGTAAAATGCCCAACTTTACAGCAGAAAAAAAATATGTTTACAGCCTGGTTCAAAAAGTGGTTTTGGACTATATAACTAATTTCGCCCTTCATGTCAACTGTGAGGGGGGTGAATTTTTTTTATAACTCATCTGTTTAAGTTATATTAAGCCGTAAAGATCTGAATAATTAAGGGCATGGCCACTTGAGTGACAGGGGGATTGCCGCTGCTGTCACCACTGTTGCGCTAGTGGGCGTGGTTTCAGCATCCAGTTCCACCCACGTCCCGCCTCTTTGCCCATTTTCGATTATCCGGGAGTGACGCGCGATGAGCAATTCCAAGATGGCGACAGCGAATCCCGCCCACTATAGACTTCAAAAACGCTCTTCAGAAACCTACGGATGACGTCACGGACACTACGTCCATATTTTTTACAGTCTATGGTACTGACACAAAATTCAAATGATTTGCAGCGGCCGCTTTGTCACGTGTCCTAACCAGACGCGATGCAACAACGTGAAGTATAAAAAACAGTCAAATATCACAACCATTCAAATGCGAGAAGCGCACTGCACTCCCAACGAAAGTTTATAATCTGATAAATATTAAAACTTTTTACATTATTAAAACTACATACTGAGTGACTGATACCTTCTTTGTCATGGGAAACACTTGTTGGTTCATCATATTTAACAATAAATATAGCACATAATCATTGCCTGAGATTATCACTGTCATAGTTTGTATGCTATTACAGCCGTGAAGTTGCAGAAAATTTAAACCATTTCGAACATACTGTAGAATCCCCTTTGCTTGTTACTGTCGCACATGGTTAGGACAAAAACTACATGATTGGGACACAGTAATACAGTCTGATCCCCCAAAAAGTTTAGGTATAAAAATATTAATGCTGATAGATATATAATAATAACTGAACAGTTGACTTGGACCAAAGGTTGCGTTAGACTTTAACATTGTCCGTCATTTTGACAGACAGGGTCGTACAAATTCTGTCATAATCTATTATTATCCGTCATTTAAATTTTCTTATTTTAGTTATAACACATTTCGTTGCATTTAGTTTTGTTACATTTCATTTAACATTCTCATTTTTAGAACCAATATCGATTCTTAAATCCCAATTGATGTCTTCAAACGATGAACGGAATGAACACTATTAATAGTGTGCCTGCTATCCAATAAATCGCAATAGGCTACGTTCTGTGCTACTTTTGATATGAAACAAAGTCTCATGTTTCAAATGTTCTTCATTTAATTAGAAAATCCAAGCAATAAATACCGTTTTGGTGCTCTGTAACGGTTCTTAATAGATGGGAATTGCAGTTAAATTACACTAGAACTCCCTCAGTTTAATCTGCAAAGTAATGGAGATCCTCCAGATTTTCCTTCATTGATTAAAAAATTCCGTCAATGACTTTTGATTATTTTTTTGTTCATTTGTTTTAATATTCAACAGGCAAAGTTCTTTATTTTTCTGTATCTGAATACATTTTATCCTATAGATTACTATGGGAAAAAATCTGAATATTTATCTTGTAACTCTTTTAACAAAAGCAACATTAAAAACAAAAACAGCAGCAGCAACAAAAACAACATAATAATGATAATAATAATAAGAAGAAGAGCAAACATTTTGGTCATAACCTGGTCGGAGGCCCTTGGCTTGATATTGTTGGCGGAATTTGGCCCTCAGTGAAAACTAATTGAGGAACCCTGCCTTATGATGTCGCTATGACACAAAGTCAGGGTTGACTGATCTAGAACACAGCATTAAGTGTCTATGTCTGGCTACATACTACTCCTAATATTTGTAAGGAATAATATCCTGAATGCAATGCGGTTGCATTCTTGCCTTTCTATCAGAATGGATTTTATCCATAAAAAAATAACCTAAAAAAGCACCAGGAAGTTTATATGTATGTTTTCTTTGCACTCTGTTACTATAGGTACTACAGTGCCACCATTCTGCAGATGTCGGGAGTACGTGATGACAGGTTGGCCATCTGGCTAGTGACTGTAACAGCGTTCACAAATTTCCTGTTTACTCTGCTGGGCGTTTGGTTGGTTGAAAGGGTGGGCAGACGGAGACTTACGTTGGGAAGCATCTTCGGTAAGATTCTTACATACTTAAAGAAGCAGAATGTATTCCAGCACATTCCAAACTTGTTTTGGATGACATTTTGGGTGGTTTGCAGCAGATTTTGTACATTTGCCCACTGACAAAGAAATGATCAGTCTATAATTTTAATGGAAGGTTTATTTGAACAGAAAGAGGCAGAATAACAACAAAACTCAGAAAAATGAGTTTCAAAAAAGTTATGAATTATTTGCAGTTTAATGAGTGAAATAAGTATTTGACTTCTTCGCAAAACATGATTTAGTACTTGGTGGCTAAACCCTTGTTTGCAATCACAAAGGTCAAAAGTTTCGGTAACACTTTCTATGAAGCCCCTATTTATAATACATTATGAGAGTATTTCTAAAGCATTATAATGAATGCATAATGCATTATAATACAATTTATAATATGTTATATCATCTCATTAATACTCGTAACAACAATTATAATACATTATAATACTTGAGTATTTGAGGTTATAACTATTAAGATTATGATTATTTATAACACACAATGGATGCCATTTAATCTATCTAATTTATAATGGACTATATCATATTACATTTATTTTTTCATTTATATTATGTTTTATTAATATATGGTCCCCTTATTCTACTGACTATAAGCAACTTTTCAACTACATGTCAACTAACACTCCTTAGAGTAGTAGTAGACTTAGGTTAAGGTTAGGCTAGGTAGTAGGTTCATGTACTTGCAAAGTTACTTATAATCAGTTTGCCATTTGGGGAACCATCAAAATACAGTGTTAGCATATATTTTGCATACTACTAATAATAATTACTGTTAGCTGACATGCAGTTGCAGAGTTACTTATCAAAATCTGTCTGAAGGATATACCATCCAAATAATCAAACTGATAATACAATATACAAACACATTTATCTCATCTGATACCTGATCTTATGGCTCTTTGAGAAATATTATTATAATTACTTATAAGTGGTCTTTGTATGCTTTAAGTAAAGTGACATGAGAAACATGGCAAGATATGAGACTTATAATACGTTATAACTATGGAGGAGGTAATCATACTCTTAAAAGCTATAACCACAAATAAGTAAAACATTATAATACATTAAAACTGATCTTATGAATACTCATAAGATGATACAACATATTATAAGGTTTTTTATAATGCATTATAAATGTATTATAACGCCTTAAGAATACCCTTATAATGTATTATAAATACAGGCTTCATAGAAAGTGTTACCAAAGTTTCTTATGGTTGGCCACCAGATTTGCTCACATCTCAGGAGGGATTTTGTCCCACTCCTCTTTGCAGATCCTCTCCAAGTCATTAAGGTTTTGAGGCTGACGTTTGGCAACATTTTTGACGTTTTTTTTTTTTAATGGAATTAAGGTCTGGAGACTGGCTAGGCCACTTCAGGACCTTAAAGGAACACTCCACTTTTTTTGGAAATAGGCTCATTCTCCAACTCCCCCCGAGTTAATAAGTTGATTTTTACCGTTTTGAAATCCATTCAGCCGTTCTCCTGTTCTGGCGATATCACTTTTAGCATAGCTTAGCATAGATCATTGAATCCTATTAGACCAGTAGCATCACGTTCAAAAATGACCAACGAGTTTCCATATTTGTCCTATTTAAAACTTGACTCTTCCATAGTTATATCCTGTACTTAGACCAGTGGAAATGCAAAGCTTCAATTTTCTAGGCTGATAAGATTAGGAACTACACTCCCATTCCGGCGTAATAGTCAAGGAAGTTTGCTGCCGTAATAAGGCTGAAGCAGGAGCAGTAATACCACGCAGCACATGGTGCAAATGCTAAACTAGCTGGGAACTCATTTCTGATAATACTCCGCCTGCTTCGGTCATATTACGGCAGCAAACTTCCTTGACTATTATGCCGGAATGGGAGTGTAGTTCCTAATCTTATCAGCCTAGAAACTCGCAGCTTTGCATTTCCACTGGTCTTAGTACACGATATAACTACAGAAGAGTCAAGTTTTAAATAGGACAAATATCGAAACTCGTTGGTCATTTTTGAACGCGATGCTATTGGTCTAATAGGATTCAATGATCTATGCTAAGCTATGCTAAAAGTGATATCGCCAGAACAGGAGAACGGCTGAATGGATTTCAAAACGGTAAAAATCAACTTATTAACTCGGGGGGAGTTGGAGAATGAGCATATTTCCAAAAAAAGTGGAGTGTTCCTTTAATGTGCTTTTTCTAGAGCCACTCCTTTGTTGGGTTGGCTGTGTGTTTTGGGTCATTGTCATACTGGAATACACATCCACGACCCATTTCAGTGCCCTGGCTAAGGAAAGGTTCTCACCCAAGATTTGGTGGTACATGGCCCTGTCCATCGTCCCTTTGATTTGGTGCACCTCACCTCCATGTTTGACGGTGGGGATGTTTTTTTGGGGGTCATAGGCAGCATTCCTCTTCCTCCAAACATGGCGAGGTTAGTTAATGCCAAAGAGCTTGATTTTGGTCTCATCTGACCATTCTGAATCATTCAGATTTTCATTGGCAAACTTCAGACGGGCCTGTACATCTACTTTCTTAAGCAGGGGACCTTGCGGGCGCTGAAGGATTTCAGTTCTTCACGGCGCAGTATGTCACCAATTACTATCTTGGTGACTACGGTCCCAGCTGCATTAAGATCATTGACAAGATCCTTCTGTGTAGTTCTGGGCTGATTTCTCACCATTCTCACGATAATTGAAACCCCACAAGGTGAGATCTTGCATGGAGCACCAGACCAAGGGAGACTGACAGTTATTTTGTGTTTCTTCCATTCGCGAATAATCGTACCAACTGGTGTCACCTTCTCACCAAGCTGCTTGGCGATGGTCTTGTAGCCCATTCCAGCCTTGTGTAGGTCTACAATCTTGTCTCTGACATCCTTGGACAGCTCTTTGGTCTTGGCCATGGTGGAGAGTTTAGAGTCTGGTTGATTAATTGCTTTTGTGGACAGGTGTCTTTTATACAGATAACAAACTGAGATTAGGATCATTATCTTCAAGAGAGTGCTCCTAATCTCATTTTGTTAGCTGTATAAAAGACATCAATCTCACAGATAAACCTACCATTGAAGTTATAGACTGATCATTCCTTTGTCAGTGGACAAACAAAATCAGCAGTGAATCAAATATTTTTTTTCCTTACTGTAACTCACTAGATAGGGACACCAGGGCTAGTTCATAACTTTGTAATACACAAACAAAAAACAATTGTTTAGGCAAACATATATAATGTTTAAAATGAAAAAATGAAAGAAAAAAAAAAACTTGTTACAACTTCCCTGTATTACAAATTGCAGAAGTTTCCACTACATTTTTGTTATTTAAAATGCTATTCTGAACATTTTGAGATAATTCTGAAATATAACTGTTTTTATAATTATGTATTTTTGATTCATTCTTTCCATACAGGTACTGTTTTAAGTCTTTGTGTCCTGTCTGTTGGCTTCCTCCTGTCAGCCCAGCATTCTCCTCCTGTGACACTACATGTGACGGACCCCACGACACCCAACTCCAGCTGCACAACACATCTGTGAGTATGATTTAATGGGCATGTTTATCTTCTAGAGCTTCTCACCAATGGCAATATAAATAATTCATAAGTACACTATATAGGAGTCACCACATAGTGACAGCTGTCTTGTTATCCGGTATCTTGTCTTTTAGCACGTATCAAAAGTGACAGTCCCCCAGAGCATCCATGAGTTTCTAAGGGCCAGGTTTACTAACAGCTTGCGCCAGCACAAACTGTCTTTTGGCTTTAAAATAGTACAGTGCAGTGAAGAATTAGCACTGAAAAGGCATGGACACAGTTATTATTGAATATGCATTTGTAGGAGTTTCCCTTTCAGACGCAGAATTCATGGGAGGAGACTATTAAAATGAATCACGCCATTTACTAACGTTTGCGCACATCAAATCACTGGTATTTGCGCCATTATTTAATGTTCAAAACATTTACGTCTTGCTCTGGTCATTACGGAAATGATCTGGCTGCGTCTGTTTTCTTAAATGCGCACATTGTCAGTAAACTCCTTATGGGTTGCATGCAAAAATAAGCACACAGTGTGATCAATGTAGCCCAATTTAAGAAGCAGTTCTATTAATTAATCATCCAAAAAGAATCATACATCTGGAGTTACCAGTATGAATCAGAGTTTAGCTCCAACCCTGATCAAACTCTTACCTGTGATATTCTAATGATCCTTAAGACATTGCTTAGCATGCTCAGGTGTGTTTGATTAGGGTTAGAGCTAAAATCTGCAGGAAAGTGGAAATTGTGGGCCAGATGTGAGATTTTAAATGAATCCCTAACTGAACAAACTCACCAAATCCTTTAGAACAGTTACTAAATCAGCAGGGTTTTCTTCAGTAAGCCAATATATTCTCTTTATCTGTCTTTAGTAATAAAACTGATAAGAAGGCCTACCCAGTGTAATATTATGATGGAGAGAAAATTTATTTCAAATTCATGTTTCACTCTAAGATGTCAAAAAGTGATGGATTATACCTATTTTATAGCTCTCTAGGTAGGACCTAGCATGGAAAATTTTGAGAACCACTGCTATCTGGATCTGGGGGATTCATACTGAAATAAAGTGAATAGCAAGCCTCTATGGAGATGCTAGAAAATGAGATGCACATGGACAGCTCAAGAGGTTATAGAAACACTGTGGAATTCAATTGGTTTCTAGGGACCTTATGAATACTATCAGCCTCCTCATCATCAGCACCACCTGCCAGTACCATTGACCCCAGGTGGATTTCAGGGGCAACATCATCTACATCCATCATCTTTGCTAAAAGAATTCAGATTTATCTTAAAATTCTTAGCAGACTGGAAAAGAAACCATCAAGGCCCTACGCTCCCTAATAGAAGTTTCCTAGACCAAGCTGGGGTTTTAACGTTTACTGACCCAGACACCCCACAGATTCTAAATAATTTTTTTGTCCCAGTAAATTATCCATAAAATATGCTTTTGGAGAGTCCTAACGCATGACATTGTACAACCTGAACGAACCTAGCCTAAGTAAAATCTGGATATTTTAAGAAATGTATTGACCTTGACACATGGTCAAGAGGTTCTGAATGTTCATTTTTGGTGTAATTTCCTGTTTAACGTTGTTTGTTTGTGCATGTTGGTTGCACCACCTTTCTGGTCACCCCACATGACCAAATATTTTTAAAAAGCCTATAAAAAATAGATTTTAATCCATTTTAATAGAATCATCATAAAGGTATATTCAATGTTTGGTATGATTCAGTTATATTTTTAAGTATTTTATAGACCTACAAATACATTTTTAAATGGTAAACCCAAGTCACACCCTGCAGCTTGGAAATATGTCACATTCCGGGAATAAAATGATTTGCAAATGCCACTTCCGGATGACTTTAACCTGTGTCTAGTTGAAGCTGAGTTCTAGTGTCTACATCAGCACTCTAATTGTGAAATTATACGGTTTCTAATGGGTTCCTCTTGCTTTAGTCAACAAACAACTTATTGGTCTCCAACCTGAGTGAAAATCAATTTTATGTTTGGCTCTGTTGGTGTGTACCTTGCTGAAATAACTGCCTGTGTTAGGTCCAAGCTGCTCACTGTTCCTTAATGTCACAGTAATAGAGTGTCTGAAATGTAACCTCATAACAACGACACCCCCCATCCTCTCTCTCCATCCTAATTTACTTATACACCATCATTCAGTTCACCATACACACACCGCCAAAACAAAGCATGTTTATTTTCCTGCTAATGGATGCGGAATGGCTGCACTGTCATCACAGCAGCAAACCAATTTGTGCATAGACTGCCTCTCAAAAGCCCTGTCCTCAAATCTTACATAATGGAATAGTGTTTAATAGACACACTGCAACTACCGTGCAAGACTTCTAGAGATGAATATTGAAAATGTGTTGATATATATGCTAATGGGATCATTCTTGTGATCTCATAATCATGCATATTTCTGAGCAAGACAGTTTAAAGTTACTATAAAATGGAAGTTGTGTTTGATCATATCAGCATGATTTCTGAAGGATCATTTGACAATGAAAACTTTGGCATCACTGGAATAAATTATATTTTAATATAAAATGAAACTGAAATATGTAATTTTCAACTATAACTGCTCCAAAAATTAAGGGAACACTTAATTATCACAGCATAACATCAAGTCACTTAAACTTCAGGGATATAAATTTGTTCAGTTATCAAGCATTAGAGATTTTAATCAGTTTCACCTGCTTTGGAGCAAATGAAAGTGACAGCAGTTGCACAAGAGAGGAAACATTGCTCTCTTTTTATTCTTTCTCACGGATTTGTCACTACCATAAATACCATCACAAGGATCTTTGGTGTGTCTCCCTGTAGTTTCAAGAGCATGCACGAGATACAGAGAGAAAGTTACAGAGCTGGACAGGGCCGTAGAAGGGCAACAACCCAGCAGTAGATCCAGTAACTGCTCCTTTGTGCAAGGAGGTACAGGAAAATGACCTCCAGCAGGATACTGGTTTGATGTTTCTTACCAAACAATCAGAAACAGACTCATAAGGCTGGCATGAAGACCTGATGGCCAACACCATGCAGCTTGATTGGCATTTACCAGAGAACAACAGAATTGGCAGGTCTGCCCCCATTGTCTTTACAAATGAAAACAGGTTCATGCTGAGCACATTGGACAAACGTGAAAGTGTCTGGAGATGCTGTGGGGAAAATTATGCTGCCTGCAACATCATCCAGCATGACAGTTTGAGCAGGGAGCCAATGGTGGCTTGTGTGGAATATCTTTGGAGGGTTGCACAGATCTCCATGTGCTAGCCAATGGTACACTTACGGGATGAAATCCTCAAAGCTACTGGCAGAACCTATGTTGGTGCAGTGGGCCCTGGGTTCCTCCTGGTGCATGACAATGCCTGGCCTCATGTGTCCAGCGTGTGCAGGCAATTTCTGGATGATGAAGGCATTGATGCAATTGACTGGCCCTTGTGTTCCCTAGACCCAATTCCAATTGAGAACCTCTGGGATGTTATGTATTGGAGCATCCATTGCCAAGTAGCACCACAGACTCAGATGGCGTATCTAGGTCTGGCAGGAGATCCCCCAGGACACTGTCTTGATGTTGTCGGGAGTTTTTATTTTCAGTATGATATTATATCCAAGCGTCAATGGGTTTATGACTTTGACTTCCAGTGACCATTGTCACATCATTCTGTCCTCAACCAAATAAATAATCTGTGTAAGTAAAAGATTTTCAACTTGAATATTTAAAAATATACAGTTAAATTCAAATTGTTGCATACACCTTGCAGAATCTGCAAAGGTAACTATTTTGCCAAAATAAGAGGGATGCAAAATGCATGTTATTTTTTATTTAGTACTGACCTAAATAAGTTATTTCACATAAAGAACGTTTCCATATAGTCCAGTTTTTTATAAAATAATAGTTGAATTTGTACAAATGGCCCCATTCAAAAGTTTACATACACTTGATGCTTAATACTGTGCTGTTACCTGAATGATTTATGTTTTCAGCATTTTTGTGTATTTGAACCCTTTCCAACAATGACTGTATCATTTTGAGATCCATCTTTTCACACTGAGGACAGCTGACTCATATGCACCTATTACAGAAGGTTCAAATGCTCACTGATGCTTCAGAAGGAAAAAAAAAACACGATGCATTTAGAGCCAGTGGTATAAACTTTTAAACAGAAAGATGAGGTGTATATTTTTCTTATTTTGCCTAAATATCTTTTTTTTTTTTCATTTAGTACTGCCCTTTAGAACCTACAGAACTTGATGACTTAGATGTTTCCCAGAAGACAAAATAAGTTAAAGGTCCCATATCGTGCACATTTCTGGAGGTTTATTTTATTTGTTGATGTCCTTAAGAATATATATTTGCGGTATAAGTGCCAAAATCCATCTCAAAATATTTTTACAGCTCCTTTTTTAGGAGCTCTGTCAAAAACAGGTCGATTTTGGCCCATCTAATTAATATTCATGAGCCTCTCTTCTGATTGGCCTGTTGTTTTCTGAGTGACGCACAACCAGGCCAATCACAGGTAACTACGGTCATGTATGCTGTAAGCGTAAGCGAGATCAGAGCAATAGAGAGAGCTGATACTCAACAGGATATTTTAGAATGATCATTAATGTTTTTTCTTTTACAAACACCGAATGCAGTAGGCTACATAACTGTTGCTTTAGTAAAGCCCCTTTCACAATGCGCGCTGATTCTGGAAAATTACGGGAACTGTGTGAACCAAAGCCAGAACCTAAAGGCAGTGTTGTAGTAATGATGCACGTTATCAAGCGACTCTTCACAACGAAAAATAACGTTACATGCAAAGTGGAATGAAGCAGCGATCATCAGGCAGAGCCAGCTCCTCACTATCAGCGCTGAAGCACAGTTTGTTCAGGTTAGTTTCAGTTTAGTGAAACTTACGCGTCGCATTACATCTCACATCCAAACGTCACATGTCTTTATGGTTTGTGTGTAAAGCACGCACAGATTCCGGAAAACAATTGTGAATGAACCAAATTAAACAATTCCGGAACAAATCGTGGGACACATTATCCGTGTATTTACCGGAATCGCTGTGTGAAAGAGGCTGAAGTTGACGTGCCTCTGGTCTCTTATATTCACGTTGTTCTGAAGCCTGTGTAATGATCGTAGCTTGACATCTATCGACTGAACAGGGTTTTCTCAACTTGTTTTCCTGTTGTTGTTGCTCAATGGAATGGATGCGTTGTTGTCTGGGGGTTTGACAAAAGGAGGGTGGGACGTTGGTTTGTGACTGAAGGCGGTGACTTGAGTCGATCGGACGTCACATCGTTACGGAAGTCACAGCTGCTTGTGAAAATGAACAGCTACTTTAAGCAGGCTGTGTGCAGTTTACTGTGGATTGACTGTTTTGAAACTCATATGGTAGTTAGATAGCCCCTAGACCTTAGTTATCATGAAAAAAGCCAGGAAATTTTGATTTTGACGATATGGGACCTTTAATTTACCCTGATCTTCAAATTCAAAAAGTTTTCAACCCCCAGATCTTAATACATTGTGTTTCCTTCTGAAGCATCAGTGAGCATTCTAACCTTCTGTAATAGTTGCATTTGAGTCACTCAGTTGTCCTCAGTGTGAAAAGATGGAGAAAGGAGAAAGAAAGGGTTCAAATACACAAAAATGCTTAAAAACTGAAGAATTTGTGAGACCTGAAGGATTTTTCTGAAGGACTTAACGTGCATTTTGTATGATCCCTCTTATTTTGGTAAAATAATCGACATTTTGCAGATTCTACAAGTTGTACGTAAACTTTTGCCCTTAACGGTCTATTGAGCAAGTTATTACATTTCGATGTAAGATAATAAATAAAAAACTTTTTTGTTTAGAATTATGTGAACTTGTGAGTTTCGTGGCAACATATAACGCTGTTGTGCTTTGGGCATCCCAAGTTCAAGTTCCGGCTTGTGGACATTTCCCAATCACCTCCCCTCCTCTTTTCTCACTCTCACTTCACTAACAGTTTTGTTCCTAATAAAAGGCAAAAATGCCTAAAATAAATCTTTAAAAACAATAATGTGCATAATAACAACTTCTAAGAATGTGTATTAAGACAGTAAATAAGGTTAGTTTTAATTTACGTTGACTTCAGACGAGAATAATTCAAGGTCAGATGGTTTGGTTTTAGTTTTTAAGTAATTTGTCTTGTTTTTACATTACTTTGTGTTTTAGGTCATGCGAGCCATGTATGTTGGACCCTAGCTGTGGTTACTGTTATCAAGAAAACAGCACTGCTGTGTTTGCCTCCTCCTGTGTGCCCGTCAATCCGGCCTCCACTGAGAGAGCAGCGTGGGGCAAGTGAGTCACCAGTGAAACAGGCACTCTGTATGCGCAAGTACTTAAGCTGTTCTGTGTTTATTTGGCAAATTAAAATTTTGATGCATTCTGCAGTACAGTACTAAGTTATCTAATACTTGCCAGATATGAAATCGCTAATACAATTTGTCAAAGTTGACATATCCTTTTAAAAAGGGGTGTTTCACTTCTTGTGACTTTTATTTTCTATAAAACTTTTAATATTTTCAACATATTTTATTTAGTTTCATTGTCCTGTTAATTTGTTACATTTGGTTGAACACCGAACAGCTAGCTAATTAAAATATAAATGTAATATTTCAATATTAAATCATTTTGATATGTATTCCTATACCATATAAAATTCATTGTGTGTTTGTTTTAACCCAAACAGATGCTCCAACTCCACACATATGCCAGATAGTGGTATATGGGCTTATAATTTTTGTCCAACCTCATATTCATGGGTTGTGCTCCTGGGACTAGTGCTCTATCTCGCATCTTTTGCCCCAGGTAAGGTAATCATAACTGTTTTTAATAAACTAGGCATACAGTTCTTGATGTATTAAGAGCCGGAGGGTGTACACCCCCATCTCCCTGGCTCATATTTACTAAGAGGGCCAATATTTTTGACAACAAATGTATAACTTCAGGTTGCTTTAAGGGAATCTGTAATATATTCATTGTGGCATTGCATAAAGGTCATTTTAAAACACTTGCACCTCTTGACAGGAATGGGACCGATGCCATGGACGGTTAATTCTGAAATCTACCCTCTTTGGGCCAGAAGCACAGGCAATGCTTGTTCAGCTGGGGTGAACTGGACCTTCAATGTGCTGGTGTCTATAACGTTCCTCCACATGGCCCAGTACCTGACTTACTATGGTAACGCTCTAATTAGTGGCGCGACAGCAGTCATGAACATGACCTTTTTGTCAGCATCAATACGGTATTTGATCTCTCAACATCAAGAGTATACTACTCATAAAGGCATTGTAGAACTAATTATGTCTATGACTCAGTATTAGTTTCCTGTGAAAGTCAACAACTCCCTGTGCAAATTAATATTCTAAATACACTTTCCTGCACTTGCTGTTCACGATTTATCAGAGCAAATTACTAAATAATATAATAATAATAACAACTTGCTTTGCATCTAAACCAACTTTTACAACTTTTTCCCCTTGACATCATCTAGGCCATTCAGACCTTTGGTTAATGTTAGTTATATAGACCCTTTTACAGCCCACGTGATCAAATAGTTGCGCGCGCATTTTGGCAACGGAAGTGGTGTTGTTCCCCACTGGCTCTAACGTGTTAGCAACTAAATTTTATCAAAACGGTGTCCCAGCATCAAAATGTCTGGTTGTTGTGTTTACGGTTGCACTAATAGATATTCCACCAAGGGGCTTAAGTTTTATAGGATTCCGACAGGATCACGGCCGTTTCAGAAGAACCGGTGGCGCCTGTGGCTGCAGGCGACTATAGGGATAGTTCACCCAAAAATGAAAATTTGATGTTTATCTGCTTACCCCCAATGCATCCAAGATGTAGGTTACTTTGTTTCCTCAGAAAAACACAAACGAAGATTTTTAACAAAAACCGGTGCAGTCTGCCAGCCTTATCATGGACATGGATGGGCACCAACCCTTTAAAAGTAAACAAAAACATGCACAGACAAATCCAAATCACACCCTGCGGCTCGTGATGATACATTGATGTCTTAAGACACGAAACGATCGATTTTTGTGAGAAACTGAACAGTATTTATATCATTTTTTACCTTTGATACACAGCCACGTCCATCTGTCATGTGCACGAGTTTGGCATCAGTCACGTCACATGAGCACGCGCTTCTGGCGTAGAATACGCAAACGCCGTAAGGGGAAATCAGTGAAAAGTCCCGGATGAGTTTGCGCAAACTAATGTAATCTTTTAGCTTTAAATCGGTTTAAACAATCAGGATACGCGCAAGTAATTACCATTTTGAATAGCCGCTATACCCACAATCTCTGTGCTCTGTGGAAACAATGAGTGTCATATTCATGCGACAGATCGCTTTCGGCGTTTGCGTATTTTACGACAGAGCGCGTGCTCATGTGACGTGACTGATGCCAAACTCGTGCACATTACAGATGGACGTGGCTGTGAATCAAAGGTAAAAAATGATATAAATACTGTTCAGTTTCTCACAAAAACCGATCGTTTCATGTCTTAGGACATCAATGTATCATCACGAGCCGCAGGGTGTAATTTGGATTTGTCTGTGCATGTTTGTGTTTACTTTTAAAGGTTTGGTGCCCATCCATATCCATGATAAGGCTGGCAGACTGCACCGGTTTTCGTTAAAAATCTTCGTTTGTGTTTTTCTGAGGAAACAAAGTAACCTACATCTTGGATGCATTGGGGGTAAGCAGATAAACATCAAATTTTCATTTTTGGGTGAACTATCCCTTTAAACGTGTTGATTTCAACACACAAAACTCTGAGTCTATGTCATGGTATTTGACGTTCTGTACATGACCACAGACAACGTATTCATAAGCATCCAGTGATTCTCTCGGGTGTACACGCTCAGTTTCTCAACTAAATACGTATATATATCTGGCCACTGTATATTTGGCCATCTGCTAACGTCTTCTATCCACTCCATTATAGTACACGGATCTGGTAGCCGGATACCATTTGATAAAGTCAACTTTTCCAAATAACTTTCTCTGTCTGCGTTGCTTAATCCGCTCGCGTAGCTTGACACACTGCTGATTCTCGCCATACTTCCGTTGCCAATATGCGCGCGCATACGTTGCTACGTCATCATTGTGTACAAACAGTAAAAGGGTCTATTAAAATATTGCATATATATATTTTCTTTTTGTAAAGGAAAAATGCTTGGCAGAGCTACTAATTTTGACTAGACAATCAGAAAAAAAAAATATATATATATATTTGAGTTATTATTAAAAGTAAACACATTCATTAACCAATATCTCTCTGTCTTCTTCCAGGTGTATTTTTCCTATATTCCAGTTTGGCTCTAACTGGTTTCTTTTTCATTTATGGCTGCCTGCCTGAGACTAAGGGACGTCGGCTAGAAGAGATTGAGTCCTTGTTTGAAAACCAGCTTTGCTCGTGCGGGATCTCAGATTCTGATGAGGATCGGCAGGTGGAATACATTCGGGTCAAAGGGTCGAACTACCACCTATCGGATAACGACGCGTCAGATGTCGAATAACTCGTGTGAAACTTCTGGGTTGGTAAACGGCGATGAGAAGCTATCGATTGAGCCTCATTCAACCCTGACGTCAGGTCGGCCCACTGTATCGGTCAGGTTGAGCCTCTCTTCACCGCGACGGCAAGAACAGGGTTGTAAAGCACACACAAACAAACACGCAGTGCCAAGTCAGCTTTTATAATGTTGTCAGTATGTTTTTGCGTCACAGCACATGCAGATCTACTGGCTCGTTCCTCCACTGTCAGATGAATATCCTCTGCTTATTTATGTAAAACGAGATGTTAGCTGTAAATTTAGTAACACACATGCAGAAGGATTTTTTTTTTTTTTTTAATGTCATGTCTAAGTGTGAACTCAATGCAAATTTTATATTTAAAAATAACACTGAGCTACACTACCAGTCAAAAGTTTGGACACACCTACTTATTTAATAGCATTTTGCATTGAAGTCATCAACATATGAAGTGTGGGAATTATGCAGAGATCAAAAATATTTAAGAGATCAATATTTTCTAAATATTTTAAATATCCACCCATTGCCGATATTACAGATCTGCACGCTCTTGGCATTCAAATGTGTCTAAATTTTTTGTTAGTAGTCTACAAATAATCCAAACTAACTGCTTTTAGTGATATGGAATGCCGAAATATTAACAAAAAACAACTGAAAGGGATAGTTCACCCAAAAATGATAATTACTCACCCTCATGTCATTCCAAACCCGTAAGACCTTCGTTCATCTTCTTTCACATATTTTTTATAAAATCGGAGAGCTTTCTGACTCTGCATAGACAGCTACGGTCTTACCACGTTCAAGGTCCAGAAAGGTAGCAAGAACATTGATAAAATCCATGTGACATGGTTTAACCTCAATTTTATGAAACTACGAGAATTCTTTGTGCGCAAAGAAAACAAAAATAACGACTTGGAAACGTCTTGGATTTCATCAAAACAAGAACAAAGGTTTTACAGGTTTGGAACGACATGAGGGTGAGTAATTCATAACATAATTGTCATGTGTGAACTATCCCTCAAAGTGAATACAAGACATTTTCATGTCCCTCTGGCCTCGTCATTAAAATCTTCAAGGCTCTGAAAATGTGTAGCAAATCACATTGCTTGTTTGTAATATGCGATCTATGCGAAGTACAGTAGTTTATTTTGTAATTTGAACCTTCATGTTTGTAGGATTAAAGATTATTGGCACACGTCATATGTAGCTTTCTGCAGTTCCCTGTGATAGTGTAGTGTGGCCTTATAAAATATTTCACAATTTTCACTTGAGTTAGTTCATTGCTGTGTTGTTCAGACTCATTTTTTTTATTATTTGCTTTTGAAGCTAATTTAAATGTTTACATTTTAAATGTTATTTTTTATTATCATTTTAATTTGTCTTCCTTATAGCCTAGTGTACAAAAGTCATCGCATTGGTCTTGTCCATGAAACAGTGTAGGATAACCGTTTTGACAAGTACATTGTAATATCCAATATTCTGTTGTGCTTCTTCGTAAGTATACAAATAGACAAATACACATCAAGGTGTGCCAAACCGACCTGAAAATCTATATGTTGTGGTTGTAGCTTTATTGAAACCAAGTTGATGGCTCGTGTGAAAGCAACCAATAATGTCAACTCAAGTTTCTGTTTAAAGATTTCAGTCTGTTCAGTGATAAATAATTGTGCACATCAGGCCTTGTGTTGTGTGTTTTGTTAAGAGACATGATTATGTGTAATTTGACATTTTCCATTGGATAAAACTTAATTTGGTTGAGAGAAGCACAAATTAAATTATATGAATTTAGATTTTAAAGGAGTAGATCACCCACAAATGGACCTCGGCCGTCATTTACTCACCCTCAAGTCAATTAAAACCTATATCTGGAGAGGTTTTGAAGAATATTCAAGCTGCTCTTTTTCACACAATAAAAGCATAGAGTAACATTTTTGGATGAACTATTCCTTAAGGACACAAATTCAATCTCATAAAACATATTGCTTCAACTAGAGTCTGAATAGAGACATTATAAAAGTCAATGAGTTTGAGTCTACATGTATTATGTAATTTAGAGGTTTATTGAGCAGTTTCATGTGTACCAGATGTATTTGAATTTTAGATTGTACTTGGGAGGTGCTCCAACATGGACAGCCATTTGTGTTATTACCAATGAACACATCTGTTTAAGTGTATGGATGTATTTTATTTGCTTTTTTTTGTATGTGAAACAAATGCAGCGTTTATACTGTTGATGGAAACTAGTGAGGACAAATGTTGTGTTGTACAGTATTTGATTACTGTTGCTGTAAATGTTTTGCTAGATTTATATTCTATAAAACTAAATATATGAACTTTGAAAACTTAAATATGTACTTGGAGATAATAATAAATATATATAACATCTGAACTGAGGTAACAATCCATTTTTCAAAATCTAATTCTGCTTACTGTCTAATCCTTTCTCTGCTTCAACGTCAGCAACTTCTTGAAGGTTTTTTTTTTTTTTTTCTCCGTAGAGATTCGTTTCACACCTTTCTCTGCTGTGAAGTTCTTCATCTCTTCATCTCTTTCACAAATTCTCCTGCATGCCGGACGTCCTTGACAGGGTTTCGCATCACACTTCCCAAGCGAGGGTAGTCACACTTCTCTGTTTTCACCTTGCTTTCCCACCACTGCTCTTTTTGCTGTGCTGGAGTAAACAAATGACATAAACACACTGTTTCAGATTTTAAACCAGTATATTTAAACTACATAATCCTAATATAAAAAGGTAAAATTAAGATTTTTTTCATGTTTTTCAAAAGAAGTAACTTGCGCTCACCAAGGCTGCATTTATTACATAAAAAATACTGTAAACACAGTAATACTGTGAACTATTATTAAAATTTTAAACAACCGTTTTCTATTTTAACACACTTTATAATATATTTTATTCCTGTAATAGCAAAGCCTTTACTTCAGTCTTCTGTGTCACATGATATTTCAAAAATCATTCTAATATGCTAGTCAAAAGCTTTAAAAGAACAGTTAGACTGCATGCTGTTCTTCCTTCATATATATCTGTATGGTTTTGAGATCCATCTTTTCACACTGAGGACAACTGAGGGACTCCTATGCGACTATTACAGAAAATTTAAACGCTCATTGATGCTCCAGAAGGAAACACCATGCATTAAGAGCCGGGGGGTGAAAACTTTTGAACAGAATGGAGATGCGTACATTCTTGCCTTAATATCATGTTTTTTTTTCATGTACAGTAGTACTGCCCTTCAGAGGCTACAGAAGATAGTTACATGCTTCCCAGAAGACAAAATAAGTTAAATTTATCCGGATCTTCAAATTGGAATAGTTGCATATGAGTCCCTCGGTTGTCCTCAGTGTGAAAAGACGGATCTCAAAATCATACAGTTTTTGGAAAGGGTTCAAATACACAAAAATGCTGGAAAACCAAATAATTTGTGGGACCTAACAGATTTTTTTGAAGAACAGCAGGCAGTTTAACTGTTCAGGACAAGCAAGGGACTCATAAACAACTATCACTAAACAAAAAAAAAAAAAAAAAAAAAAAAACACAGCTGTGGATCATTCACGTAACAACACAGTATTAAGAACCAACCCCATTCAAATGTAAACTTTTGAATGGGGTCATTTTTATAAACTCAACTATTATTTCTTATTTTCAATATGTAAACATATTTTATGTAAAATATCTTATTTAACATGCATTTTGTCTGATCCCTCTTATTTTTGGTAAAATAATTAAAATGTTGTAGATTCTGAAAGGAGATGTATACTTTTGACCTCAAAAAGAACAGCATTTATTGCAAAACTGTGCATTTACTGTTACTTTTGATCGATAAATTGTGTCCTTGTGAATACAAGTATTATTTTCTTTCAATAATAGTAAAATGCTCTTGGACCCATAAAATAACAATAATAACGGAATGTTTGTTTTTTATGTGTACTATTCCTTTAAGATGATCCATGTTTATCAGAACTGTTTGGAAAAAATGTGTGAGGTTTCACAATGAGTTACTTATTTTTACCTGAGGGTGTGCAGAAAGGATGTTTCAAAACTGACGTCAGAGCTCTTTCAGATCTCAGGCTCCTCTGACCATAAAGTCTGAGGGAGAAGCCTAATTGTGGTTTTGGATCTCTCTGTGCCTGCTGATTTGTTGCTGATGCCCCTGAGGGCATATTTCCTGTTCTCTTGTGACCATGTTTTGAAGAAGTATGTGTAGTTGGATTGAGCAACTGATTAGAATTATAATACTGCCACCTTGTGGTAAAGGCGTTGGCTTTCTGATCAGCAGCAGAGGAAAACACAGAATTGCTGTGATGAATAAGTGAGCACTGAACTGAGACATCTCGGTAAGATAGAGCTCCTGTTTGTGTCCCAGTTTCCAAGGTTTTTGGAGGATTCCCATCACGCCTTTGTGCTTTTGTCTGCAGATGAGAAAAAAAACTAACTGATTTTTGTGTTTTCATCCATAGTTCACTTGTTTCTGACTGAAATTCAAGATTTTACCTCACTTTGACGATCACAGTTAGATTTTTCATCTTGTTTGCTGGATGAAGCTTGTGAAGGTGTTTCTGTTAAACTGTCCATCGATATGCCATTTTCAGATTGGCATAGCTGTTTCTTTAGGCAGGCAGACTGTGGGCACTGGTCATTTTTTTCTTTCTGTCCCACGAAAGATCATAAAGAAATGATTTCATGGGTAAAAATTTAACAAAAGCATGTCTAGGTCCTATTTTACACCACAATCAGATAAATAAGGGACACACACACACACACACACACACACACACACACACACACACACACACAATGTTTTCATTATGTTAAATGTGTTCATTTTCACGCACCATATACTAGGAGAGATTACAGAAACCATTTTCATTATTATGTTGATTAGGATTATTCAAATTACAGAGCAGTTTTTTTGTCTTACGTCATCTGAGCTGAGATGAACTCCTCTTGGTGATTTACCAACATGCATAAAGACACTGCTACCATCAGCACCTGCTGAAACATCATAAACTTCATGTTCTAACTGAGAACCATTAAGATGATACTTTATAAATAACAACAAGAACACTTACATGTATTGCCGTCTGTACACACAAATTCCTGAAGGAAAAAAAAAAGATTGTCAAAACACTAGTTATCTAGTTGGCATCTAAAAAACAAGTTTAAAGGAGCCATATGATGTTGCTAAAAAAACATTATTTTGTGTTTATGCAGTTGTAAGCAACTGTAAGCTGCTCTCCCAGGTTCAGGAAACAGTCCTCCGTGAAATGTGCATTACCCATTTGCATATTTGCGTTGTACTGTTCCGGAACAGTGCTGTAAATATAACTTGTGTGTCCTCATTTGGAAGGCCAAACTAAAGTGCTTTCGCAATGAAACACACTGTGTCTCCACAACATGGCGGCTGCGACACTAATAAGCCTTCTTTCTTTGGACAGTGTTATGCTAATCTACCCACCCCGTGACGTAGACAAGTGGGGGGCTTGTTTGAACGAGCCGTTTTAGGGAGGTGTGGCTGAGTCTTAACTTTTCCAATAAATATATCTTTGGTTTTGAGACTTCAAGCTTTGCAACTTTAGATCTTATCTATGCACTAACAGCTTATGTCTACACTGCTTTTAACCACAAGGGGTTAGTATTTATGTACAATTAATAGCACTAAAGTTGTATGCAATTTCACCAATAAAATGTCCCATACCTGTGTTGAGAGGTGGCCATCACCGTCCATGTTTTGTGGTGTGTCACAAGAACTCATTGATGTAAGCACTGTAAGAAATGATATACATCTGTAATATGCAGTCAATTAAAGTACTAACTGCACTCTGGACTGAGTGCTCATGGAGGCTTGGAAAGATGATTAATTGAGTAGGTCAATCAATCATTGCATGTAATATTGTTTTTGGATTGTCTAAAAAAATACCTAATTCTGCCATGAAACTTTAGATGACGCAGGATTGTTAACGTAGCTAATGATATCACCAAGTTATACGACTTGGCACAAGCTGATTGGTTTATGTTGCATACGCAACCGATGAGCTTGCAGCTATTTAAATGGCTGGTAACATTCACTTGGGCATTTCCGGCGTGCTTTTAGAGTTCCTCTGAAACCTTCCCCAGCTCCACCTGTATAGATCTGCTACGGGTTATTTTATGCTATTTGTGCAGCAGCAGTATGTCATAAATACTCACAGCACCGTATCGCCATATGATTTGACAGTAGAAAGTTCTGTACTTGCTTGCAGCAGCAGCAGAATTAATCTACAACTAGATCAGCAGCAATTCAGCAGCAGCATAGAAGATCTATTCCGCCAAGACCAAATACATTAACATTGTCACATCCATTACCATGCTAAACGTTTCCAAGAGTTGTCATGACAGAATTATTCAGCATCAATATTAACTTTTAAAACAGTTGTAAAGATGTTAGGAAGTGTTCAAAAGAGCTATTTTTGCTCATAAGTAAATATAGTGTTTCATTAAAAGTACAATGTGTAATTTTCGCCACTAGAGAGTGCATTTTCAAAACAAACAATGAAACAAAGGCGTAGTTTGAGTGTGGAATCATGGGAGTTGTCGGTTTCATCCCCACAGCCGATGCAATCCAACAGGACTCGGCAAGAAATCATGTTCATAGATGAGCTAATATTCTCAAGTTTTATTAACGTCACTGTAGTATGTAGCAGGTTGAGGCTGAAAGCCATGAAAGTGAAACAAGGCCGCTGGAGCTAATGAGAGACGATCACACATGGCTTAAAAGCAACAGAGCTTTTATAATGCCACAGTCGACTGCTTCCGCTACTTCCAGTCATGTGTATGTGGGGTAAAACCGCACTGTTTTATCATACTAGATACATTTGAGTGTTGAAAGTTCTGTAATAATGCTACTCTGTGCGTTCGTCACCTGTCTAATACAATGCATAACAAAATAAAGCGTCTAGTGTTTCCATGAAATCAAAGGTGTTCGAAATCATTGGCAGGCAACGCAATGACACTTAAAATTCTTATTTCTCTGGATTTAAAGGTGCCATAGAATGCATTGATACAATATTTTAAATTGTTCTCTGATATCTACATAGAAGGTATATGGCATAGGGAAGGGCAAAAATTCTCCAGAAACGGTTTTACAGGTCCATTTACAACCCTAGGATTTGTCCCTAGAATGAAATGGTCAGTTATTACTAGATTTGGAAGGTTCATGAATAATAATGATGAGCTCTGCTCTGATTGGCTGTTTCACAGAGCGGCTCATTTAGTAGCTCGCACTTGGAGGAAAATATATATTTAATCACGAAGCTTGAGTCGCTATTATGCGGGTCATTGAAACTGACGTTTTGAATGCGCGGTCATTTTACTTTCACTTTTCTGATCCACATGCTCTGTGTAAGGTTATACTACAGCGGCAGTACTTACCACATATTTTACAAGTTTAGATGCTTGTTAGTGATGCTCAGCATCTGTAAATCATTCGCCATCGTCCACTCAGCCATCTCTCTGTTTATGTGGTAAGTGAAATCGTAAGTACTGCAATGTAACATGCTACCGCTAGAATTAAGCTAACCATGTCCTTTTAGTGTCTAGCCTTATTTTATTAGAACGCCTTATTTGTGTTCCTTGCATTTCTGAGTACAGACACCAACCCATCCCTGCACTTAACATCTCCTGCATCCACAACCTGGAACATAACATTTATTCCTGTGATCTGCCATTTTCACTTTTGTTCTCGTTTTGTTTGTTTTTTTTCACAATAGCCTACCTGCAGGACGTCTGTTGATTGGGCTATGCAAACTATTAATGATCGTGACTCTTACGTAATATTCGCTGTTATGTTGGAATTGGCCTATTTTTCAGTGGTCTTTTGCAAACACTAGATTTATATAAGAAGGAGGAAACGATGGTGTTTAAGACTCACGGTATGTCACGTCTATGTACAAAGCTGTTATTATTCAACTATGCCAAGGTAAATACAGTTTTCCATTCTATGGCACCTTTAGGCCACGATCACACCGAACACGTCTTTTAGTTCTAAAAACACGAGCCGCACAGCACTGCCTTTTTTTGGTGACTTTTAAAAAAAAGGCAGTGTGCTGCGCTTCTGCAAAAACGCAAGGCGCAGCAGGCGGCGAAAACGCGAGGTGCCCGGGGCGCATAAGCAGCGCGCAGAACACTTACTGCCAACAGAAAACCATTCAAAAAAGGAGCCTCTCACTGCAAAAACGTGTTCGGTGTGATCGCGGCCTTAAACATTCTAGGAGTAATGTAATTCACAAGTCAACAAAATATATAACACTATTCTAGTGGTTTTGGGATATTTTAATAAAAAAATCTTACATATTGTGCAACTTGCAATATCAAATATTGTTCTTTTTTCTCTTTTTTTCCCTTAATTAATTTTTTTTTTCCTAAAACTCCTCATTTACACACATGGTGTTTTATTTTTGCTTTTTACACTTGAATACATAAAAAAAAAAAAGTTGTTTTATTTTTTTCTAATGGTTTTTCCATTTCTATTTTTATACAATATCAAATTTAGAATATTATTTCATTGTTTGGCACGGGCCCTTTAGTATCTAGTCATTTACCTACATATGCTAGAAGCTATGTCATTACCTTTAGAATCCAAGTTGCTGAAATCTATGAACAGTGGCTCCTCCAGTTCTTCACTGCTCTTTAAAGTGTTGAGTGGATATAAAACGAAGGTCTCTGAATGCTCTCCCCTCTTTGGGCTGCAAAAGATTGTGATAATTCCACGTTATAAGCCCTTTCCCATTGGAATATGTGACCCTGGACCATAAAACCAGTCATAAGTAGAACAGGTATATTTGTAGCAATAGCCAACAATACATTGTATGGGTCAAAATTTGTACATTTGTACGTTTTCCACGCGTTTTAGGCGCGACGTGAACGTCCGCTTATATGGTACGTCTAAGTTACTCTGTCTTTTGCAGACAGCAAGATGTAGGCTATAGGCTAGTTAACCTTAGCATAGCTTCCTGTCACTAATTATTTTTACATTTTCTCCATCTTTCCAAAGCGCTCTGCAGCTTGCACTCTCGTGGCGTCTGCCGTTGCTAAGCGCGGCATACTGAAAAGTTGACATGTATTTATCTGGATGTGGCGCGGACGCGCCTGGAAAAAACGAGCGCGTTGCGACCGCGTCGCTTCCATTATGAGCGCGCATACCTACATTTGAAATAACGAACTTGAGCGGGCAAAAGATGCTACATGTGAACAGCCCCTAATGGAATAATCTCCCGACTAAACTCCGCTTCCCGAAAGTTATAAACTGCCTCCGGATCCCAGTTAAGGTACAGAAATCTATTCAACAAAAATATTAATGCAGTGAAGTCTTTTTTCGCTCAGCCGAGTCTTCTCTGTTGCTGTGTGGAGCAGCCTGTGTCAGTCACCTCTTTTACCACCCCTACCAAGAACTTAATTTGGACAACTTTAAAGGCGATTTTCTCAATTTCTCGATTTAGATTTTTAGATAATTGCATCTCGGTCAAATATTGTCCTATTCCAACAATGGAAAGCTTGTTTATTTATGTATACATCTCAATTTGAAAAAAATTACTCTTATGACTCTTATAATAGCATTCTACTCACTTTGGTAATGTGCTCTGAAACAGATTTCCAGCCATTGAGCTATTGTGTGACACATCTTGCATCAGAGCTTCACCTGGCCATGGATTAGCCAGCTTTGTTGGTTGAGAGAAAGACACAAACTGAAAAGAGACATATACTGTAACCATTTGGGTTACTTTGGTGTGTTGCAAAAGCTGTTGTATTTAAATAAACACACCTGAGGTGTATTCTCCACATTGGTAGGAATTTCCAGAGTTGCCAGGGAAGAGGGTATGTGTGTTGCAGGTTTGGATTGGCTTGGATTTGAGGAGCCAGCAGACGTTGAGGATGGTTGCGGTTGATTTTCTGAGCCACTGGCATCAGACATGTTCGATTCAAACAAAGGGGACAGCTAGGGATGATTAATAGAGGCTGTTAATTAATCTTGTATGATCAACTTTTTATGCTTAGTTTACATTATGTCAGTGATTAGTAAATAAATATGATTTTGTGGTAGAGAGACCATTTTAGTCAACCTTACCCGCTTGAACTTGAATTCTTCAGAAAGGCGGTGTTTTCTGGCTTTATAACCAGGCGTATCAATACTGTTGAAACAAACACTCAATATCTGTAGATGAAATCATTTGGAAATATCGACAAAATAACAAACCTACTCAACCATACCTATACAGTGGCTGACTGCTAACTAGGTTTAGGTTTGAAGGAGAGCAAGGGCTCATTGGTAACTCTAAGGGTTCCTTTAAAGTTTTTTGGGTTCTTTTCACACCAGTCAAACGTTTTGTTGTTGGTTTTTCTAGAAGACAAATGATAGCATATGATTGTACAAATGAGCATTGTTAAAGGGATACTTCACCCACAAATTAAATTCTGTCATTAATTACTCATCCTCATGTCGAGGATGTTCCGAAGATGAACGAAAGTCGTACGCGTTTGGAAAAACATAAGGCAGAGTAACCCATTTTTGGGTGAGCTATCCCTTTAAAATGCCATGAAATAATGTTTGCATTGTGTTCATTTATAAGTGCACCATCACTGTACCCGTTTCCTCTTTCTTTGATGCAATCTGGTTGACTATGAATAATGTCAGCAGGTCCATATTTTCAGGGTTGTATCCTTTGGATGAGTCTATTTTTTTCAAGCTTCTTTTCATCCTTTGCTTTTGAAAAAATGCCTTGAGGTGGATCAGAGAATTACAAGAGAACAGCTTTTAGATAAAATAACACATCTAACGTTAACCACTAGCAACCCTAGTCCAATCCATAACAATTCATGCAACTACATTCATTTAACTGTAGTTAGTTTTTGTATTTACAATATACAGTTATCGTTCAAATATGGTACTGTAGTGAAAGAGTGAAAAGCAACAAACAATTGGTTTTGAGAGATTAAAAAGTACTTACTTTCTGTTTAATTGTGTCTTCTTTGCTTTTCAGATACCTGCTCCTGGTTAGTTCAGAAAAGGCGCCATTACACATAATTGAACATGCATAAACATTACACATACATACACTTTTTGACTTTATATCAATTAATGTTGACGTCTCTGCTTTGACTTCTTTGAAATGTTAATTTTACAGTTAAATGATAATATAAAGTCAGTTATAAGTGAGTTTTAATGAAGTTAGCGATTAGCACAAACCTAGATCCTCCGACCCAGTTCATGTTGCCCTCAGTTTAGGCGGCTGTAAAATCTCCCAACGACTCTTTTGTTACAGATAACTAAATACTGACAGCGTAAAAATGGCAATTATGTCAATGTTAAGAGCGGAAACCGATAAGATATGAGATTAATATTATCACGAAGCCAACCCCTGGAGCGTGCTTACTCTTTCCCAGAAGCTGTGACGTCTCAACCCACCTTAGCAATTAATCTTCGCATTTATTTATTTATTTATTTGTCTATTTATTTATTTTATTTTTAATTTTAAGAACGGCTTTCAGAAATAAAATACATTTTAATAAATCACCAAAAATGGAGAATGTAATTGGAAGAGAAAACGTTGCTACGAGGTTGTATATTATAGCTTTTATTATTAACAATAGTATTTACAAAACACAAATAAACAATTACAAGACAATCATATAACATAATTATAACAGTAATAAAATATAGTTTTGTTTTGAAAAACCAAAATAACTAAACAAATATTCATTTTGGCACTGAATCTTCATACTTTTGTACAGATATATTGATGGATCAGACCATTCTGTTATATTTAAATACGTCAAGCGCGGCAGCCAATCAGCTTGGAGTGGGGGCGTAACCAGCAAGGAAAACCCAAATGACGGAAACGTCTTACCTAGCGGTGCAGTTTGAGCCTTAAGGTACCATGAATTTTATGTATATATTCTCTTTTTAAGACATTGAGTGACCCTATGGATGTAATCTGGGACAAACTGAAGATTGCAAACGACTTCTTTTTGTAAACACAGGATAAAAAAATGAGCAACATCCTCCATGCAGCATCAAAAGTGAAATGGAATCAGAGCACTGCGGCGAAAAGAGCGGTGTTCCTGGCGGCCGCCGCATACGGGGCGAAAACGCTTTACCCCATCATCTGCAAACAAATAGATCAACGGAAAACAACCAAGAACAACACGCCTGCACCGGGACATGAGAATGGATTGATATCTGCTCATAAAGCTACACCAGAGACTGCCTCCGGTCTTAGTAAATCACCCGGCGTCAATGCGGAATTCTTCAAGCAGGTTCTTGAACTGGTTAAAATCGTGTTCCCGAGGTTTGTAACTAAAGAACTGGGTTTACTATGTTTACATTCACTAGCTCTAGTCTCAAGGACGTTTCTGTCTATTTATGTGGCAGGTTTGGATGGTAAAATAGTGAAAACGATCGTAGAGAAGCAGCCGCGGAGCTTCATGATCAAACTGATGAAATGGCTTCTGATCGCCATCCCGGCCACATTCGTCAACAGCGCGATCCGTTATCTGGAGTGCAAGCTCGCGCTCGCGTTCCGCACGCGTTTGGTAGATCATGCATACAAAACGTATTTCACCGATCAGACCTATTATAAGGTCAGCAACATGGACGGGAGGCTAGCGAACCCGGACCAGTCTCTAACCGAGGATGTGATGATGTTCTCGCAGTCCATTGCGCATCTGTACTCAAACCTCACCAAACCCATCCTGGACGTGATTCTGACTTCATATACTTTAATACAGACTGCGAGATCTCGGGGTGCGAACGCAACCGGACCGACTCTGTTAGCGGGTCTGGTGGTGTTCGCCACGGCGAAGGTTCTGCGCGCCTGCTCGCCGAGGTTCGGTAAGCTGGTGGCGGAGGAGGCGCACAGGAAGGGCTACTTGCGTTATGTGCACTCCAGGATCATAGCCAATGCAGAGGAGATCGCCTTCTATAGGGGGCACACGGTGAGGAAATGCATGATGCACATGTGCAGATCTAAAAATCAATATAACTTTAATAAATGCTCTCCATGGGGTCATAAGGCGAGGAAATGCATCTCTTATATATAATGTAAACCTGATTGCTCATTACATAAGAGCACTTTTGTAATAAACACAACGTGTTAGAAACGGTGTACTCGTGCATAAATATACACATATATATGTATATATATATATATACCTATATATGTTTATATCAAAATGTTACGAAAGAACTCACATTCTATAGGGGAGAAACATTTTGAGAAAGTACATCCAACAGTGTATTTTATTTAGGTTGTTTGTTGTTGACATACTTTCCTGAAACATAATATCATGGTTTTGACTTTTGAAGTCAATTTTTATGTCATAATTGTGATTTACTATATTTTTTTTCGTAAGACATGCTGGAAATTGTTCTATACAGAACCGAATGGGGATTTATTGTAATTATTTAAATTATTTGGAGATTAATTTCTGAATTTGAATTTAAATTCAAAACGAATGCAAGGAAGTAGAATTCAATTGACATTTTAAGACATTTTTAAAGGAGTAGTTCACTTTCAGAACAACAATTTACAGATAATGCACTCACCCCCTTTGCATCCAAGATGTTCATGTCTTGCTTTCTTCAGTCGTAAAGAAATTATGTTTTTTAAGGCAAACATTTCAGGATTTCTCTCCATATAATGGACTTCTATGGTGCCCCCGAGTTTGAACTTTCAAAATGCACTTTAAATGCAGCTTCAAAGGGCTCTAAACGATCCCAGCCGAGGAAGAAGGGTCTTATCTAGCAAATCGATCGGTTATTTTCTAAAAACATTTACAGTTTATATACTTTTTAATCTCTTTTTAAAAAAATAAACCAATCGTTTTGCTAGATAAGACCCTTCTTTCCAAGGCTGTGATTGTTTAGAGCCCTTTGAAGCTGCATTTTGGAAGTTCAAACTCGGGGGCACCATAGAAGTCCATTGTATGGAGAAAAATCTTGAAATGTTTTCCTCAAAAAACAAATTTCCTTACGACTGAAGAAAGAAAGACATGACCATCTTGGATGACAAGGGGGTGAGTACATTATCTGTAAATGTTTGTTCTGAAAGTGAACTACTCCTTTAACTACAAAGAGGTGTGTCAAAACAAGTTTATGTTAGTTTGACAAAACCGTTTTTTTTTTTTTTCCATGTAGTGGACTTCATTGGTGCTCAATGGATTGAAGGTTAAAATGCAGTTTCAATGCAGCTTCAAAAGACTCTAAAAGATCCCAGCTGAGGAATAAGGGTCTTATCTCGTGAAACAATTGGTCATTTTCTGAAAAAAATACAAATGTATATACTTTTGAACCCCAAATGTTTGTCTTATTCTTTACGATGCGCATGCATACTCTGTGCACTCCAGTTCAAGACAGTTAGCGTAGCTCAAAAAACTCCCATCTGATTTTCTCCTCCAAACTCAAAATCACTCTACATCGCTGCAGAAGTACCGACCCAGTGTTTACAAAGGGTCGGTACAAATGCAAAGAAGGTCAAACACCCTTTACAAAAAAAGTAAAAGAGCAAGATTTTGAAGTTCCTTGACTGGGATCATGTAGAGCTCTTTGAAGCTGCACTGAAACTGCATTTTTAACCTTCAATCCATTGAGTACCTCAAAAAACTTAATTTATTTGCGACTGAAGAAAGAAAGACATGAAATACATTGTTATTCTGAAAGTGGAGTATTCCTGTAATTCCTGATTTTCATAACTAGCCATTTACTTGTTAAGGTATGCGAACGGTCACTATATTTAAACTGTTTTGGTGTGGCAGGTGGAGATGAGGCAGCTGCAGAAGTGTTATAGTGCCCTGGCGGAGCAGATGAACCTCATTCTATCTAAACGTCTGTGGTACATCATGATCGAACAGTTCCTCATGAAGTACGTCTGGAGTGGAAGCGGTCTGGTTATGGTAGCAGTGCCCATTATCACTGCCACTGGCTTTGCTGATAACGGTATGGTGGAAGAGTAGATTGTGTAATTAACTATATATACAATCTCATTGAAATTCTGTGTTGAGCCTTACTTTTAATGATGTTCCAGTACTTCGCTTTCAGAAATATAGATCATATAAGAATAGTATTTGCCTAAAGATGTCATGTTTTATATCCATTTGTTTCTTAAAGAGCTAGCAGATGGTCAGACACAAGTGTTGGTGAGTGAAAGAACAGAGGCCTTTACAACAGCACGCAATTTACTGGCCTCAGGGGCGGATGCCATTGAAAGGATCATGTCTTCTTATAAAGAGGTAAAATATTAAACATGCTCTTCTTTGTTGACTTTTTTTACACAAAAAATTAAAACGTATAGTTCAGTTTAGAGTAGACGTTACAGTTACACCACTTGCAGCAATGCACACATTGTGGTGGCATAACAACACTGCTAACAAGTGCAGGAAAACAGATCAAATCTGTTATAAGAGAAAAAAATGTATTGTTGTGCCTTTGGATGTCAGAATCGGAATGCAAATCAGTTTTATAGAATACATCCAAGAAGTAATTTGAAGCTAAACGCAGACGTTTAAACGGAAAGACTGTGGACGATTACTCTACTTTCACAGCATACATTTGATTTAAACAACAGATCTATGTAATATTCACATATGCAGTTTGTTCACGTATTCACATATTGTATAATTCCTACAGTTACAGCATGAAATACCATTTAAACCTATAACATTTTACATAACATTTACCAATTTATATATCACAATTCTGACTTTTCTTCTTACAAATGCAAGTTTACAGCTCCTAGTTCAGACTTTATAAATCGATTTAACTCAACAATAGCAAGTTTGTCCTTTCTGAGGGAGAAAAGCCAAAAGTGTGGGATATAAGGTCATCATTCTGAGCGATGAGTTGATTTTTTTTTAATCAGAATTTTGAGATATAATCTCAGAATTGCAAGAATAAAGTCTGGATTTTGAAATATTAACCTTTATTTATTCTTTTATTCCATGGCTTCCATAGACTGCTACTTGAAAACTTTAAAAAACTTCCGTTTACTACAGACATCAGTGTCACAAGAGTCTTTTATTTAAAGTAGAAATCTTTTCTAACAATATAAGTATTTACTATATCACTTTTTAGCAATTAACACATCCTTGCTGAATAAAACTATTCATTTCTTTTAAAGAAAGAAAGAAAGAAGAAAATGACTGATCCCAAACTTTGAACGGTAGTGTATATTGTTAGAAAATATGTCAGTGTTAAATAAATGCTGTTCTTTTTAACATTTTAATCATCAAAGAATCCTGAAAAAGGTATCACAAGTTCCCAAAAAAATAACTGTTTGCAACATTAATACTAAATCAACATATTAGAATGATTTCTTAAGGATCATTTGACACTAAACACTAGAGTAATGATGCTGAGATTCAGCTTTGCATCACAGGAATAAATTATATTTTTTAAGTATATTAAAATAGAAAAACACTATTTTAAATTGCAATATTATTTCACAATATTAAATTTTTTTTCTGTATTTTTAATCAAATAAACAGCCTTCATGAGCAGTGTACATTATATATGGTATATACAGGTGCTGGTCATATAATTAGAATATCTTCAATAAGTTGATTTATTTCACTAATTCCATTCAAGAAGTGAAACTTCTTCCACACAGACTGATATATTTCAAGTGTTTATTTCTTTTAATTTGGATGATTATAACTGACAACTAATGAAAACCCCAATTCAGTATCTCAGAAAATTAGAATATTACTTAAGACCAATACAAAGAAAGGATTTTTAGAAATCTTGGCCAACTGAAAAGTATGAACATGAAAAGTATGAGCATGTACAGCACTCAATACTTAGTTGGGGCTCCTTTTGCCTGAATTACTGCAGCAATGCGGCGTGGCATGGAGTCGATCAGTCTGTGGCACTGCTCAGGTGTTATGAGAGCCCAGGTTGCTCTGATAGTGGCCTTCAGCTCTTCTGCATTGTTGGGTCTGGCATATCGCATCTTCCTCTTCACAATACCCCATAGATTTTCTATTAGGTTAAGGTCAGGCGAGTTTGCTGGCCAATTAAGAACAGGGATACCATGGTCCTTAAACCATACTGGTAGCTTTGGCACTGTGTGCAGGTGCCAAGTCCTGTTGGAAAATGAAATCTGCATCTCCATAAAGTTGGTCAGCAACAGGAAGCCTGAAGTGCTCTAAAATGTCCTGGTATACAGCTGCGTTGACCTGGTATACAGCTTCTGACGCTGTCTGTTGTTCAAGAGTGGCTTGACACAAGGAGTGCGACAGCTGAAACCCACGTCTTGCATACGTCTGTGCGTAGTGGTTCTTGAAGCACTGACTCCAGCTGCAGTCCACTCTTTGTGAATCTCCCCCACATTTTTGAATGGGTTTTGTTTCACAATTCTCTCCAGGGTGCGGTTATCCCTATTGCTTGTACACTTTTTTTCTACCACATCTTTTCCTTCCCTTCGCCTCTCTATTAATGTGCTTGGACACAGAGCTCTGTGAACAGCCAGCCTCTTTTGCAATGACCTTTTGTGTCTTGCTCTCCTTGTGCAAGGTGTCAATGGTCGTCTTTTGGACAACTGTCAAATCAGCAGTCTTCCCCATGATTGTGTAGCCTACAGAACTAGACTGAGAGACCATTTAAAGGCCTTTGCAGGTGTTTTGAGTTAATTAGCGGATTAGAGTGTGGCACCAGGTGTCTTCAATACTGAACCTTTTCACAATATTCTAATTTTCTGAGATACTGAATTGGGGTTTTCATTAGTTGTCAGCTATAATCATCAAAATTAAAAGAAATAAATTATTATTACAATATTTATTATATATATAATTTTTTTTTTTTTTTTTTTTTTTTTGCTTTTGCTTTTGCTTTTGCTTTTGTAACATTTGGTTTAATAGTATATTCCTTAATTCTATAAACAAAAGGATGGGAACTATACTATACTTCAGGGCCAGACCACCACTACAGTAACTGAAACCACAAAGGATGTGATGTCATGCAGCAGTGAAAAAAGCTGGGAATCTTAGCGTAGGCTAGTGATGACTGTTGGTATCAACTGCGACTCTGTTGACTAAGCCTGCTGGGCAACTTAATCCACCATCTGTTGAGCAGAGAGCATCAGTCAGACACGCTTCACAGATGCTGCGTGTGACCATTACAGCGTTACATGCTATAAAGCACGACAACACGCTATTTCAGACCTTTTAAATAGCATATTGTGTTCTAATTGTACTTGTCAGATGGCTCTACCTGATTTGTTAATAATTAATTAATATTTTAACATTTTCTCAAGAAATGTGAGTGGTGCTTGCTACTGTAAAGCCAGCTGCCATGTTGCCAAGTTGTTGTAAATGGTAAATGCTAGGATGTTTTGGACAGTTCTATTTCATTTTTATTTATTTTATTTATATAGTGTTATAGTATGTATTAATGCTTTTATTTAGTTATTTAATTTTATCTTTACATTTTACATTTGAATTTTAGTTTAGTAATTTAGTTTTTTAGCTTTAACGTATTTAATGTAACACTTTTTTAAAGTTACCCTAAAATACAAAGAAGTTAATTAATGCATGAATGCATTTTGATCTGGTGAAACTACAGACTTCTCTATGGTGAAGTACACTGCCATTCTGAATTTTGGGATCAGTAAGATTTTTAAAGAAGATTCTTATGCTCATCAACGCTGCGTTTGTTTGATCAAAAATGTAACAGAAATCAAAAATGTAATATTATAAAATATCATTATGATGTATATTAAAATCAAATTTATTCCTGTGATTAAAGCTGAATTTTTCAGCATTATTACTACAGTCTTTAGTGTCACATGGTCCTTCAGAAATCATTCTAATATACTGATTTGTGCTGATTAATACTTTTTTGGAGCCTGTGACACTTTTTCGGGAGTCTATGATGAATAAAAAGTACAGCATTTAATTAAAATAATAATACACTATCAGCCTTTTAAAGTTTTATTTTTATTCTTTCTTTTTTTGTAAATAAATTACTATTTTTATTCAGCAAAAATGACGAAAAGTGATGTATACTGTTAGAAAATATCTATATTTTAAAAAAAGATGTTCTTTTTTTAACTTTTCATTCATCAAAGAATGCTGAAACAAGTATCACAGCTTCCAAAAAAAAATGTTTGACAGCACAACTGTTGCCAACATTGATGATTCAATAATTCCAATAACAAATCAGCATATTAGAATGATTTCTGAAGAATCATGGGACACTTAAGACTGGAGTAATGGCTGATGAAAATTCAGCTTTGCATTAACATTATGCACCATTATTTTATGCTGTAATAACATTTCACAATATTGCTATATTTTTCTCTATTTTCTGTATTTTTGATTAAATAAATGCAGCCTTAATGAGCACAACATCAAAAACATTACTAGTCTTACTGATTCCAAACTTTTGAATGGCAGTGCATGTCAGACTACTTCAATCATTTCGTCCTCAAAAACTCGCTTGCATTTAGATCTGCTCCCATCCCGGAACCAATTCTCTGCCCTACATTTTGCGCCTGTCCAAATAACCACACTTGTGGTCTTGGCCACAAAGTGTGTGCACGCAACAGGAAGTAAGTGCACGAGACTGTCCCAGGTCTTAAAGGAGAAGTTCACTTTAACTTGTATATACTTCTTAACCTCAAATGATCGTCTTGTCCAGCTCTGCTTGTACTCCTTGTGTTCTGGTTCAAGACAGCTAGGGTATGTCGAAAAACACCCATCTCATTTTCTCCTCCAACTTCAAAAGCACCCTACATCACTACAGAAGTACCGACCCAGTGTTTACAAAGTGAACGTGCAAAGATCAAACGCCCTTTACAAAAAAAGGTAAAACAGTGATGTAGGATGATTTTGAGATTAAAAAGTATATGAATTGAATTTTTTTTTTTTTTTTTTTTAGAAAATAACAGATCATTTTGCTAGGTAGGACACATTTTCCTCAACTGGGATTGTTTATAGCCCTTTGAAACTATTTAAACTGCATTTCGGAAGTTCAAACTCGCAGGCACCTTAGAAGTCCACTATATGGAGAGAAATCCTAAAAGGTTTTCCTCAAAAAACATATATATATATTTTTTTTTACACTTGAAGAAAGAAAGATATGAACATCTTCTATGACAAGGGGGTGAGTAAATTATCTGTACATTTTTGTTCTGGAAGTGAACTTCTCCTTTAAAAAGCCAAAGCACAGCGTACAGGGCTGAGCGTATCCCATCATGCATCATGTTGTGTAAATAAATTGTGAGGCGTTTTGGTGAGATGTTGCAGAAACCATTTCCAAGTGTATGTTAAATATTCAATAATCTTCCATGATTGGTAGTAAAACCTAAATTATGCACATTTTATTGGTCCAGATTGCAGAGATATGTATTTTGTTAAACGTTTCCAACTTCTCTTATACCACAGTATAATTATGTATAATTAGTGTTATACAAATAGACTCCTGAACAGACAACAATGTAAGTGTGTCCCATCGGGTAATAAAAAGTCGTGCACACACTTGTGGTCTTCAAGTTCACACCCACTCGAACACTTAGGCCAAATACAGGAAATACGTTATCCAAAGTAGAAAAGGTCAAGTACAAAGACAGCAAATGTTGGTTTCACTCAGATGGAAGTCACAATAGTAGACTGAAGAAAATACATACAGTGTCTTTCAAAAGTATTTATACCCCTTCATTTTTTTCACATTTTGTTTTGTTGCAGCATTATGTTAAACTGCTTTAAATTATTTTTTCCCCACATCAATTTACACTCTATACACCATAATAATGACAATGACATTTTACAAATTTATTGAAAATAAAACACTGAAATAAGTACATTGCATAAGTATTCATACCCTTAACTCAGTACATAGTTGAAACACCTTTACAGCATCAAATCTTTTTGGGAATGATGTGACAAGCTCTGCACATCTGCATTTGGCAATTATCTGCCATTTTTTGCCTCACCTTTTCACCTCTCAAGCTCTGTCAGCTTGGATGGGGGCTGGCAGACATTTTCTAGAGTCCTAGTTGTTCCAATCGTCTTCCATTATGGATAATGCTTCTGTGAACCTTCAATGCAGCAGATTTTGTTCTGAACTCTTCCCTAGATCATTGCCCTAACGCAAGTCTGTCACTGAGCTCTACAGGCAGTTATCTTGACCTCAGGACTTGGTTTTTGCTCTGATATGCATTTTCAGCTGTTAGACCTTTTCTGAGAGGTGTGTGCCTTTCTAAATCATACTCATTCAAATGAATTTGCCACAGTTTAACTCCACTCGAAGTGTAGTAACATCTAGAAGCAATATGAATTTCGAGTGTCCCAGAAAAGGGTATGAATACTTATGCAACGGGATCTTCAGTTTTTTATTTCTAATAAATTTGCAAAGTTGTTACAAACCTGTTTTGTGCTTTGTCATTATGGTGTATGAGATGTAGATGGATGTAGAAAAAAAGTAATTTAAAGCAGTTTAACATAATGCTGCAACAAAACAAAATGTGAAAAAAATGAAGGAGTTTGAATACTTTTCAAGGCACTGTATCTAACCCTGTTGAAAAAACAAATGGTGGTTAAGTATGTTTTGAAACATAGCGGCTGGTTTGAGCTGGTTCTTAGTTGGTCATGAGCTGGTCCTCAGCTGGATATGAGCTAGCTCATGACTAAGTTTAAACCAGCTCAGGACCAGCTCAAACCAGCTGCCATGCTTCAAAACATACCTAACCAGCTTATGTTGTCAACTGGAAATTCTGTTACATTGTGACTTTAAGTTTAATATGAGCAATAGTAGTTTTTTTCGTATAGCAGAGCACACCAAACAAGCAAAGGAAAGCATTTCTAGATTCCCAAACTCCTTTAAAAAGGTCAGTTAACAAGTTACTCTCAGGAGAAGAATCTTTCCTGTTGACTCCATTGAGTCCCCAAAGGAAAGCACAGTTTTTTTCTTGCCGAGGCTCTCGGGATGTGGTGTGTCTGCCTAAACAAAGAAAAACACTGGCTAAACACTTCCTAACACATGCTTTGGATCAGATTAAGCATTTAGGCCAGTACTGTGCAACGGATTGATCTGTAAACTTCCTATAATGGGTTTAGCAAAGGCTGATTAGCGTTTTTAATGCTAGGATGCAGAAATTTTAGGTCATTTGTTTAAATAAGTGACCCAAATACCTGGTCACTTGCTCTGACTCTGACAAACAATAGTTGAGCAATGCTAGCTGTTGTGGTCACCTCAACCTCTAAAGGACGCACTATCACTCCAATCACCTACGTTTATTCTGTATGCTTTAGGTCACCGAGTTGGCTGGTTACACGGCACGTGTGCACAACATGTTCTTGGTATTTGACGAAGTCCAGAGGGGAATATACAAACGTTCATCAGCCATCTCGACTGCTGGGGAGATGATAAGCGAGGATGATAACCGACCTGAGATGCACATCGATGGGCCTCTGGAAATCAAAGGTCTAATGAATATAGCGTGACTCTGCTGCGTGTGCAAGGTTTAAAAGGATAATTTACCCAGAAATTAAAATTCTGTCATCTATTATTCACCTTCATGTCTACACTTGTAGGCATTTCTTTCTTCTGTGGGTTTAAAATTATGTGGGTTCATTCAGGTTTGGAGCAACATAAGCATAAATAATGGCAGAATTTTCTTTATTGGGTGAACTGTTCCTTTATTTACTCAATCATTCTTCCAATTAATAAGCAACAAGAGCTGTTTTTATGAAATGAAATAAAACTATTAGATCACATTAAGAGAAGTAGAGAGAATATTTATAAAACTTGACTGACACAGGAGGCACTTTCCTCAAATATACTTAAAAATAGGGCTATATAGGACTATTTTAACAATGTCCTTACTACCTTTCTGTACCTTAAACGTGGTAGTTGCGTTGCTGTTTATGCAGGCACAGAAAATTACAAGTTTGGAACAACATGAGAGTGAGAAATGAATGACAGAATTTAGATTTTTGGATGAACTATCCCTTTAAAAGAGAAGACAAAAATAGATGTTCATGTCTATTTTTTCTTCAGTCATAAAGAAATTATGTTTTTTAAGGAAAACATTTCAGGATTTCCCTCAATATAGTGGACTTCAATGGTGCCCCCGAGTTTGAACTTTCAAAATGCAGTTAAAATGCAGTTTCAAAAGGCTCTAAATGATCCCAGGCGGGGAAGAATGGTCTTATCTAGCGAAACGATAGTTTATTTTTTTTTTAATTGACAATTTATAGGTTATAGGAGTTTTTCAACCTACCCTGACTGTCTTGAACCAGAATACACAGGGTTGATGCAGAGCTAGACAAGCATTTGAGGTTAAAAAGTATATAATTTGTCAATTTTTGTAGAAAGTAACCAATCGTTTCGCTAGATAAGACTCTTCTTCCTCTGCTGGGATCATTTAGAGCCCTTTGAAGCTGCATTTAAACTGCATTTTGGACTTTCAAACTTGCGGGCACCATAGAAGTCCACTATATAGAGAGAAATCCTGAAATGTATCCCTCAAAAAAAAAAAAATTCTTTACGACTGAAGAAAGACATGAACATCTTGGATGACAAGGGGGGTGAGTAATTTATCTGTAATTTTTGGAATCAAACGGTAGTTTGGAATCAAATGCTAGTTTGTAGTTTTATTTTCTTTTGTTTTTATCTCTTTTTTATTCATTAACTTAATTAACAGTGGTTGAATGGTTTAACTTGATGAATAATGTCACCACTACAATAGTTAATTTTATGTTTAGATAATAGTCAAATGTATAAACATACCTAATAGGCCTCACACAATTATATTAAATAATTAAATAAAATAATACACATTGGGATACTAAAATGAATGTGCTATAACTTTCTAATGAGAGATATTTATTTCTCAATTTATATTCTAAAACTCTGTCTGATTGTATACATTTGTCCACTCTTTCTACAGGCAAAGTGATTGATGTGGATAACGGTATAGTTGGTGAAAATGTGCCTATAATCACTCCTAATGGAGATGTGGTTGTGTCCTCCTTGAACTTCAAGGTGAGTTAAACAAGAATAAATTTGTAACTTTTAATTCTACACATTTGGGCACAAATACGCTATTTGTTGTACATGTACAGTGATACTGTAGATATATTTCTGGTGTTATCAGTCAAGAGCATAGTTTTATATTTACACATGCGACTCAGTAACATGAAGTGTCCCAAACAAGTCAAGACAAGGTTATGAAGGGAATGTTGTTTGGAATCTGCAAAGCAGAGTTTAGTGGTTTATGGTTGCCAAGCTATGTGACAATATTTATAGAATTAAACTGTTTTGCTATTTTGATTCTCTTATTAATAAAAAAAAAATGAAAAATCATAGATTTTAGTTTCCATTCATCAGGTCTAAATAAACAGACAAATAATCAAGTAATTGTAAAGTGCTGCTACACTTTTTAAATTGTAGGGCTTGAGCTCCAACTAAAGTTATGTCTTTGGGGTTTCATTCAAAGTTACATTCAGCACCTTTCACTTAACTTTATGAACTGTTCTCAGCTTCCTGTAACTGGATATTGTTTGCAGGTAGAGGAAGGGATGCATTTGCTGATCACAGGGCCAAATGGATGCGGGAAAAGTTCTCTGTTCCGGATCCTAAGTGGCCTGTGGCCCGTGTATGGCGGACTTCTGTACAAACCCTCACCTGAGCACATGTTTTACATCCCACAGAGGTACAGACACCCTTGAGATCACCGATGGGATCTCGCACACACACACACCTGTACAGAATTAGCAGTACTGCAAACTGACATTTACATTTTACATTTAAGAGATTTAATGATTTTGTTTTACGTTTTACACTGCTCATAATTTACCACAGTTAAAGTGCCTTGCGAAATTATTCATATTATTAATATTATTAATTAATTAGTATTCATAAATTACTTTTTTTCCCACATCAATCTACACTCCCTACTCCAAAATGGCAAAGCAAAAAATAGGTTTTTAACATTTGTACAAATTTCTTAAAAATAAAAAACTGAAAAAGTCCTGTTGCATAAGTATGCATACCCTTTTCTGGGACACTCGAAATTTAGCTCAGGAGCATTCATATTGCTTCTAGATGTTACTACACTTCGAGTGGAGTTAAACTGTGGCAAATTCATTTGAATGAGTATGATTTAGAAAGGCACACACCTCTCAGAAAAGGTCTAACAGCTGAAAATGCCTATCAAAGCAAAAACCAAGTCCTGAGTTTAAGATAACTGCCTGTAGAGCTCAGTGACAGACTTGCGTTAAGGCAATGATCTAGGGAAGAGTTCAGAACAAAATCTGCTGCATTGAAGGTTCACAGAAGCATGTAGCCTTCATTCTCCATAATGGAAGACGATTGGAACAACTAGGACTCTAGAAAATATCTGCCAGCCCCCATCCAAGCTGACAGAGCTTGAGAGGTGAAAAGGTGAGGCAAAGAATGGCAGATAATTGCCAAATGCAGATGTGCAAAGTTTGTCACATCATACCCAAAAAGACTTGAGGCTGTAAAGGAGCTTCAACTATGTACTGAGTTAAGGGTATGAATACTTATGCAATGTACTTATTTCAGTGTTTTATTTTTAATAAATTTGTAAAATTTGCAAATATGTATGGAGTGTAAATTGATGTGGGGAAAAACTAATTTAAAGCAGTTTAACATAATGCTGCAACAAAACAAAATGTGAAAAAAAATTAAAAAGCAGGGTTTACAGTGATGATAACTCAGGGTTAAGGGTATCTAAAAAGCCTGCTGTACAAGCACTGTTAGAAATGTAGAGAACTTTTTCGCCATCTGCTGCTAGGGATTCTTTTCGTACCCAAGGATAGTTGAATCAAAAGTTTACATACACTTTATTTCTTAATACCCTATTGTTACCCGATTGATCCACAGCTGTGTCTTTTTGGTTCTTCACGAGTCTCTGGTTTGTCCTGAAGAAAAATCTGCCCTCTGTTCTTCAGAAAAATCCTTCAGGACCCACAAATTCTTTGTTTCTTCAACATTTTTGTGCATTTAAACCCTTTCAACTATGACTGTATGGTTTTGAGATCCATCTTTTCACACTGAGTACAACTAAGGGACTCAGAAAGTATAAATGCTTACTTTTGCTCCAGAAGGAAACACAATGCATCAAGAACAATGCATAAACTTTTTAAATTGTAAGATCAGGGTAAATTTAACTTATTTTGTCTTCTGGGAAACATGTAAGTATCTTCTGTAGCTTCTGAAGGGCAGTAATAAATGAAAAAAATAAATATATTTAGGCAAAACAAGAAAAATATACTCCTTCGTTCTGTTCAAAAGTTTACATATCTGGCTCTTGATGCATTGTTTTTTCTTCTGGAGCATCAGTGAGCGTTTGAACCTTCTGTAATATCTGCGTATGAGTCCCTCTGTTGTCCTCAGTGTGAAAAGATGGATCTCAAAATTATACAGACATTGCTGGAAAGGGTTCAAATACACAAAAATGCTGAAAAAACTGAGTTTAACAGTTTAGGACAAACCAGGGACTCACACACACAAAAAAAAAACAGCATTAAGAATCATTTTTATAAATTCAACTAATATTTTCTCTTGTGGACTGTATGTAAACATTTTATGTGAAATATCTCATTCAGGTCAGTTGCCTTGGGATTGGGATTGCCTTCTCTGTAAAGGAAACTGTATATGTGATTTTGCTTTTGATTTTGGCCAGACCAAGGTACCTTATTAGGCAGATCATTTTTGCTTTCTTTGTAGCAGTCTTTGTGTCAACGGTAGACCTATGAGGCATTGAATTGCATTTAGGTAGATGGCTCACTAAATTTCGGAACAGCTACTGTTCTCCATCTCTGTTCCATATTGCAGACGTTGCACCTCCAGGATTTGACTGCTGTAACCAGAGTCAGACACAGCGTAACTAAAGCTCTGTGAACTGCTGAGCTATAGAAACCAGAGTACTCAGTAGTGAAATATTTACCGATTCCTGCAGGTGCAAGCGCAGCCAGACCCAGGAAGGCTATTAATATTTTATACACAGGCCGAGGGTAGAGTAATACAGAGTTGCGCTTATGTGCCCATCTATCTATCTACCTACCTACCTACCTCAACTTCACCTGACATAATATCGATAAATAACAGTAAACATTTTTTATTCATTTCTCCAGACCGTACATGTCCATTGGAACGTTACGGGACCAGGTCATCTACCCCGACTCTCTGGATGACATGCATGATAAGGGCTACAGAGACAAGGACCTGGAAGTTATTCTGGACATTGTTAATCTAAACCACATAGTTACCCGGGAAGGAGGTTTGTACACATAATTGCCACCTAGCGTGATTTCAGTGTTTCATTATTGTTTCAATCTCTTTTTGATCCTTGAAAGAATTCTCGTGTGCTGTATAATAGGATCCTGTTTTTTTAGGCAGCTTTCTACCAGGAAAAAAATCATTTTCGTCATTTATTTTGAAAGGTCAATAAAAAGATATTCTACTCATATAGAAAGCATTTTGAAGGTAGTTCACTACTATGTCTGTTTGCAGGATGGGATGCTGAGATGGACTGGAAAGATGTTCTTTCTGGAGGCGAGAAGCAGCGGATGGGCATGGCACGCATGTTTTACCACAAGTAAGATGTCATTGCACATATGTGACCCTGGACCACAAAACCAGTCACAAGGGTAATTTCTTTGACAGATTTATTTGTTAGCATAGGACAAAATATGGTACAATTATTTGAAAATCTGGAATCCGAGGGTGCAAAAAAATCTAAATATTGAGAAAATTGCCTTTAAAGTTGTCTAAATTAAGTTTTTAGCAAAGCATATTTCTAAATCACAAAAGTTTTAATGTATTTATGGTATTTATGGAAATTTTCAAAATATCTTCATGGAACGTGATCTTTACTTAATATCCTAAAGATTTTTGGGATTAAAGGAAAAGCAAGACATTTTGACCCATACAATGTATTGTTGGCTATTGCTACAAGTATACCCGTGCTACTTAAGACTGGTTTTGTGGTCCACAGTCACATAATATTTTAATGTTGATTTTAAATAATAATAACAATTTTTTTTTTTTTTAAAGGCCTAAGTATGCTCTCCTGGATGAGTGCACCAGTGCTGTCAGCATTGATGTAGAGGGTAAAATATTCCAGGCTGCAAAGGATGCTGGTATCTCCTTGCTGTCTATCACCCATAGACCCTCTCTATGGTAAGAAACATAAAACTTTAAATCTTATGAAACTAAACTAAAATAAACATTCAAATTAGGTAGACCTGGAAATGTGGGACATTGCAAAAAGTGTCTTTTGTCAATATAATACAACAATGCTTAAAGGGAACCCTGGGTATTAAGCGTTGTAGGGCTTGATATAACATAAACAATGTCTCTTAGTGAAATATCTAGTAGAAATCCCATGAAAGATTTATGTTATTTAACATATTTTGGACTATGCTGCCATTCAAAGGCAACATGCAGTAACTACGCCAACACTGAAACTGAGAAAAATGCCTTTAAATTATTTATACCAGCTTGTCAAACATGTTGACACTCTCGTTTCTCTGAAATAGGACAAAATTGAACCAGGAGACTTTGTCACAAGACAAAATAGTTGTCACAAAGTCAATTTTAAGCCTTAATTCAATTTTGACCAAATGTTAGTTACTGCGCTTTGCCTTTGGAGGGCAGTATGGGGGGGGCCATTATTTCAATCATGTATAATAGTTTCACTCTGTGAGCTACTGACGCCACCTGTTGCGATTATTTACCACAACACAACTCGGAATACACAACTCTGAAAATAAAATACTGATTGGATGACCACATTGTGTGGCTTTTCGTCGTAATTTTCAATCGAAGGGCAACAAGAGAAGCAATGTAAGGAGATGAGAAGAGGAGAAAACAATAGGAAGATGCCTGTGGATGAATACAAACTTTCTAAAGACCTGCGTCTTTGTTCTCACCACTTTAGCCCGGATGCCTTTGAGGCTTTTAGTAGACCACAGCTACTGAAATAGCTTACAAACAGCAGATAAAAGAAATGCTAGATGCCATCTTGGCAGGATATAAACATGCTGACGCTTGTCGGTTTCTCAGCATGGATTTCACTTCACACCTGGAAGCGTTTAGACTCACTGTGGGGAAAATCGATGGTATGGCCTACACTCCATCCATCGCCACCTGTAAGCTCTTTCAGAAGCTGTGGTCATCGGATCAGTTTGTTATTTTTTGAGTTGTGTTGCAGTAAAAATATCAACAGGTAACGCCAGTAGCTCACAGAGTGCAACCATTTGACGTCATCGAAATAATGGCGCCCCCCATAGTCCAAAATATGGAAGTGACACGTTATATTAAGCTATACAAATCTTAATACCCAGAGTTAAATATGTTATTTTTTAAGTTTTGTTTTGTTTTATTTTTTAGTGTACTAAACAAATACAGCGAATACTACTAGTATTTATTTATACGAATGTAAATACTTATTGAAAAAAGATTCATTTGCAAAGAATTGTGTTTACATCATGGTCCTTAAAGAAATATTTTACAAGTTACTATGGCAAAAATGTCTATGGAATGCATTGTACGTACGTGAACTATATATTGGATTTCATCAAATGATGTAACTTCATACTCTTCTTACCCATCCGCAGGAAATACCACACACACCTGCTGCAGTTTGACGGGGAGGGCGGCTGGCGGTTCGAGCAGCTGGATACAGCCACAAGGCTCTCACTGACAGAGGAAAAACAACGCTTGGAGTCTCAGCTCGCAGGCATTCCTAAGATGCAGCTCAGACTGAATGAACTGTGTAAGATCCTGGGCGAAGATTCGGTTTTAAAGACGGTTGAGAACAAGGATGAGGACTGAAAGAAATCTGGAGATGCTTGATGTTCAGGAAAACTCGTGTTTTGGTACTTTTTAATATTTTAGCAATGATCTTAACATTTGATGCAGATACATGACAATTCGAAACTGAAATTGACATTTAATAGAAATTGTAGAAACGGTTCCCTTTTGTTTAGTTATTTTTTTGTATGTTTGTTTTACTTTGCTTTTTGTTTTACTAAATTTTATTAAGATTTTTTGTTTGTTGTTTTTGTTCTTTTGTTTTGCTTTTATTTGGTTTTATTGTTTTACTTATTTTACATTTTGTTCTTATTTTGGTTATATGTTTTCTACAGTGATGCATTGCTGCAACACAAATAGTTTTATTTCACTCAGCTATGCCGTAATAACAAGATCTTTTCTCGTAAAAGCGAGATATGTCGTTAAAGCAACAAATTTATCTCATTACAAAGTCATAACTATCTCATTAAAACAACAAATCTTTTCTCGTTAAAAGTGTCTTTTCTCATAATAAGGATGTCGTTTTAACGACATGTCTCATTTTAACGAGAAAACATCTTATTACGAGAAAAGATGTTGTTTTAACAAGAAAACATTTTGTTATTACGAGATAATTATAATTATTTATAATTTTTTAAATTATAATTATGTCGTTTTAATGACATAACATTTCGTTATTATTTTCGTTTTAACAAAATTATGTTGTTTACAATATAATTGGGTTGTTTTAACAAGAAAACATCTTGTTTTTACGAGAAATTATGTCATTTTGATGAGAGACATCTTGTTATTACGAGAAAAGATGTTTGTTTTAATTATATAATTCTGTCGTTTTCACAAGAAAACATCTTTTTTTGAGAAAAGATGTTATTTTAATGAGAAAACATCTCATTATTACGAGAAAACGTAACTATGAGAAAAAAAGATGTAATTTTAACGAGAAAACATATCGTTATGTTGTTTTAACAACATATCTCGTTTTTTTAGGAAAATATGTTGTTTTAACGAAAAAAAATCATTATTACAAGAAAAGATGCTGTTTTAATGAGATAATTATGTCGTTTTAACAACATAACATTTTTTTTCAAGAAAAGGTGTCATTTAACGAGAAAACATCGCATTATTACGAGAAAATATCTCGTTATTACGAGAAAAGATGTTGTTTTAATTATATAATTATGTCATTTTAACAAGAAAACATCTCGTTATTATTGGAAACGTTGTTTTAACATTAGAATTTCTCATTTTAATGACATAACATCTCATTATTACGAGAAAATATGTAATTTTAATGAGATAATTGTCATTTTAACAAAATAATTAAATTGTTGTTAACGATATAATTATGTCGTTTTAACAACGAGAAAAGATGTTGTTTTAAGGAGATAATTATGCAGTTTTAACGGCATATCGTTTTTTTTCAAGAAAAAAATGTTTTAACGAAAAACATCTCATTATTTCAAGAAAAGATGCCGTTTAAAACAAGATAATTTTGTCGCTTTAATGACATAACATCTTGTTTTTCCGAGAAAAGGTGTGATTTAAAAAGAAAAAATTGTGTTATTACGAGAAAAGATGACGTTTTAACGAGAAAACATCTCATTATTGCAAGAAAAGGTGTTGTTTATCTAAATAATTATGTCGCTTTAATGACATAACATCATGACAGAACATGAGAAAAGATGTCGTTTTAACGAGAAAATACCTCGTCATCATGAGAAAAGATGACGTTTTAACGAGAAAACATCTCGTAATCATGAGAAAAGATGTCGTTTTAACGAGAAAATATCTCGTTATCATGAGAAAAGTTGTTTTAAGAAAATATCTCATGAGAAAAGATGTCGTTTTAACGAGAAATTATCTCGTCATCATGAGAAAAGATGTCGTTTTAACGAGAAAATATCTCGTCATCATGAGAAAAGATGTCGTTTTAACGAGAAAATATCTCGTTATCATGAGAAAAGATGTCGTTTTAACTAGAAAATATCTCGTCATCATGAGAAAAGATGTCGTTTTAACGAGAAAATATCTCGTCATCATGAGAAAAGATGTCGTTTTAACGAGAAAATATCTCGTCATCATGAGAAAAGATGTCGTTTTAACGAGAAAATATCTCGTCATCATGAGAAAAGATGACGTTTTAACGAGAAAATATCTCGTCATCATGAGAAAAGATGACGTTTTAACGAGAAAATATCTCGTCATCATGAGAAAAGATGTCGTTTTAACGAGAAAATATCTCGTCATCATGAGAAAAGATGTCGTTTTAACGAGAAAATATCTCGTCATCATGAGAAAAGATGACGTTTTAACGAGAAAATATCTCGTCATCATGAGAAAAGATGACGTTTTAACGAGAAAATATCTCGTCATCATGAGAAAAGATGTTGTTTTAACGAGAAAATATCTCGTCATCATGAGAGAAGATGTCGTTTTAACGAGAAAATATCTCGTTATCATGAGAAAAGATGACGTTTTAATGAGAAAATATCTCGTTATAATGAGAAAAGATGTCGTTTTAACGAGAAAATATCTCGTTATAATGAGAAAAGATGTCGTTTTGACGAGAAAATATCTCGTTATCATGAGAAAAGATGACTTTTTAACAACATAACATCTCGTTGTTACGAGAAAAGATGTTGTTATAATGAGAAAAAATTATGTTAAAATGACATAAGATCTCGTTATTATGACATAATTGAGTGAAAAAAAAAAAAATATATTTGTATGTGGCAGCAATTTGTCACTGTTAGTTTTCAGCACTTTATTGAATCTATTACCCAAGAATTTAGCTGTATAAATTATGTTGGCAAACAGTAGGTCTCGAATTATGTATTTTTACTTTCTTGGATTAACTTGTTTAGCTAGTTATTATTTAGGTAGTGTAATTCAAAGGATGTATTGCTCATTTTTAATTGATGATATTTTAACCTAAATAACTTCCCTCCATACCCAAAAACAAAAATGTGGAATCCTGTGGTAACATCAATAGTGTTTTTTTTGTTTTTGTTTTGTTTTTTAGGAAAATCATGTAGGTAATTTACAAAACAAGCTTTTACACAATCAACCTTTGAAGAACGTTGAAAGCGAAAATGTGATGAGACTATCTATAGCAGTGTTTCTCAACTCCAGTCCTCGGGACCCACTGCTCTGCACATTTTGTATGTCTTCCTCATTTAAGGCACCTGATTTTGATCATCAGCTCATTAGTAGAAAGATCCATGAACTGAACTGAGTGTGTCAGACTCAGAAACATACAAAATGTGCAGAGCAGTGGGTCCCGAGGACTGGAGTTGAGAAACACTGATCTATAGGTCATTGTGTAAGTCAGCTGGAGAGCTCTGGGTTTAAGACAGCAGGTTTCTGGTTTTCTGAACAAATACAATATGCTGGATACACACAGTGAGGGCACAGGACACAGCAGGTGGTTCTGTTGTGTCCACAGTGAGCTGACAAACAGACAGAGAATGTGTGATTCTGGGTCACCGGACTAGGCGAGAAATGTGCGTCATCATGTTTTTATTCTCAGTTCTTCTGTTTCATGTCATGTTATTAGGTTGTTTCCAAATGTATTGCACATATGTCTTTTCATTCAGACTGATATACTGTGAAGTTTGTCTAACAGCTGTGACGTTTATCTTTGTTTTGTTTTTGTTTGTTTTTTCAAATACTGAATTGCATTTGTTTATTATTGTTTTGTTTAAAACCCTGCTTGGTTGAAAGCAAATGGTTATGAGCAAATACAACAGCTTTTACTTTTTTTAAGAACACAGATTTGACCAATACCTAAAATTTTGACTTCTAGGATGTGCTTATGTGGATTACTAATATTAGTCAAAGATTTGATCTGCATCCCAAAAATGTAAATAGTTTTTGATATTTCATTGTCACCTATGACATTATTACCTATGGAATACTGTATGCTGACCTACGTTGGAGAGATGAAATCACTAGGTTAAGTAAAAACACGAAGAGGCCTCTGGATAGTACAGATTTTTTCACAATTTTTTTTGTGATTTTAAGAAACTACTGGAGAACAAAATTAACTTTTACTTGTTTGTATGACTGCTTGCCCGTATGCTAGGTTATGTTTTTTAACCAATCTGAGTTTTGTTTTTTTAACATACTTTAATTATATGTGAATGAGACTTGACTCTGTCAAGTATGTCAACAATCAACAAACAATAAAATCAGCCTGTAAATAAAATAATACAACCTAAACTATATAAAGATTGTGATTTGTGATATCTATCTATCCATCTATCTATCTATCTATCTATCTATCTATCTATCTATCTATCTATCTATGTTTATCATGCCGAGTTGAATGAAGTCCAAAAATCATAAGGTTTTTTTTTCTTCTATTTTTAATTGTTTGAAAAACCTTCTTCTTCGAACTTGTCCTAGATGGTTTGTCTGATTTTCACCAAAATTGGCTCAGATCATCTTAAGACCATGCTGGCAAATAGTTAGCAGTGTTTCGTCACAGTGCCACCTAGTGGTCAGGAGAAATGGCTATTTTTGCTTAAATCTTCAATGGTTTGGCCAGAAATCTCGAAACTCATCTTGTTAGAATCAGAGGAGAAGCCAATTTTCCCATGTCAGCCATTTTGGGTGTCAGCCATTTTGAATTTTGTCATAAAATGCTATATTTTACGAACGCATTGACATATCGTTATGTCAATATGGTATGTGTCTTTGGCACCATGCCCTGACAGTGCTAAAGATGGCAGTTATAAGTAAAAAAAAAAAAAAAATGCAAACAACTTCTGATGAAAATGGCTTATTGTAATGAGTTGATCTCAAAATTTTCCTTGGGTCATGCCAAGAAAACACTGATACCAATTATGGCAAAATTGTCCGAACTTCCTGTCGGCCATTTTGATTATTGTAGAAAACCTACTTTTTCGAACTCCTCCTAGAACGTTAGTTGGATTTTCACCAAATTTGACTCATCTTTAGACCATACTGACAAAAAGTTATGAATTTCATGCCGAAATATAAAACCGTTTTCGCTTAACGCATTAACGAATTTGCTGGAAAGATGCCAAAGTGCATCTGAAGCTGTATCTCTACAAAGCTTTGAGATATTTACACCACATCAATTTGGTAACAGCGCCACCTATTGTTTAAGAGTAATAAACCATCTTTAACAATTAATTATGAAATTTCCAAAAATGCTAAGAACTGTAGATTGCATTAGCCTATTATTGCATTAGCCTCAAAATGTTCCTTGGGTCATGCCGACTACATAGATACCAATTATGCACAGCTGGCCGAACTTCCTGTCCTACTTTTTCGAACTCGCCTTAGACCGTTTCTCCGACTTTTTACCAAAATCGAGTCATTTTCAGACTATGCTGGCGAAAAGTTATGGATTTCATGCTGATAGATGAAACCGTTTTTATATAGTGCCTCTACAAGTTTTAGGCTTAATGCCAAAAATGACTCTGAGGCTTTATCTCTGTAAAGCTTTGACATAAAGACACCAAACTTTGTGTGTGCCTTTGTCAACTCATACTAAACTCACCACATTGATTTGATCACCTGTTGGTCAAAAGTGATAAGCCATTAAATCATATCAGTAGGCGTTCTACATTATGTTTCTGTCCTTTTGACTAAAATCATCTTAAAATGGCTTCCTTTTACTCATTGTTGCAGTTGGTCTCCTGTTCCATGCCATCCTTAGCTCCTCATTTTCCCTTTGGTGTGCTTGGCCCCGTAATTGCTGCTTTTATTTATTTTTGTTGTTTATTTTTGTTTAGCTTTTTTAATGTTTTTGCTTTTTATTTGTATTGTACAAATTTGGTTTGTATTTTATAGTGATTTTGTTTTGTTTGTAATTTTAGATCTATCTATCTATCTATCTATCTATCTATCTATCTATCTATCTATCTATCTATCTATCTATCTATCTATCTATCTATCTATCTATCTATCTATCTATCTATCTATCTATCTATCTATCTATCTATCTATCTATCTATCTATCTATCTATCATACGTGCAGTACTACATGTGTCCAAAAGGAGGTGCTGGAAGATTTATGCTCTCTGTCTTTGTAGCCAAACAGCATTTTTTTATGTATTGTACAATTTTGCAATTTATAGTGTTTTTGTTCATCATTTTTGTCATTTTCTTATTGTTTTCAGCACTTTATTCAACCAATTATCTATCTGTCTGTCTATGTATATCTGTCTGTCTTCCATCTCTCAATAATAAATTTTTTTAAGGTGTAAATCTTAAAAAACGCACAACCCTAAATAACTTCCCACCACAATTCTATCTATCTATCTATCTATCTATCTATCTATCTATCTATCTATCTATCTATCTATCTATCTATCTATCTATCTATCTATCTATCTATCTATCTATCTATCTATCTATCTATCTATCCATATCTAATCTATCTATCGTGCAGTACTACATGTGTCCAAAAGGAGGTGCTGGAAGATTTATGCTCTCTGTCTTTGTAGCCAACCAGCATTTACAAAGTATCCGAGAGGCTTGTGTTATGATATTTAAGCTAAAAGTGAATAAATAAACGCATGAATGAAATAAAATGTTGTACTGGTATTTTACTGTAGAATAAATGTTTATATGTACTGTATTAGATTATTTACATGCCCCACGCAACCCACCTATCCTGTCATTTGTGGTTTTGGTGTAGAGAGGAGGGCGTGGTCTGACGTGCACTATGAAGGCGTGGCATAGTGATGTCATACTCAGGAGAGAGTCGCTCCTCAGGACAGATGATTGTGTGTGAGCGCGCAGTCGCTCTCCGTCCAGCTCATTGAGCATGTAACGCGCTGCGCCGAAAACGAGATGGTTTATTTCATATTTGCATTATTTTACTGTCAAAAGAGCACCTGTTTGGATCATTTCAGCTTTATAATGGCAGAATAGACGCCGGGAGGGACGCTCCGCTTGTATGTCTGCTTCTTAAGCCGATAAAGAAAAGGAAATTCAGCTATATTTATCCCCTCTGTCCTGACCGGGAACATGTCTTCGGGACAAGATGAGAGCTCAGTGCGCGTGGCTGTCAGGTATACGATTATACGTTTTTATATTTCATGCGTGCATAGAAGAGTCTATGAAGTCTCACTGATGCTCCATATGGGCCCGCCTCTTATGTACCTGCTACAATGTCACACCATCATCAGGGCTTTATGCTCCGCACTAGCTCATTGTGTTTACGTAAACGGCTAGTGTTTAATAAATATGAGATTATATGCAAGCCTGTGGCATTTTGTTTATTGTTACCCTATTTTTAATCCTAAATCAGGCTGTAGGGCCTTATTGTGTTGATAAACATAGATCTCTAATGTAGAATTTAAAGTGTTAGTTAATTAGCTACTGTTTTACAGTAATAAGATTATGAATTATTGACTACGTAGATTTGAGATATATCTATATATAGACTTTCTTTTATTTCTCCATCTGTTCATGTCTGGTTTCTATTGATTAAGAATTGGTCCAAACTGTTACAGTATGTCTTATGTTACAGTGTGGCTGTAAGGCCTTATTGTGTTTATAGTGTATTCGTAATGTCCTTTTATTTTACTTTTCTGAAAGGCCCTTACTTTATTATAGGCTTTAGGTTATCTTATAGTATGAAGATGTACATATATTTTTATACATTTAGCTTATTTTACTTTATTAAGTTATAGTTAGACTTTATGGCTTTGTTTTGTTTATAAACATGGACTATTAATGTTTTGATATGAAAATATAGAACTATGTGATAGCATATAGATTTCTTACTTTTTTAAGTCACAAATGTGGGTCGAGGTTACTATATATTATATTACAGTAAGTCTAGGTCTAGAAGGCCTATTATTTATGATTATAATTAACATGCATGTTTTATTGATATGCAAATCTGAGATTTTATCTGAAAACATTATTCTGCTGAGGGTTTTTTTTAGCTGAAGTGGAGCTTGATCTCAAAATTTCATACTGTAGTCAAGGTTTAGATCACATTTTATTGGCAGTCAAACTTTTTTGTGCTTGAGCAAATACTCTTTATTGAAGTTAAATGGATAATTCACTCAAAATGTAAAACTGTGTCATCATTTACTCGTCCATATGTGATTTTTGATCTGTATACATTTGTATGTTTCAATAATGTTTATACAGTGAAACTCTAATGTGATGTAGTCCCCACTGACTGCCATTTTATGGACAAAAAGTAGTTGACTTATTGAAAATATATGGTTTGTGTTTCATGCACAGTGATATTATTAAATTTAATAATATTTCAGTTAAGAAATAGCCTTTTGTAATACTATTTTTTGAATATCTTTGGTGATTTTAGTACTTAAACCTATTTCAGTTGCCAGTGCGACGGGTTTATTTACAATTCACTTTTATTTTAAATAACTGAAGCGATTTGAATCGTTCTAATGACCAATAACAACTCCGGTTCCACCAAAGAAAGAAAGTCATACAGGTGTGAAACAACATGATGGTGAGTAAAAGATGACAGAGTGGGTGAACTATCCCTTTAAGTAGTCTATCCCAGTTAAAGTCTATGATGGGATAATACTTGAAAATAATATAATCTTCTTCATTAAACACATCCTTTTGTGACCAAATTGAAAGGACACAGATAATGCTTCTTTTTGTGGTTGGGAAAGGCTCTGCTGAAAAACAAAGGCCGTCTATACGCTCAAGTTACATTGTTCAGATAGGCCTCAGGAGCTCTGGTTACTGGAGCTGACAGACTTTGACCTGCAGCTCAGTTTGCTCAACATTTGGACTTAGGCCTAATGTCATTCACTCCACCTCTCTTTATTCTGCTGTCAAATGTCTAGGAAGGCATCGTGTTTGCGTATGAAAGCCTGTCAGAGAGAATTTTAAATGTGCTAAAACAGGTGCTGGAGCTATTGTGAACACATGGAAATGCTTTCATTTACTACCTGGACAATCTGAGAATTCATTTTTTGGGCTTTTATTGATGACAGTATATTGTTTACAGAAAATGTGAAAGGTACTGATTTCAAAAATAGTCACAGGTCTGATCTTGAATGTTTTTGCTAGGCAGGAGACCAATCCTGTTCACATGAGTTTGTTAATCAGTCAAACAGGTCAGAGTTTAAGCAAGCACGTCACACTTATGACCATGATTTTTTTTCTTTTAAGATGTTTGCAATATTAAACTTAACGTTATTGCTCTTAATAGCTACCGTACTAGCTATAAACATGTCAACATTTTAGCTAACTTTAAGTTTCTTGGCAGTGCTGTTAAAATGAATCCCATCCAATTTAGCTAATCAGTTTAGGCAGTGCTATAGTTTAGCTAACATTTAGTAGTTTAATTTAGATAATTTAGTAGAAGCAGCTTTGTAATGTTGTAGTTTAATGGGTTAGTTCACCAAAAATGGAGTTTAGCCCATTATTTACTCACCCTCAAGGCATTGTAGGTATATATGACAAAACCACAAAACCAGCCGTAAGTAGCATGGGTATATTTGTAGCAATAGCCAAAAATACACTGTATGCCAAAAATCCTTAGGATATTAAGTAAAGATCATGTTCCATGAATTTATTTTGTAAGTTTGCTACTGTAAACATAGCAAAACTTAATTTTTGATTAGTAATATGCATTGGTAAGAACTTCACCTGGACAACTTTAAAGGCGATTTTCTCAGTATGTAGATTTTTTTTTCACCCACAGATTCCAGATTTTTAATTAATTGTATCTTGGCCAAATATTGTCCTGTCCTTACAAACCATACATCAATAGAAAGCTTATTTATTCAGTGTCGTAAAATTGCCTGTCGTGTTCCAGGGTCATTCGGTCTAGCTCCTTCAAGCTTTATAATGTAATAGGTGGTTTCTCCTCATCAGTCCAAAACAAGTCCAATAAAGTGCATCCATCCATAACGAAAAGTGCCTCTCATGGCTCCTGGTGGTGAATAAAGGCCTACTGCTGTGAATTGATGCGTGTGTATATATATAATATATCCATATTTGAAACGTAACAATCACTTTAATCTAGCTTGCGCTAACAGTTGTATACGGAAACAGCTCCGGGCGGATGACGTAGGACTAGGGTTGCCAGGTTTTCACAACAAAACCCATCCAATTTCTACTCAAAAGTAGGCCAATCGCATTTTCCAGCGTTCCAGGGGGTAAAATACAAGGTTTTTTTTGGCAGGGTTCCCCCTGGGATTGAATATTATGTTATTTGGGGTCGCTTCAACAGTGTTAAAGTAGCCCAATTTTGCGGGAAAACTGCGGACTTGGCAACACTGCATAGGATGTCGGCGTTGTGCCTGTGAGTTTCGTGAAAATCAACGCTTATTTATATGAGCAAACTTTCTTGGCTTTAGCAAAGGAAAACCTCTTGGCTTATATCAAAATCCTCCTACATTTTTCTTTACAAATCCTCGTTTTGTACTTCTAATTAGGGCTGCACGATATTGGGAAAAAATGCAATATATTTTTTTCTTGCGATATATATTGTGATGTGTACAAATTAATTGATGTTCATCAGGTTGTTTTGAACTGCTTAAAAATCAAATAATAATTCAAGAATAATTGGGGTAATTTTGTAAGCATTTTCAAAGAATAAAAAAAAAATGTAAAAGTACAGTATAATCAAAACCCTGAAATAAAATACTTTTTAAAGCTTATTTTGGGTAGTTTCATAAACAGTTTGACTCACCTTATTTACTGTCAACTCAGGCAAATCAAGGCTCTAATATGAAATTAATAATGAATGTTGCTTTTACCCTGATGAAAGGGAAATCAGCTTCTTCCTTTCACGAAAAACATTAAAAGCTTAGCCAAGATGGAGGAACAGCTGATCATAGCTGTTACAGGGATAACATTTTTAGCAGCAGAGCTGCTGCAAGTGATTTTTAGTTTTGGAAATCCATTTATCTTTGTTTATTTATCTTTGCCGAAACTTCCACGTCTTTAGGAGAGCGCGGGTCATGGTTGCTTAGCAACGGCAGACGCCACTCTGCCACTCAAGTTACAGAGCGCTTTGGAAAGAAGGAGAAAGCGGTGCGCCTAGCGTTTTCCATGCGTTTTAGGCGCGACATGTGAACGGTCCCTTAAATTCGTAGTGTTTCCGCGAGTTGTGGCAACAACTGCCAGGCACTCCCGACAAAGCACCTGTTTTTGGTCAGCAGCATCCTTTTTGTATCCAAAATACTTCCATATGACCGACGTTGCGTTTCTTTTTGCAACCAGATCTTCCATTTCGGCGCTTTTCTCCCGTCCCGCACTCATTTCGCCATGCGCACACAGAGACTGCATGCATTAAGTAGGTGAAGCAACGTGTGCATTGTAGTTTTTAAAGAACCTTTAAACATGAGTTAATTACTTTATTTTAGACAAATATAGATCCGTGAATAGAAAGTTTAGAAATATAGAAAGTACATTTTTGAATCAGACACATACATTTTTTTTTTTGCCCTGCATCGTGACTGCCACGATGTGACTATCGCGCACGCGTACATCGCGATGACGACGCTGAAACGATCTATCGTGCAGCCCTACTTCTAATTCATGAACGTTGTTTTGATCTCTCCACTGCCGTCCACGTTATTATGTTTTAAATACTGATATTTTTCTTACAAAAACACATTGATTCGCTACAAGAGGCCTTTATTCACCCTCTGGAGCCATGTAAGGCACTTTTTTATTTAAATTGGGCTACGTTAACACTGTTGAAGCAACCCCAATAACATAATATTCAATCCCAGGGGAACCCTGCCAAAAAAAAACCTTGTATTTCACCCCCCGGAACGCTGGAAAATGCGATTGGGCTACTTTTGAGTAGAAATTGGATGGGTTTTGTTGTGAAAACCTGGCAACCCTAGTCCCACGCCATCCGCCCGGAGCTGCTTCCGTATACAACTGTTAGCGCAAGCTAGATTAAAGTGATTGTTACGTTTCAAATATGGATATTTTCCTTACAAAAACGCATCAATTCACAACAGTAGGCCTTTATTCACCACCAGGAGCCATGTGAGGCACTTTTTGTTATGGATGGATGCACTTTATTGGACTTGTTTTGGACTGATGAGGAGAAACACCCGCCCATTGCATTATAAATCTTTAAGGAGCCAGATCAATTTTCAATCAAATCAAATTACACCTAGGATGCCTTGAGGGTGAGTAAATAATGGGCTTAATTTTCATTTTTGGGTGACTATCACTTTAACTTTAGTTAGAACTTTAGGTAGAAACAGCCATAGCTAATGCTGTTTAGTTAATTTAGTGGAAAGAATTCAGATAATAGTTTAGCTAATGCTTATGAGCTAACGCTCACTAGGGCACCCCCTGTGACAAAACTGAGATCGCAATGTTGTGTTATAAATTACTTGACACATTTCATTACACGACAATGTGTGAAATCGACCTGCTTTAATTAGCAGCACGCTTGCGTAGATTATGTTCAGGCTTTAAGAAGTTGTTTGTGTTGACATAAGCCACATTTCCAGATTCCAGAATTATCAGACTCACCGCAAAAGCCCAAAGGTTCAGCCTGCAGATATCACAGTTTGTTCAAGCTTGTACTATATCTCAGAATTGCTTTGTGGAATGTCTTTAGACTGTGTATCAATGTTTTTTTTTTCTCCATGGGGAATGACATAAGTGTTTTAGTGCCTGGCTCAGCATCATAAAGACAGTAGCAGTCTTTAAGTCTTTTTAAAATGAAGTAACAGTCAAAGGCCCTGAGATTTAGACCTTCATTAATGGAAGACAATCCATCATGCTTTTTGTTTGTGAGTCTACAGTCATGGCAACTGTTTAATTATCATTACGTCAATGACAGTATCTCTTGTTTGTAAAAGCACGTCTGATGAGGCCCAAAGCCGTGTGGTTTTACTGGGTAGAAAGACACGTGATTCGGTAACCTTAGTAATTTTTTAGTTTATCTAGGCTGAGGTTAGTTGTTGATACATCAGTACCAGTCTGTACCTGTTACACTGTTGCTCTCTAAAGCGCTTAATTTATCTTGTGTTCGACTCCTGGAATTATTCATCTATTGTTCTCCTAATAAGATTTCCTATGCTCAGGTGCTGCTCCTTGGGAACATCTTTAAAAAGTCACAGCTTCTTTAAGTTGATTTTTGGGACATTCAAACTACAAACAATCAAAGGCCATTTATGCGAGTGTCAGCATATTTATGCTGAACATCTGTAATCTGTATTTGTAAGTTAAATATAAATGTAAAATATGAATATGTGACCCTGGACCACAAAACCAGTCATATGTGTAATTTTTTTCAAAATTGAGATTTATACATCGTCTGAAAGCTGAAAAAAAACAAAAACAAGAAAATCTGGAATGTGAGGGTGCAAAAAGATCTAAATGTTGAGAAAATCACCTTTAAAGTTGTCCAAAATTGCTTAGCAATGCATATTAAGTTTTGATATATTTGCGGTAGAAAATATACAAAATATCTTCATGGAACATGATCTTTACTTAATATCCTAATGATTTTTGGCAAAATTTCGATAATTTTGACCCATACAGTGTATTGTTGGCTATATACATGTGCTACTTAAGACGGGTTTTGTGGTCCAGGATCACACATATTAATATATCTAAAGTTTTATATTATCCAAAGCTGTTAGCTTTAGCTGTTTGTGTACTTGTCACAGTCCACTTTTCACCTTTTAGTGTTTTTTTAGTGTCACATGCAAAAAGTGGAATAACCATATAACTTCAAGTTGTATTGTTTTCAAGAATAAAGGCAGAAAATAAGGAGACTGAATACATTTTATATTGTCAATAAAGTCCTTAGAAATATAGGAATATATTATGAGTAAAGGCATGATTAACACTATAGGGATTGGAATTTAATCTCACTTTATGACTTTAATCTCTAAACTTTGACTTAAATGACCTATAATAATGACATAATTTTCAAAATATCACAACTTTATTCTCGTAATGCTATGACTTCATTGGCACATGGCACTAAATCCCTGTCATACTTGTGTGATACAGCTAAAAGCACTTAACAGCATGTTTGTAAGGGCTTTACATTTGTAGGTTTTGAGCCTGTAAGGTTCCACCACTGGTATATTCAATACCACGGGTCACAGCATTAATATTTTAAACCCCTGGTCTTAACAACAGAGTGCTTTGTCGAATTACTCTGAGTCTGTCGAGTTGGTCTGAGGTTTATGTTGCAGATTAATGTATCTCTGTTTGGTTATGGCATGTGTGCAGTTGATCACTTATTTGACCTCTTTTCTGATTGTTTTTTAGGCTGAAAGATAGTGTGGCAAACAGCTGTTATTGAGCAACTGAATCAAAACCTCAGATTTACACCCTTTCCTTTGGTTAAAATTTCGCCATAGTCATAAGATGAAAAACAGCCAGCGTGGCTGCCTTCTACACAAGGTTATACATGGGTCAATAAGCAGTAAAGCAGCTTTGTTATTTTCATAATTTTCATAATATTAATACAGTGGTCAAAACGGTATTTAAAATGTATAAGGTAATTAAGAACTTTTAATGTTTTGGAAAGTCTGCAAATATTTAATAAAAAGGCTGTAAAAGATGAATAAGTTATTTCACATAAAAGATGTTTACATATAGTCCAGAAGAGAAAATAATAGTTACATTTATAAACGTGATCCCATTCAGAAGTTGATTCTTACTACTGTGTTCCTACCTGAATGATCCACAGCTGTGTGTTTTTTTTGTTTGTTTGTTTGTTTGTTTAGTGATAGTTGTTCATGAGTCCCTTGTTTGTCCTGAACAGCTAAACTGCCTGCTGTTCTTCAGAAAAGGTCTTCAGGTCTTACAAATTCTTTGTTTTTTTTCTCTTTCCAACAATGACTGAATGATTTTGAGATCCATCTTTTCACACTGAGGACAACTGAGGGACTCATATGCAGCTATTACAGAAGGTTCGAACACCCACTGATGCTCCAGAAGGAAAACGATGCATTGAGAGAGAGCCAGGGGTGAAAACTTTTGAACAGAATGGAGATGTGTCAATTTTTCCTATTTTGGCTAAATATTGATGTTTTTTCATTTAGTACTGCCCTTTTAGAAACTACAGAAGATAGTTACATGTTTCCCAGAAGACAAAATAAGTGATATTTACCCGGATTTTCAAATTTAAAAAGTTTTCACCCTCCGGCTCTTAATGCATGTTTTTTTCCTCCTGAAGCATCAGTGAGCGTTCAAACCTTCTGTAATAGTTGCATATGAGTCCCTCAGTTGTCCTCAGTGTGAAAAGATGGATCTCAAAATCATTCAGTCATTGTTGGAAAGGGTTCAAATACACAAAAATGCTGGAAAACCAAAGAATTTGTGGGACCCAAAGGATTTTTCTAAAGAACAGCAGGCAGTTTAACTGTTCAGGACAAAACAAAGGACTCGTGAACAACTGTCACTAAACAAAAAAAAACAGCTGTGGATCATTTAGGTAAGAACTCAGTATTAAGAATCAAGGGGATGTAAACTTTTGAATGGGATAATTTTTATAAATCCATCTAGTATTCTATCTTATTCAAGTCAGTTCTAAATAAACGACAACATGCATTTGTATGATCCCTCTTATTTTGGTAAAATAATTCATATTTTGCAGATTCTGAAAGGGGGGTGTAAACTTTTGACCTCGATTGTATTTTAAATTGTAATACTATTTCACAATATTACAAATTTTAACTGTATTTCGGATCAAATAAATGCAGCCTTTACGAGCTTAACAAATTTCTTTCAACAATATGAAATCGTAATTATCAGTAAATGAAATTTACATGAAGTAAAATATGCACCGTGTCTTTAACCATTGCATCCTTATAAGTATTGTGACTGGACATAATGGTTCCAGATTGGTTTTAGAAAAAAATAGGTGGACTGGATTAAATCAAGAGTTCCACCTTCTGTTGCATCCCAAAAGGATTTTTTTCAGGTCTTCTCATGATTATTTATGAGCCGGCTGGGTAGAACCAACCCTAGGAACCATCTGTCATGTGAATTGATGAGTTAACAGACTCACGTGGGTTGGGTGGTTGCGTATACAAAGACGATGGCATTAGTGCACGTCTTTAGACAGATGCTTTAATGTTTACTTAAGCAAGGGAGGCATCTGTGCACATGGTAAATGGCTTGTTGAAGAGTGAGACACAACAATTTCCACCACATCTATTCTGAAAAGCCAAAGATATGTACAATATATCTTTCTCCTGTCACTGGGTCTCTTATTTGGCTCTTTATAATTTATCTAGTTTAAATAGAAAAGTGTTTTTATTTAGGCCCTACTCCCTAGAGATATCTGGTGTTAGATAGCTTGTGGTTTGCTTTTAAAGCAGCAAATATGCTGATTACGGACAGAGTTTATAAAAATACATTTGGAAATCCATTCTGTTGTTTCCCATCACCAATATAACTGTCAAAACAACTAAACAGATACATTTTGAGAGGAAAACATCAAGGCTTAAACTATAAATGCTTTAGTTGTCTATTTTTAGCATTCAAAAACAGCACACTTTAACTTTAAAACTCTCTGTTCCAAAAGCAACTGATTCTTTCCATGTATAATTGTTGATGTTTTGTTGCAGATGAGCTCATGGGAGCAGGTGTGGGTGGATGTTCTGGGTCCTTGTTTTCATCATTTGTCATCTCTTTTGCTCTAGCTTGGCCCTTAGGGTGAAAGACGGGCGGCATCACAGTCACCTGTGACCTTCCTGTGCATAACCTTACATGCGTGCAGTGAGACCTGTCAGCAGGCAGTCAGCCAGTGTAGACATTTCCTGTATGTTCAAGTCAAGCCAACTCAATTTGCACTTTCCAAAGTGATCAAGCACAGCTGATGCTGCAGAAATACTCCCGTATTTTTAAAATACACAAGAGACATGCTTATCCTGACAGGATGTTAAAAAGGTGTCAGAGTTTAAAACTATTTAAGCTTCATGTACAACATCTGTTACTGTACATGCAGAGTATTATTTTCTCATACTTTTCACACTGAGAGAATTATATTCAACTATTACAGTGGGTTCAAATCCTCACTGATGCTCCAGAATGAAAATCACGCATTAAGATCCGGGGGTGAAAACTTTTGAACAGAATGGAGATGTGTACATTTGTCTTATTTTGCCTAAATATCATACTTTTTAATTTAGTACTGCCCTTCAGAGGCTACAAAAGATAGTTACATGTTTTCAAGAAGACAAAATAAGTTACATTTACCCTGATCTTCAAATTCCAAAAGTTTTCACCCCTCGGCTCCTAATGCATTGTTTCTCCTTTTGGAGAGCGTTTGAACTAGGGGTGGGCGATATGACCTAAAATTTATATCACGGTATTTTTCAATTTTTGAACGGTGACGGTATAATATCACGGTATTACTTTTTTTGGTACATTTTGGGAGGAGTAGCCTGTCCTGTCCCTTTAGTATGTGAATAAAGTTGATATTTTTATAATATAATAAGTAAATGGTAGGTATCCTTATCAAAAAGAGACATGGAGAGTATTATGCATTCTCAACATATTTATTTTGCAAAAAACCTAAAGATCTTACTTAACAGTGTACAACAAAACAAAAATTATTTTTTTATTGAAATTTAATTTCTGCAATATTTAAAACCTTTAAATAACTGGGGGAAATCAACCCATGGCAACAGTTTAAAAGTAGACCAATTCTGTGGGGAAAAACACGGACTTGGCAACCCTGCATCCAACACGAGCTGCTGGAGTTGATGTCATTGCACACATGAGTACGAAATTTTCGTCCGACATTTTTGCACGTTAAAAAAATACAGGTTATGTTAATCGAGTTTACACACTGCCTCTGAAACTTTCGTCCGTCATAAAAAAAAATTCGGATCGTGTTTGATTTTCTGCATTTTCGCATCCATAATAAGCATTTTGATAAGGATGGCGAATATGAGAAAACACAACAACAACAAAAAAAACGCATACGAAAATCGGACTCAGTGTACAATGACCTTTAGATCTGAATGATCTCGGGTCGAAAGTAAAGAGAGATGACAAAAATAAACTGGAGGATTTGTTGCAATCTTGTAGGCTACTCACTGACAAATATCTATTATAAGATGTGCTGCTCCCTTTACAAAATCGAAAGTAAAAGTAAACAGGCCGGTCGCGTTCGCCTCGCGCCCGCTCAATTTGTGATCCGCTGTGTAAATCCTTTGGCCGGCTGACCGGGAAAAGTCCCGGTCGTCCCGATTGCCACTCCGCCCCTGGTATAGGCTACAGGGCCGACCTTTCTTCACGATGTTTCACCAGTCGTTTAATGGGCATTCCCCTTTTACCTACCACCTGCAAAACTGATACGAATATGTTTTACTTTTTTATTTACAACAAGATATATAGTATAAGGACAGGTATTCAGACCACAACTGAACGTTTGAAGAAAATTTAATGTTTTAAATATACCGGTATTGACGGTATTAGAAAATCCATGTCGTGGCGCAATCTCACACCGGTGATGACTATGACACCGGTGTACCGCCCACCCCTAGTTTGAACCTTCTGTAATAGTTGCATATGAGTCACTCAGTTGTCCTCAGTGTGAAAAGATGGATCTCAAAATCATACAGTCATTGTTGGAAAGGGTTCAAATACACAAAAATGCTGGAAAACCAAAGAATTTGTGGAACCTGAAGGATTTTTCTGAAGAACAGCAGGCAGTTTAGGACTAAACAAAAAAGAGAAAACAACATAGCTGTGGATCATTTAGGTGAGAATACAGTATTAAGAATCAAGGGGGTTGTAAACTGTTGAACCGGGTTATTTTTATGAATTCAGCTATTATTTTCTCTTGTGGGCTAAACATCTTTTAGGTGAAATATCTTATTCGGGTCAGCCTAGGGTCCGAGATATGCCAAAAAAACAATCGGCGCTACCAACCTTTCCACACATAATCAAACAGTGTTCCAACCAATCAGCGTCAGGGGTTTGATGTTGTGGACTTTCGTACTGGTGCAGGGATGTGAGGGAGGCGGAGCGAAAGTCCACAACACCAAACCCCTGACGCTGATTGGTTGGAACACTGTTTGTTTATCTGTGGAATAGTTGATAGTGCCGATTGTTTTTTTGGTATATCTCGGACCCTAGGCTGACCAGAGAGACGCGGTTTTTTCACAGACAATTTATGGGGCAGGCAGCGAGCGGATCGTGACGAAAGGTCAGCTGAATTTGACACTTTATGTTTCAGGCTAGAAATCGCTGATACAACCTTTAAGTTGTCTATGGCAATGTTCACACTTGTCATGTCTGGTTCGATTAAAACGAACTCTAGTGTGATTGCTCTGTTAGTGCGGTTCATTTGAGTAAGTGTGAATGCTGCTATCTGAACCCTGGTGCACACCACACAAGCGGAAGGAGACCACTAAAAAGATGGGTCTCGGTCGGCTTTCAAATTAACTATGGAATTATGAATTAAATATGAAAGCGACACGGACCAAATACGTCTAAACGAACCAAAAACAGGAAGTAATGACAAGATGCGATGCTATGCAACATGATTTCACAAAAGGAACGTGCTGTATCCAAAACAAAATGAGCAGAGGGCAAAAATGGAGCAACGGGGAGATAAAGTGCCTTTTATGAGCTCTTTGTGAGTTCGCAGGTGGTGAAAATAAAGTCATATACATGCAACAATGAGCACGCTTAGTCCAGCAGACAGCATTAGGTGTATTCGACTTAAAGCGGCGCTGAGCAGACCGATCAGTGAATGGGAAACTTTGGTGTCATACATCCGCAGCGCCACTTTAAGTCATACGCACCTTTTCCTTTTGTTAGGAAAGTTCCGTCGTGGAATATACATCACCAATCAGGTTATGAACGTAACACCATGCCTTTCGGTCCGGTATCTTTAGGTTCGCCGTCAAAAATGTCGGTGTGAACGCTAAGCGGACCAGGACCAAATGTATAATTTTTAGTGGTGGGCCGTTATCGGCGTTAACGTGCTGCGTTAACGTGAGACTCTTATCGTGCGATAAAAAAAAATATCTCCGTTAATCTATTCTCAAATTTGGGTTGGGAGCTGGGTCTAAACTACGCAAGCTATGATGACTTTCACCTTGATAGTTTAACGCGGATGTATACCGAAGACTATAGAATATGGTCGCGCGTTTACTTCTCCTCCGCCAAAACACAGACGGGGTCGCGTCGTCCTCCATTCATAAAAAACTAATCTACTAGAGCGCGAAATGCCACGTAAATTCTTAGTTTTTTGGATTCATAAATCAAATGTTGGCCTGTCACTTAATTCAAATCGCGATATGGACTAGTGTATGTGAAAACTGAAATGCAAAAAGACCGTTTTAATATGAATCCGGTATGTTCCGTTTGCCTAGCTGTATGTATGATGGAGACGAGCTTTTACTACACGCATACTGAAACACATGTGACGCTCCCGGTAATTTTTGGCATTTGCATCTCACATGAACAGATAAACTCAATCTCCAAAACTGCTGTGAGTGTCACTTTTACCGTTTCATTTGAGAAAACTAGCATCATATCATACTGTATACACAGAAACTTCACGGCAACCTGTCAAAATAAAAGTACGGTGTAACATGTACCCCTCCCCCCCCCCCCCCAAAAGCTGGAAACGTAGGGGAAACACTGGCTTCCATAGATATACATACGTAGATGTATATTTTTTTATCACACTGTACAACAATAATACTGTTTTTTTTTTTTTTTATTACAGTAAGGGCTAAATTTAGGGTTGGGTAGGTGTTGACGTTAAAAAAACACAATCTAATAGGTAGAAAAAATAATTTCATTGTTAGTTAGTTAGTAAACAGTACATCTTATTGAACATAATTTATTTTCATCAACAAATTATCATAGAACAGCTTTATGAGCTTTATGATCCATTCTCAAAGACTTACTTTTAGTCATTATTTGGGTAGCACACATATTCTGAATGCCTTCAGCAGAATTCAAATTAGCCATTTTAATCTAGATTAATCTAGATTAATTCCAAGATTTAATCTAGATTAATCTAGATTAAAAAATTTTATCTATGCCCACCCGTAATAATTTTCCTTTTTGTTCCGGACCAAATAACCAATGAACCGAACTACATGTGTGAACACACCCTGATACAATGTCTCTGAGCCAAAAGCAGCTGCATGAATGTGAATGTTTGACACAAAAATGAAAACATCAACAAAAACACTGACTGCGTATACTCCTCCATGTTCACAAACACAACACCGGGAGTCACAGCCATTATAAGGTCATTTCTGGTTAATAGTGTCACAGAATTTACCGGTATTTTGAAACTGATGGGTGAATGGTGCTTTACCGGTAAAAAGTTTACCAGTTTACTGTTTCCTGTGTCAACAGTGCCTTTTTGCATCTACCAGTAAAGTCGTTCTGGTAATTTTATGGCAATTTACTGGTATTACTGTGTAAAAGATAGTATAAACACACAGCAATGTCTGTTATAGCGCCCTCTGTGGCAATCGGAAGAATGAAACATGTCCTTTATACATTTCATTCTGTGGTGCATTTTTCAAAAGCAGGAGTTTCGTCATTACCAGCATAGTTAATCGATTTGTTCAACTGTTTTCCCGAGACCGTAGTTCCAACAAACATTCGCAGACAGCATCACAAACTTGTTTTGTTGAAACCACAGCTCTCGACCTTTAGTTGGAAGTATGTCTTCTGAACTAAAATTAAGATATTTCTGATGAAATCCGAGAGGTTTCTGAGAGCTTTCTCCATAGACAGCAATACAACTGCCGCATTCAAGGTCTAGAAAGGTAGTAAGGATATAGTTAAAACATTCCATGAAAAAATAAAAGAATACAAAGTAAACTATCCCTTTAGCCGATCAACTAGAGTAAGGTTCCTTCCAACACAGTCTTACTGGAATATTATTTTACCAGATAGCAGTTGCAAATAAGCAAAAACTTTTGTAAATTGATATGAATTAGCCAACATTTCACCAAAATGTAAAACCTTTTAAAGTGCTATAAGATTATGATGTTCTTTTACTAGTTATTTAGCAAAATCGCTTGGTCAACCAGCCTTGTAAACTTAACACACGTTGTACTGTTTGTGGGCGGACAGGTTAAAACCTTTGTAACTTAAATTTTAGCTGCTACTTATCATTTTTGTGTGTAATATGCATTACGCGGACCTGTAGGTGTGCCATTATAGGCTGTTTATCAAAGCCATACAGGCTATTATCTTAATCATTATAATGACTACAACTGTCATGAAGTGCCATTGTAGTTTTTAAATTTGGGTGTTGTAGAAATAGCAAACATGTGATCTGTTAGCTGTTTACCAGTATTACTCATTACTAGTATTATCAGAGCAATGCAAACCGATCAGTATGTTTACTAGTCAGACTATCCAGAATCAATACAAAGTGTGATATCGGTAATCCTTTGTGTTTACCTAATTCATTCAACGAAATAGTAGTTTGTTTCTAGTAGTTTGTAGAGGATTTTCCCATAGCTAATGTAAAATCTTGTTGCTCTTTCTTTGGTTTTAGGTGTAGGCACTAATTCCTGTTGAAAAAATACAGGGATCTCATATCGAATTATGGTAGCTTGTAATCTCTGCTCAATAACAAGCAATAAATCAGCTGTTAATGAGACTAGGAAATAAAATGTACCCATAATACCACTCAGAGTCAATAACAGGGTCATGTTTTTCCAGGCCAGGATACATCAGCACTTACCCATCTGTCTCCATCTGCTTTATTGGAATTTTTTCTAACATTGTTTATGTTGCCAGTTCTGCTTAGTTCACTGTTTGAAAGCATCGTGAACTCATCTGAGACATTTTAGAGGTCAAATGATCCCACAGCAGACAAAATGGACATGTGCTTCGGGGTAATGCCTACATAACTGTTGAACCTGTAGAACGTGGTCCAATCCACTTAAGCTACTGATCTTTTCCCTGGGAAAAGGGAGGCTGCGGAGATGTCTTTGTCACTGTAATCGCAGTAATGAGGCCTGTGGGTTGAGGTCAACGCGTTCAGTCAGAAGCTGAGCTTATTTTACGCCTTGTGAACAATGTGTGATCCTCTCTATTCATAACATATCATTAGATGATAACAGCTTTCCTGAGAAAATCCATTGAAAGTTTGTTCTGCCAAAACTTCAAGCTTTAAGAAGTTCTCAAATATACCATAAAAGTATTCCGTATGAATCAAGTGGTTTAATTCAAGCCTGAAGAGTCACGATTGGTTAATATAATGAAAAGATTGGAATTCCAGAACAAAAATGTACAGATAATTTACTCACCCACTTGCCATCCAAGATGTTCATGTCTTTTTTTTCTTAAGTCATTAAGAAATTATGTTTTTTGAAGACAACATTTCAAGATTTCTCTCCATATAGTGGACTTCTACAGTGCCCACGTGTAGGGCTGGGCGGTATACCTTTTCATACCGAATACCGGTGTTTTTTTTTTAATGATATTCATTTTTCATATACCCCAATACCGGTGAGTGTATGCGTACAAAGCGCTGGGAACACATGTTGACGCAAACAGAAACCGCAGCTTGCACGTGCTTGTCTGAAGCAACACATCTGAGGTGTGGACGTATTTCAGTATATCTGAGAAAGACCCAGGGTTAGCGATTTGCAAAACTTGTAATGCCGAAATTTCAAGAGGGGGTGTGTCTGCAGAGATGAGAGCAGAGATCGGCGCATTGTGCGCAGACAGATGTAGCTTTCAGTGAGAGAAAAACAATGGCTTTACGTTGGTGTTACGTCGCAATATTTTAAAGATATGTCTTTTCTATATACTGTATTTTTATTAATATTTATGCTTTAAAGCCAATGGATATCACACAAGCAACGTGGAAACTGATCAATATGTTAAAGCGAAAGTAAAAACTGACTTTCAGCATCTGATGTGCATTCTTTCAGACAATGAGAGACGATTATACTTTATATGCTGATATTAATTTAGTCCCTTAATATTTTTCTTGTGCCCCGAACATGGTGGGAAAAATAAATAAAAAAGAAACGTATTTTGTGTAAGGTTTGTTTTTGAAAGTCTTAAATAAAGCTCTTAATTTTCATTGATGACTGCAGTGTTATTAGGGGGTTATGAAAGTCATAATTATGATTTCAGGTGGTCTAAAATGTGGGGACTGAAAGACAAGAATTGCGATGAAACTTCAAAAGGCTATCCATTGAATAAATATGAGCGCTGCACGTTTCAAAATCATTTGTTGCGCTACTTTGTATACTACCATTCTGACAGCGCCTCCTGCTGGAAGAGAAACGCGTAGACTTGTAAATGTGCACTTGTGAAGAATGCACAATAAAGTGTTGTGTATTTTGACTGCAAATCATGAATTCTGATTTCTTCACCTCATTACAATTATGAGTGCCACTGTCACTTCTTTGTGAACAGCAGCATTTTGTGAGACCAATCAAACCTGGGTTAATACTAGTCCGGTCAATGTAAGCCAATATACTGCAGTAATTATTCTCTAATTTATTAGGAAATGTGGTTAACACCTAGTCATGTCATGCATGAAAAAAAAAATACCGTCATATACCGTGATACCGTATAATTTTGAAAAATACCGTGATATAAATTTTTGGTCATACCGCCCAGCTCTACCCACGTGCTTGAACTTCCAAAATGCAGTTTAAATGCAGCTTCAACGGGCTAACTATCCCAGCTGAGGTAGAAGGGTCTTATCTAGTGGTTGTTTTCTAAAAAAAAAAAAATGGTGGTTGTTGCTGGTTGCTGTATGATGACTGAAATCGCGAAATGGCCTTAAACCATTAGTAAATAAACTACAGAAGGTTGTCTAATACACGCACAAATTGTATTTATTCTGACAGCGCTGCATGTGCTTGTTAGCCAGGGTTTAATGTCCAAAGTCCAAGGAAAATCTGCGTGAGAATTATTCACAAATCTGCTGCTGTCAGCAAAAAGTAGTACTGAGGTCCTCTTGCGGCTTGCGGCCAAAATAAAGGTCAACATTTATAAATGTTAGTATTGTAATTTTACTGTTGTTCTGTAAAATAAAATAAAAAGTAACACAAAAATAATGATAACCGTCATTACAACAGCTTTGTTAATACATTTATTATAACATTTTCCTTTGCTCAGCAAGGCTGCATTTCTTTGTACATTAAAAACACATGCCTGATTCAAGAAGGGGGTCTTTAAAATGGCCAAGGAATATTATTTTACTAACTTAATTTTAAGTTAAATTGTGCTTTGTTGGTAGGCTATAATGTCTACTACAGTGCCTTGCAAAAGTATTCATACCCCTTCATTTTTTTCACGTTTTGTTTTGTTGCAGCATTATGTTAAACTGCTTTAAATTAGTTTTTCCCCACATCAATTTACACCATAATTATGACAAAGCAAAAACCAGATTTGCAAATTTTACACATTTATTAAAAATAAAACACTGAAATAAGTTAATTGCATAAGTATTCATACCCTTAACTCAGTACATAGTTGAAGCACCTTTACAGCCTCAAGTCTTTTTGGGTATGATGTGACAAGCTTTGCACATCTGCATTTGGCAATTATCTGCCATTCTTTGCCTCACCTTTTCACCTCTCAAGCTCTGTCAGCTTGGATGGGGGCTGGCAGACATTTTCTAGAGTCCTAGTTGTTCCAATCGTCTTCCATTATGGAGAATGAGGGGTACATGCTTCTGTGAACCTTCAGTGCAGCAGATTTTTTTCTGAACTCTTCCCTAGATCATTGCCTTAACGCAAGTCTGTCACTGAGCTCTACAGGCAGTGATCTTGACCTCAGGACTTGGCTTTTGCTCTGATATGACCTTTTCGGGGAGGTGTGTGCATTTCTAAATCAGACTCATTCAAATGAATTTGCCACAGTTTAACTTCACTCGAAGTGTAGTAACATCTAGAAGCAATATGAATGCTCCTGAGCTAAATTTCGAGTGTCCCAGAAAAGGGTATGAATACTTACGCAACGGGATCTTTTCAGTTTTTTATTTGTAATAAATTTTGCAAAGTTGTTACAAACCTGTTTTGTGCTTTGTCATTATGGTGTATGAGATGTAGATTGATGTGGGAAAAAAAGTAATTTAAAGTAGTTTAACATAATGCTGCAACAAAACAAAATGTGAAAAAAAAATTAAGGGGTATGAATAAGTTTGCAAAGCACTGTAGAATGTAAAAAATGTTTTGTGTTAAATAAATATTTTTAAAATTGTTTTGTAATTGATTTTAAAAAAAAAACTGTAAAAAACAAATATTGCCCATTTAATTTATGCAATGATGAAAAACCATTGCATACATGAGGAAAAACAAGAAAAACCATCTTCGGTAATCACGATCTTCGGCCCAGTGTGTAATTTTGTTCAGCTTTGTCTTCGGCAAAGAATTTTCATTTCGGTTCACCCCTGCTGTCAAAATTAAAACTGTTTGCGCTACAAAAAATTGTGTCCATAACAAAGATAATACACTAAAAAATATGGTAAGACACACTGGTTTGCAATGCCAAGCAGCAAAATGAGCCGTTTTCTAAAGTTAAATGTAGCTGGATGCAGGTAAGACTGGAAGCCAGACACATTAAATTTACAAATGGCCATGCCCGCTCCAATAGGAAAAATAAGGTTCATAGTACTCCAAATGTTTTTCCCGGTTCGATCAATTTTAAGCCCAAAACATGATAATAATTGAACCGAATTGAACCAAAGTTTTGTTGCATTGCTTAGGTTCAGTGCTGCCAATATGGCCGATTGATGACGCTTTGTGAAAACACTCCATATACTATATTATGTAATATTATATAATATAATGTGAAGGTGCAATAGTATAAGCATTAGTTACTCAGTCCTAGTAAAAATGCCTTGCTTGCCTCTGTCCAAATGAAACCTAAACAAACGGTTTTAGATAAACACTGGGTGTTCATTTAAACCGGATTCTCAAATCTGTCAGATGACTCACTAGAGTGTTTTGTGCAACCTGTTAAAATGGGAAATGTATTTCACTCTCATAAATGTCTCACAATATCTTTTACGGTATGTATAATTACGCACGCAGAGGCGTAGTATGGTCTCACATTGACATCATTTGTGGTTAAGGGGTTCTTGAAGTGCATGTGAGTTTACAAGACCAATTTATATACACTCAAGACTTTAAAGATTTCTAGTGGTCAGAGGTCGTCATTGTAATATGGCTTATTTTTGAGTTATGTGTTCATGTATCCCCTCTAAGCTGCATAGAATGCGTTGGCACATGTGAGTAGCTCTGAAACCGAGGAACAAAGTTAACCCTTGAGTGCCTGTATTCGGTATTTAAGAGGGTTTGGAGACACTGGAGATGTCACTGGAAAAGACTAGACACACACAAGAGTGTCTGAGTAGCATTTCTGTTTTAAAAAGTGACCTCACAACTGCGAGAGAAAAGAAGCTTGCAGCTGGAAAATCATGTTACAAACAGACACTGATTTAGTAACAGTATGTACTGCATACAGATGTATAAACAATACTAGAAACGAATAACAAAATTAATATAATCAAAATATTCTTGCTTTCATATTCAAGTCCACTTATGTTAGTGTTTCTTGCACCAAAAATGATGTAATTTAGCTTTATCTTCTTTTTGCCCATTTGCGTAGATTTATGTAGCACATTCTGACACATTCTGAGTTCTGACGCATAACTGTAATCATTTACTTTCACATGTTTGGGAATGTTAATGTGTTGGAGGGCAAAGAATTAAACTGGCAACAGTTTTTGCTACCACTTTTAGACTTCCATATGTAAATGACCTCTGTTACAGTTGTTTTCCATGATACTTTCCCCTCCAAAAATCATGGGAAGTAATGTCTAAAAAGTAAAAGGCAGAGCAGCAGGTTGTGTTGAAGGAAAGGTTTAAATAATGAAAACAGAAAACGTGAGTAAATGAATCCCAGGGTGTGACTGTTTACCTATCGTGTTGCCAGAACTTCCTCTCTTGCTCTCCTCTAACAGAGAGCGCCTGTGCTCATGAACGGACTCGGGAATGGAGTGTTTTTGGAGTGTTTTTTCCACGAATTCAGTATCCTTGAAGACCTTTTTTCTAAACCGTTAGAGGCACAAACCCTAGATTTTTTATCAATTGTGTAACATAACCTACACTGTAAAAAGTTTTCACCAGTTTCAACTTAAAAACGTAAGTTTAGCAGCTACCTTAAGATTTTAAGTTGAATCAACTTAAGTCATTTAAACTCACAAGTTATATCGACTCATTTTTATTGTAATAAGTTAAGATGACTTGTAGTTTTAAGCTGATTTAACTTAAAAACTGAAGGCAGCTGCTGAACTTAAAAACCTAAGTTGAATCTGGTGAAAACTTTTTACAGTGTAGCATGAATAGCTTATAAACATCAAATTTGTATCAACTGTTAAAGTTTTAAAAATTTTGGCCGGTCCCATCTCAAAGATCTTGACTTTCTTGACTGTATCCATGAAATTAAAACATATCAAATCAATCAATTCTTCTTCCTCTTTAACTTAAAAACTCTCTATTTTTCTAGGGTTCGTCCACAGTTGGCGAAGGAAAAGATAGAGGGATGTCACATCTGCACGTTCGTGACCCCTGGGGAGCCCATGGTTGTTCTGGGAAAGGACAAGGCCTTCACATTTGACTATGTTTTTGACATGGACTCACAGCAGGACAGTATCTACAGCAACTGCACTGAGAAACTCATCGAAGGCTGTTTTGAAGGATATAATGCCACAATCTTCGCATATGGACAGGTAACTTTAAAATTACATAAAACCCAGTGATGACGTGAATTAATTCAGTTCGCACTAAAAATGTTTAGGTTTTCAGTGGTTGTCAATTTCAGCCAAGGATTTATCGGTAATATTATTTAATTAAACGTAGGACTGTCAGTCAATTAAAATGTTTAATCTAATTAATTACATGGTGCTTTGATTTATCTAATTAGTCGCAAAATAAAAAGATTATTTGAAGCTATTTTTGTGTTAAATGAGAAAGTATCAAGTAGATATTACAAATTGTAGCTTTAGATTTTTTTTTTTTTTTTTTTTTGATTCAACATAAAATGTATTACACACAAACATTTAGGCTGCAACTGCCTAACGTAAACTATGGAACATAAAATACGATAATTAAAAAATATATATCTTAGTATTTTCTGATTTATTCAGGAATGAAGTAAACGGCTTACTTTATGAATGAGTTTTTGAATCAACGGTTCACACGATTCGTCCAAAACACAGATTTATTCATAAATATATGTTCTCTGCAAAATCACATAATATTGTGTTTAAAATATAACACAATGTCAACTTTTTATTTGCTGAGCTGTTGTATAAAATCACATTTAAGCTCATGATAGATCAGGAAAAAAATCAGCACTCTTGCTGCCCTTGTGATAAATATGAGACAAAACAACATACAGGGACATTTTTTTGCACCACTATCTTGATTTTTAGGGCATAACTGAGTTGTTGTCCTGCATCATATTTGTCAAAAGTCAACTATATGAAACATTAAATGATGTACAGGTCTGAGGTCTGGGCCAGTGCGTTTACTCCATTTTTAATATTTTAATCGCATTATTTTTTCATAACTAATTAATTAAGACGTTAAACTGACAGCCCTTATTAAATGTTACAAACATAGCTTTCAGCACACTCTCATGGCAAACTATATATTTTGTTTGGGCTAATTAGTTTGAATTTGTACAATCCCATTTCATAAGTTTTCATACTGTCTGCTTATGCCACGCTGATGGATTAGGGGTGCTTTTTTTTTCTAAAAATCATACTTTTTAATATAAATCCCCGTTTCAATTCTAATGAAATCATTACCTCATAAAATAGTTACATTTTAGTGACTTGTCTTATTTGAACTGTTTAATAGAGCCAGTTCAAAAACCAAGTCACGGCTTCTTCCATGTTCTCGATTTATAGGAATTATTAACAGCAACCCGTCTTTCGACAAAAACCCAATAGGATTTTTTTTCATTGGCTTTAGACTTACTGGAGAAAATAATGTCTGTGACCAACAAAGGTTTATAAGTCTTTTTATCGTTTGTAAATCGCCAAAAGTAAAAAGCTATAGATAGCCCTGCTGAACCCCCCCCCCCCCCCCCCACGCTAAAACCAGCTGGAAGTATCTGGATTTAGCTGCATTTCCCAGCTTTCCCCAGTTTCAACTTAACAACTTAAGTTTAGCAGCTGCCTTAAAATTTTAAGTTAAATCAACTTAAAACTACAAGTCATTTCAACTCACGACAATAAAATGAGTTACAATGACTTGTACTTTGAAGTTAATTTAACCTAACATTTTAAGGCAGCTAATGAACTTAAGTTTTTAAGTTAAAACTGGTGAAAACTTTTTACAGTGCAGCTACTTCCAGCTTAAACCAGCTAAGACCAGCCAACCAGCCTAAGCTGGTTTTAGCTGTTTTTTTTTTTTCCAGCAATGAGGCTTTAAAAAAACTTTACCACGGTTGCCAAACTTAAATGTCACCACCATTCACCTGCTTTCAACAAGCATTTCAATCTCTATTTAACAAACATCTTCTTTTGCAAAATGCGTTTCAACAACTTTTTCAGTCTTTATTTAACAAACATGTATTTAACAAACATCTTCTTTTGCAAAAGTTTGCAAAATGCGTTTATAACACAAGGCTGTGAAAGTCAACTAGTAAGTAGATCAGTTGACATTTAATGTCAACAACTACCTTTGTAGTCCTATTTAGATACTTTTTATTTAGACCTTTTTTTTCCCAAGTAAAAGCTTTAAAAAAAACACAGGTAGGTACAGTATTGATGTGATGTGACTGATTTGTTTTATATAACAAAACAAAACATGAAAATATCTTGATCTTGCATTTTATAAATAACACATTCAAAAATCAATTGACCTCAGAACTTGTTTTTGGGGTTTTGGCCTACAAAATGATGACATCCCTGTTTTTTTTTTTATATATATATTTTTAATTTTTGTAAACTTTTTTTTTTTTATGAAGGCAAAGCAGTTATCAGCAAATGTGCATCAAGCTTCTGAAACTTCTGTCAGAACGTGAACATGTTGTGACATGAATGCTGTTTTTTTCCCCACTTAGTTATCTAACGCTAATAGATTACTAAAAAGCTCTAATCTTTTCAGTCCAAATATGTAGTTTTTTCCTCAATAGAGTTAGTGTATTACGTCTCAAGTTCTTTCTTTGAATAATGATTGAAAAAAACTCTCCCTCATGAGAGTCCCGACTCTTCGTCAGCCTTTTCTGGCTTTGTTAATTCTCCCCCTGTTGTTCGGGGGTCTTGTCTTCCTGTCAGCGTCTCTTTCAGCGGGTGATGTGCGCACAGGCCCTGTGTGTCATTCTTCTGTGTGTCTATGGCGACAGAGACCCCAAACTTCTTTTGTCTGGCCTGTCACCCCCCTCTCTGTTGCCTCGGCTAAAAGAAAATGTCTCTGCTTCACATTTACCACACATATCAACAGCACATCCAGGTTTTGCACAAGATTTCGGAATCTAGTGTTGTCCATACCTAAATGTTTTGACACATTCTGTGGTAAAGTTGAGAGATACAGTATAATTTTAGAAAAATTCATTGATATATTTTATGTAAATTCTTTAAAAAAACGATTTACATTTTTGCACATAACTCTTGCCCCATTTATTTCCATTGTATTTGTTTTACTAATTTCATGTAAATTGTGTGTTAAAAATGTTAATAAATGCAAGTAAAAAATAAAATAAAAGTACAAGTGTCGCCCCATTCACTTACATTGTAACTGCAATTTGTTTTTGGTGGTATATACTGTATATTTGATGTCAAAAGTTTACATACAGCTTTGCAGAATCTGCAAAATGTTTATTATTTTAGCAAAATAAGAGGGATCATACAAAATGCATGTTATTTAGTACTGACCTGAATAAGATATTTCACATAAAAGAAATTTAAAGAGAAAATAATAGCTGAATTTATAAAAACAACCCTGTTCAAAAGTTTTCATACACTTGATTCTTAATACTGCGTTGTTACCTGAATGATCCACAGCAAGTGTTTGTTGTTCATGGATTTCTTGTTTGTCCTAACCAGTTAAACTGCCTGCTGTTCTTCAGAAAAATCCTTCAGGTCCCACAAATTCTTTGGTTTGACAGCATTTTTGTGTATTTGAACCCTTTCCAATTCCAACAACCGAGGACAACTGAGGGACTCATATGCAACTATTACAGAAGGTCCAAACAATCACTGATGCTCCAGAAAGAAAAACGATACATTAAGCCTTTGATGCCTTTGAATTTAAGGATCAGGGTAAATTGAACCTATTTTGTCTTCTGGAGAACATGTAAGTATCTTCTTAAGGGCAGTACTAATTGAAAAAAATATAATATTTAGGCAAAATAAGAACAATGTACACATCCTCATTCCGTTCAAAAGTTTACACCTCCAGCTCTTTCTTTTTGAAGCATCAGTGAGCATTTGAACCTTCTGTAATAGTTGCATGAGTCCCTCAGTTGTCCTCAGTGTGAAAAGATGGATCTCAAAATCATACAGTCATTATTGGAAAGGGTTCAAATACCCAAAAATGCTGAAAAACCAAAGAATCTGTAACCTTCTGAAGGATTTTTGTTTGAAACTTCTAGATGTTTTTTTTCCATTGACTTTCAAGAGTGTTATACAGCATATAACAACATGTTTTTCTTGTTTGTTTGTGTAAACTGAGGGACAAATTGAATTTATTTTTGTAGTAATTACCAGCGTGTTGGAAGTTGGAAATTGTGAAATATTCCTTTAATGTACAATGAGAAACTTTGTTTGAGTGGTCTTGTTTATCTCACATCCTCCTGTATCTTTCCAGACTGGTTCGGGAAAGACCTACACCATGGGCACGGGCTTTGATGTGAACATCAGTGATGAAGAGCTGGGAATTATTCCACGAGCAGTCAGCCACCTCTACAGGGGCATCGAGGAGCGGCAACAGGCCGCCACAGAACAAGGGCGACCCGTACCTGAGTTTAAGATCAACGCCCAGTTCCTAGAGGTAAATAACAACCTTAACCGTTAGTCTGAATTGTAATCTGGTTTCATCTGAGCTCAAGTAACCACCCTTTAGTGATCCTTCAACTAACAGAGGTGTTATTTCCGTTCTTAATGGAAGTGAAGATGTTGAGTTATCTCTTCATATCAGCACTGAGGTTTAAATATATCCTGTGATAAGTGTAGCAGAGCTGCCGCCATGCTGGGATGCAAAGGGTGGTGTTGACAGCGTTCCACAAATATAAGACGCCTGTCGTAACTTTGGCAGAGATTGGAAGACGTTGGGGATGTTAACATACATGTCTGAGCTTGGCTAATTAATTACTTAACCACTCCTGCATATTTTCAGCTGTCTAAGGTGCGGTGTTTTGTTTCATAGTTGTACAATGAGGAGGTGCTGGACCTGTTTGATTCTACTCGAGATGTGGAAGCCCGCAAGCACAAATCCAACATTAAGATTCATGAAGATGCCAATGGAGGGATTTACACAGTGGGAGTCACAACACGAACTGTTAGCTCAGAAGCAGAGGTTGGTTTATACTAGGGTTTGAGGACATATCTTAAACATATCTTTAGGATTTTTCCCCTTTGAAAAATACTACTACTAATAATAATTGTTATTATTTTTATGTAGAAAAAATGCAGTGACAGTAATTATAATTATTTTTGTTATTATATTTATCTATAAAAGTAAATAATTTGTTCTTGTTATTTTATGAACAAAATGTTTATTTTTTTTATTTTTTTTATTTAATTTTAGGATTTTTGTCTGTTTTTTTTATACAAGCCAATTATCATTCCATTTTATGTAATGAAAATATAGAATAAAATAAATGGATAATAAAAAATAAATAGTCAGTTGTATTAAGTTTTCCGGAATTCTTTATTAAATAAATGATCTGTTGTTTATTTTTCACTTTTTTATTAAAAATATATTTTATTTACATTACCAGTCAAAAGTATTTGCACAGTAAGATTTTTAATGTTTTTTTTTTAACTGTAAGATTTTTAAAGCCTGCATTTATTTGATTTAAAGCAGTAATATTGTGAAATATTTTTGCTATTTAAAATAACTGCTTTCTATTTAAATATATTTTAAAATGTAATTTATTCCTGTGCTCAAAGCTAAATTTTCAGCATCATTACTCCAGTCTTCAGTGTCACATTATCCTTCAAACATCATTCTAATTATATTATTAATTTATTATTATCAATATTTAAAACACTTGAAAAGATTAGAAAAATTACATTTTTATTTGTATATTTTTTGGGGAAAGATTCAACATAATAATAATAATAATAAATGTTTTTGAGCGGCAAATCAGAATATTAGAATCAAATAGAAGTAGAAAACAGTTATTTTAAAGTTTTAAAAACATTACTGTTCAAAAACTTTTGACTGGTAGTGTAGACATGTATCTATAAGTGGGTTATTAAAATAAAGGAAGCTTTTTTGTCCTTTTTTTGTTATAAAAGCTATTTTAATAATATAAAAGCATTATGATTTATATAGTATTTTGAATGTATAATAAAATAAAAATCAAATAAAAGTTAATCAGTTATTTTAAAGTTTAAAGTATCTGAATTATCTAATTTGCCGAGAGCTGAATTATTTCAGTGCCGATTACCCAGAATTCTCTTCTCTGTTTCTTTCAGATGATGCAGTGTCTTAGATTGGGCGCTCTGTCCCGCACCACAGCAAGCACTCAGATGAATGTCCAAAGCTCACGCTCCCATGCCATCTTCACCATCCACCTGTGCCAAGTTCGCGTCTGTGCCTCAGACAATGTAGGTGGCGCCGCCTGGCTATCAAATCACAGCTGGAAAACATTCCCTCAGATCACACTGTCACACAGCTGTGAAAGAGTGTTTGTTATGCTGTATGGCCACCAAACCAGAACGAATAAGTCATCTTGAAAGAATATTAGACACATGTTGAATTCTGTTTTGGAATAGATATTTTCATAAATGTGACTCTGGACTCTTTTTGAAACAGATATTTATACATCTGAATAAATAAGCTTTCCTTTGATGTACATATAGTTTGTTCAGATAGGACAATATTTGGCCGAGTTACAACTATTTGAAAATCTAGAATCTGAGGGTGCAAAAAAATCTAAATATTGAGAAGATCGCCTTTAAAGTTGTCCAAATAAAGTTCTCAGCAATGCATATTACTAATCAAAAATTACGTTTACGGTAGTAAATTTACAAAATATCTTCATGGAACATGATCTTTACATTTTAACCCATACAATGTATTTTTTGGCTATTGCTACAAATATACCCATGCTGCTTAAACTGGTTTTGTGGTCCAGTACATATATTGTTCTCATCAATCCGGACAACTTTCTAATTTACACTCATTAGCTACGACCAACAGGAAGCTGGCTATTTTGATTTGAATGTGGATTTTTGGAAAAATACAGCTGTGAATAAATTCATACTAGTCCCAGAAAAATTATAGCATTCACACCAAACTTTGTCAATATGATGTCAAGATACTGAAGATGCTAAATTGCAAACAGAGTTGTATTATCTCAAACTGTGTTGATGTGGTAATTTATTAAATCAGAGTCAAAAATTTGACCTTAATTTTATTATATCTTTAAAGTGCAGCATCTTAAGTCTTTAAAATAATTTCCACACAGAGAACTAGTCATTCTGAGCAAACACAGTTAATTTCAGAAGTATACAAAGCTCTATGAATTAAAGAAAATTAAAATCTATCAGACAGCTGTTCTCAATCTGCCTGTATCTGTTTGTGTTGAGTGTTAGAGTGAGTGTAGGGGGGAGGGAGGGGGGAGAGAGGGGGAGGGAGGGTGAGAGAGAGAAAGAGAGGAGATAAGAGAGGTTTATTGTTCATGTTAACTAATATAGTTAATGTTAACAAATTAAACTGCATGGTAAAGTGTTGCAGAAGTTTTATATATTGTTTTCTGTGTTTGTGTGTGTGTGTGTTGATCTTATAGTGTAACCCTTTCACCGCTGTAACCCTTAAATCCAGACTGCCAGAGGGTTACTGTAAATGCATGTGCCCACTGGGCACTGTTTTACTGATGCTACTGGGATGGCGATTGCGCTGATGGCGAGGGCCCGTCAACACTGCTTGCAGCTTTAATTAAAATTAGAGTTTAAACTAAGTGTGTTAGCTTTGTTTCATTGGGCATTTAAGTAGATTGAACTACAATATACTTTTTAATTTTACAATGTCTTCCAGGACACAGAGACTGATAACAAACTGGTGAATGGCTCCTCGGAAGTGAACGAGTTTGAGACGCTAACAGCTAAGTTTCACTTTGTGGATTTAGCTGGCTCTGAGCGACTCAAGAGAACAGGGGCCACAGGAGACCGAGCCAAAGAGGGCATCTCTATTAACTGTGGACTGGTAAGAAAAGAAGTGGAAGTGGAAAATGGACAATTCATAAACACTAAAATACTCACAGTTTAAGTGTAGCTAAAAGGCTTAAAGGGATAGTTCACCCAAAAATGAAAATGTGATGTTTATCTGCTTACCCCCAAGACATCCAAGATGTAGGTGACTTTGTGTCTTCAGTTGAACTCAAACAAAGATTTTTAACTCAAACCGTTGCTGTCTGTCAGTCATATAATGGCAGTCAATGGTTACCAAATTTTTAAGAGTGAAAAAAAAACATACACAGACAAAGCCAAATTAAACCTTATTGTAAAGTAATACCTGATCTTTACAGGAATAAACAAGGCCATGACATCTATTTTTGAGTGAACAATTCTTGAGACATTTACTGTATATTAGGTCTGCATTATCTTTGATAACTAATAATTTGTCTTTGTTTTGTGGTGGTAAAGTTAGCTCTTGGCAATGTGATCAGCGCTCTGGGAGACAGGAGCAAACGCTCCACACATGTGCCTTACCGTGACTCCAAACTCACTCGCCTGCTTCAAGATTCTTTAGGAGGAAACAGGTGAGCAGTACATTATTTCCATTTTAGACATCTTACCTTAGATATTTTAGTATTTGTGCAGTTTTTTTTTACACATTGCCTCTCTTGTGACTTACAGTCAGACAGTGATGATTGCCTGCATCAGCCCATCAGATAGAGACTTCATGGAGACCCTTAACACGCTAAAATATGCAAACCGTGCTCGTAACATCAAGAACAAAGTGATGGTGAACCAGGATCGGGCCAGCCAGCAGATCAGTGCTCTGAGAACAGAGATCGCCCGGCTGCAGATGGAGCTTATGGAGTACAAGACGGTTTGTGCTTGCCCATATTTATTTTAAGTATGTGTCAGAATTACATTTTCACCATAATGGCTGTAATATGTTTGTGAACATGATTTGTTTATATAATATAGTAACTTTCTTTTTTTTTTTTACATAATTTTAATTTTAGTTAAATGACTTGTAACATACAATATAATGTTCAATTTTTATGGATTAATTTTTGAAACAGGGCAAGCGTATGGTTGGTGAGGACGGTCTGGAAAGCATCAATGACATGGTGCATGAGAATTCCATGTTGCAGACAGAAAACAATAATTTGCGTATACGAGTGAAGGCAATGCAGGAAACCATTGACGCCCAGAGAGCCAGACTCACCCAGCTGCTCAGCGACCAGGCCTATCAGACTCTCGCCGGAGCAGGTACAAACAATGACATACAAAAGAAATATAAAATATTTTAGATATTAAGTGATAATAATGGTAATACATAGCAAGAGAAGTTAGACTTCATTAAAACAATAATGAATTTAATAATTAATTTAAAAAATAATAATAAAAAAGAAAAGTTATCAAATGTATGTATATTTTTATTTATAGGAAATATAAGTGTATCTATAACTGTAATTCAATAGATAGTCCTGTTGCCCATTCGGTTTTAGATTGTTTGTTTTTATATTCATTTAGTTTTTTTGAAATACATTATTTTAATAATTTGATTTGTTTAAAGTGTAGTGGAAGAAAATATTTAACAGGGCAAAGCAAAGCTACTGCCTGTTATGGTTTTGCTTAGTTTTTGTTTTCCTTTTTGTTTTGCTTTGCTTTGATATAGCTTTGTTTTGCTTTCAGACAAATAATTGCAAGAAGTTTTAGTAACAGGGTTGAATACACCAAATAAAACTCATTAAAGGTTTTGTTTTGCTTTGCTTTGTGTTTTTTTTTTTTTTTTTGCTTTGTTTTTTGCTTTACACATTTAGTAAATAGTTGCAAAGTGTTTAAGTAACTAGGCTAAATACACAGAAAAGAAAATAAATAAATAAATAAAAAGGGTTAGTTTTGCTTTGATTTGTTTTGCATTTGTTTTGTTTTGCTTTGCTTTGCTTTGGGTTTTTTTTTTAGAAAATTTTTTAAAATAACTTAAAGTTTTTGTAACAGGGTTGAATACACAAAATAAAACTCATTAAAGTGTTTGTTTTGTTTTGTTTTGTTTTGCTTTGTTTTCAGAAAATGTTAGAAATAATTGCAAAATATTTTAGTAACAGGGCTGAATACACAGAAAATAAAACTCAAAATGGTTTGTTTTGTTTTGTTTTGCTTTGTTTTTTTGCTTTGCTTTTTGTTCTCGGAGAAATTTAGGAAATAATTGCAAAGTGTTTTAGTAACTAGGTTAAATACACTGACAATAAAACTCATTATAGGGTTAGTTTTGCTTTGCTTTGTTTTTTTTTTTTTTTTTTGCTTAGATTTGTTTTGTTTTTTATTTGATTTGCTTTTTTTTTTGCTTTGCTTTGTTTTTTGACAAATTTTGAAAATAATTGCAAAACATTTTAGTAACTGGGTTGAATGCACAAAATAAAACTCATTAAAGGGTTAGTTTTGATTTGCTTTGTTTGTTTTGCTTTGCTTTGTTTGCTTTGCATTTGTTTAGCTTTTTTTTGTGACAATATGTCACTTTATTATTAACTTTGCTTTGTTTTGCTTTCAGACATATTTTGGAAATATTTGCAAGAAGTTTTAGTAACAGGGTTAAATACACAAAATAAAACTCATTAAAGGTTTTGTTTTGCTTTGCTTTGTTTTTTGCTTTGCTTTGCTTTGCTTTGCTTTGCTTTGTTTTCAGACAAATTTTGGAAATAAGTGCAAAAAGTTTTAGTAACTGGGTTTAGTACATAAAATAAAACTCATTTAAAGGTACCATATTGTCCAAATCGAAATTTCCTGGATTTTTTCATGAAAACTGAGGTCTAGGGGCTATGTAACTACCATATGAGTTTCATAACAGTCAATCCACAGTAAACTGCACACAGCCTGCTTAAAGTAGCTGTTCATTTTCACGAGCCGCTGTGACTTCCGTAACGATGTGACGTCCGATCTACTCAAGTCACCGCCCCGAGCGCCAACCACCGTCCCACCCTCCTTTTGTAAAACCCAGACAACAACGCATCAATTCCATTGTTGAGCAACAACAACACGAAAACAAGTCGAGAAAACCCTGTTCAGTCTATAGATGTCGAAACTACATCATTGCCCAGGCTTCAGAACAACGTGAATATAAGAGACCACTGGCACGTCAACTTCAGCCTCTTTCATACAGCGATTCCGGTGAATACACGGATAATGTGTCCCATGATTTGTTCCGGAATTGTTTAATTTGGTTCATTCACAGTTGTTTTCCGGAAACTGTGCGTGCTTTACACACAACCCATAAAGACACGTGACGTTTGGATGTGAGATGTAATGCGACGCGTACGTTTCACTAAACTGAAACTAACCTGAACAAACTGCTTCAGCGCTGATAGTGAGGAGCTGGCTCTGCCCGATCGCCGCTTCATTCCACTTTGCACGTATTTTTTTGTCGTGAAGAGTCGCAGGGTAACGTGCATCACTACAACACTGCCTTTATGGTTCTGGCTTTTGTTCACACAGCGCTCGTTCCCGTAATTTTCCAGAATCAGCGCGCATTGTGAAAGGGGCTTTACTGAAGCAACAGTTATGTAGCTTACTGCATTCGGTGTTTGAAAAAGAAAAAACATTAATGATCATTCTGAAATATCCTGTTGAGTATCAGCAAGCTAGGCTCTCTCTATGGCTCTGAGCTCGCTTACAGCATACGTGACCGTAGTTACCTGTGATTGGCCTGGCTGTGCGTCACTCAGAAAACAATAGGCCAATCAGAAGAGAGGCTCATGAATATTAATTAGATGGGCCAAAATCGACCTGTTTTTGACAGAGCTCCTAAAAAAGGAGCTGTAAAAATATATTGAGATGGATTTTGGCACTTATACCGCAAATATATATTCTTAAGGACATCAACAACTAAAATAAACCCCCAGAAATGTGTACAATATGGGACCTTTAAGGTTTTGTTTTGCTTTGCTTTGCTTTGCTTTGTTTTTTGCTTTGCTTTGCTTTGCTTTGTTTTGTTTTCAGACAAATTTTGGAAATAATTGCAAAAAGTTTTAGTAACGGGTTGAATACATAAAATAAAACTCATAGTTAGTTTAGCTTTGCTTTGTTTGTTTTGCTTTGTTTCCAGACAAATTTAGGAAATGGTTGCAGAAAGTTTTACTAACAGGGTTAAAAATAAAAGAAAAGAAAACTCATGAAAGGGTTAGTTCACCCAAAAATGACATTTCTGTCATTAATTACTCACCCTCATGTTGTTCCAAACCCGTAAGACCTCCCTTCGATTTCAGAACACAAATTAAGATATTTTGATTAAATCCAATAGCTCTCTGACCCTCCATAGACATAGCTTTATAGATTTTATAAAGCTACGAGAATTACTTTTTGTGCTGAAATAAATCAACTTTATTCAACAATTCTTCTCCTCTGCGTCAGCCTACCTCCATTTCAGAGAGTACTTTCCTCGCATGTAAACGTAGAATATGTGTGCGCCGCGCTTCGTTTAAGTTTAGAGGAAAGCACATGCATGCTTTGTGATCCTAAAAAGTATTCGTAGCTTCATAAAATTATGATCGAACCACTGATGTCACACAGACTATTTTGTCAATGTTCTTACCTTTCTGGGCCTTGAACTTGAACAGACCCTTGCTGTTTATGGAGGTTCAGATAGCTCTTAGAATTCATCAGAAATATCTTAATTTGTGTTCTGAAGACAAAAAAGGTCTTACAGGTTTGGAACAACATTAAGGTGAGTATTAATGACAATTTTTAGGTGAACTAACCCTTTAATATTCATGTAATTTAGTTTGGCCTCTTGAAGTGGATAAACACGTTTTTGATGAAGGTTATGTATTTCCTTTTACAAGTCTTTAAAAAAAATGAATTGGGCAAAATTGTGACGCACCTAAATGGATTGATTGTTACTTATTTAGATGGATTAAAATCTCCTAGACACAAAAGGGATTATTTTTGCACTGTCAGCCTAAATTTTCTTTGGATTTTGCAGGTGAGGGGAATGAAGAGATCGGAAACATGATCCAGAATTACATCAAAGAGATCGAGGAGCTCAGGTAATGCATGCAAACACAGTACACCCGTATCCCAGACGTTCTAAAAACCTCTCTGTATGTGAAATATTTGTGTCTTTTGTGTTCTTCAGGGCAAAGTTACTAGAGAGTGAGGCTATAAATGAAAACCTGCGGAAGAACCTGTCCCGCGCCTCCACCCGCTCCTCATTTTATGGTCCAACCTCCATTACCCCTGGCGTCACTGCACCCGAAAAAGATGCCACAGAAATCATTGAAATCGCGAAGAAAGACCTGGAGAAACTGAAGAAAAAGGAGAGGAAGAAAAAGAAGAGGTAAGCTACTGACACTGATGCTTAACCATGCAGCTGAGGAACAAGAAACTCAGATTTCCTTTTTATCCCTGGACAAAGGAGGGTGTGTCAGGGATTGTTCTGGTCTGCTGTATGCCTCAAATATGTGGTATACAATTTCTAAACTTCCTCACAGGCATCCTCAGTGTGATGAGTTGCTTCCAATAGGAAACATTTGAAATGCTGTAAAGCAAATTCATTCATTCGTGACTGTCCATCTTTGTCACAAGTTCTACTTCCCTGATCTTTTCCCCCACATGCATTTGTCAGCCTGGCTATATCAGTTACCCTGAGCTAACAAAGAAAGGAATCGTACATTTTTGTAACTTTTTTTGTTACATTTTGGGTCAGAATGCAACACAAGGCATCTGACCATAATATTGCAACTAAAATAGTCATAATGTAGTGTGACTTAGTCATAAATTAGTTTAATTTAGTCATAAATTATCTTTTTGATCCTTATCATTTTCATCCTTTATCCTACAAATTGATACAAAACACAAAAGTACATTGGTTGTTTGAGAGTGTAGCGATTTTATGTCATTTGCATTGATTCTTGGGAGTGTAGTCACTGCTAAGTTTTGTTTACATCAGATTATTTTAATCAAAAACAATCTTCTTACTCTCACCTCACCTCCACCAAACCCCCTCATTCTTCAAGACTCCAGCAGATGGATGAAGGTGCTCATGAAGATCTTGAGAACGTCAGGTTGGAGAATGTCATTAAATGCTGTTGTTCCACTAACCATAGTCAACGCACCATGAAAAAAGTTGACCCATTGTACTTTCCTCATCTCTTCCCTAATATAACACTTAAAAACATCACCGGTTCGAGGGTTTAGTGTTTGAGAACCTGTTTCAAATCCTAGTGAGCTGCCTTAGTTTCTAGTATCTACATAGTCAGCAACACTAAGTGGCCTAGCGTATCTCAGATTAAGCACACGGCAAAGTTTGACATTAGCATGTTGCTAAGCTAACACTTGGTTACTTAAAAACATAATAGGTAATGCATACAGTTGAGGTCAAAAGTTTACAAACACCTTGCTGAATCTGCAAAATGTTCATTATTTTATCAAAATAAGAGGGGTCGTACCAAATTTATGTTGTTTTTTATATAGTACTGACCTGAATAAGATGTTTCACATAAAAGATGTTTACATATAGCTTGATTCTTATTACTGTGTTCTTACCTGAATGATCCACAGCTGTTTTTTTGTTTTGTTTTGTTTTGTTTTGTTATGTTTAGTGACGGTTGTTCATGAGTCCCTTGTTTGTCCTATAAACTGCCTGCTGTTTTTCAGAAAAAATCTTTCAGGTCCCACAAATTCTTTGGAATTCAGCTTTTTTGTGTATTTTAGCCCTTTCCAACAATGACTGTATGATTTTAAGATCCATCTTTTCACTGGACTCACATTCAACTATTACAGGAGGTTCAAACACTCACTGATGCTCCAGGGGTGTAAACATTTGAACAGAATGAAGATGTGTACTTTTTTCTTATTTTACGTAAATAACATATTTAGTACTGCCCTTCAGAAGCCATTGAAGATACTTGCATGTTTCCCAGGAGACAAAATAAGTTAAATTTACCCCGATCTTGAAATTCAAAAAGTGTTCACCCCCTTGCTCTTAATGCATCGTATTTCCTTTTGGAGCATCAGTGAGTGTTTGAACCTTCTGTAATTGTTGCATATGAGATTTTTTCTGAAGAAAAGCGGACAGTTTACCTGTTCAGGACAAACAAAGGACTCATAGACAACTATCACTACACAATAATAAATACAATTTTGCAGATTCTGCAAGGTGTATGTAAACTTTTGACCACAACTGTAGTCTATATTTATTTTAATTGAATCTTGCCTGCACTTAGCGACATCTAAGTATTAGATATAGTGGATAGTATCATTAGCATGTTACTAGGCTAATATTTTGATGCTTTACTAAGCATAAAAATTCTTAGCACACCCTAAATTAATGTCAGGTCTGAAAAATATCATTGAACCTGTTACAATATAGGATCTTGGATTGTCTTATCTATATGAGATGCTGCCTTAAATTTAGGTTGAAAGAACATATCTGTGTTTGCCTTACTATCCATGTTGACATTAAATGCTGTCTAGGCAGGTAGCTCACTAGGCTTTGGAGTAGGGTTTTATTTTGGTAGCACTTTAAGATGTGTAATCACGTTCATGTTGATCAAAACAGTATAATAAGCTCAACTAATTCACTAACACTGAATGATTTAATCATTTGTTAATAGATCTTGGAATTGAGTCATTTGTATTTTGAAGACCCCAAGAAATCAAAATAAACATTTGTAGATGCCCCTTCAATAGGACATACGTCAACACTGCAAAAGAGCATTGTGATCGTCAACAATTTTATGGGGTCTTTATGCAAATTCTGGTCCTAAGGGGTTTGTGTGAACATTTGAGTGTATGAATTTGATGTAATAGGTTGAATTATATTCTTTTAATGTTATACAGTGTCATAAAAGAGGAGGGGCCAGATAATGAGCAGGACAAAGAGGCCTCCGAGAGAGCCAATGAGGAGCCAGAAGCGGTAAGTTCAGCTCTCTCCTGTGTGTACAAAAGAATTTCTTTATTATTTAGTGTATTATTTAGAATCTCTGAGGCCAAAATCTGCTTCTAATGATGACAGTACTCTTGCAGGATGCAAGTGATCATGATGAAGGTGAGGAAGCCGAAGGTGATGAAGATGAGGATGAGATTGAGGTGGAAAGCACTGAAGAGTCTGACTCAGAGGAGGAAAAAGGTAAAATTCCCGCATCTATTCTTTGATGGTTCAGACCTTATTTATTGATTGATTATTATATTATATTATATATTATTAAATGTATTTTATTTCATTTTATTTAATGAAAATGTTGGATAAAACTTGCAGACAATTAAACTAGATTTTAAAAACTAATAATAAAATAAGCTACTTGCTTCTAAAATAAAACTTTACATTATAACACGTGATGATGTATACAATTATTTAAAAAGGAAAAATAAAGTAATTAAAGGTTTAAAAACTATTTAAAGACGACAAATAAAGTAATTTGAGGTACACATTATATGTACTATATAATAAAAAATCCCTTAAAGCTATGATAAACTATTCTACAGGCCTAGATTGTTTTTTGTTTTTGTTTTGTTTTTAATTTATTAATTTACTTTTTCATCTGAGAGTTAAAGGTTTTATAATCTGTAGTGAATACAAGTGAAATATTTGTGGCATATGAGCATTTCAAACTTTATTTGTGAAAATGGAAAATTCATTCATCTACGTTTATTACATGATGTTATACTTCAATACTAAAATAATTTTTTTTTTATTGAATTTTAAGTATTACCTTGACAAGTCTTGCTTTTGTTAAGGTCAAAACCCTTAATTCTGTGCATTTTTGTGCTGACAGAGGACTTCCAGGCGGATCTGGCAAACATTACATGTGAGATCGCCATCAAACAGAGGCTGATCGATGAACTGGAGAACAGTCAAAGACGTCTGCACACGCTCAAACAACAGTATGAGCAGAAACTCATGATGCTGCAGAGCAAAATCAGAGATACACAGCTGGAGAGAGACCGCGTACTGCAAAACATGGGTACAGCACACATACACACACAGTAAAACTCAGTAGTTTATATTATGGATAAACAAACTATGCAAGTAATGAATATTTCAAAATGATGATTACATTTTGAATGAAATTATGCACCTGCTGCATTCAGACCTCAGTAAATCTCTAGTGCCCTCTTCTGGTTTGATTTGGAAGCAGCTGCAAAAGCATAAATAAAACATTATAGACCTTTTTCACATTGCAAACTGTAAGTCGCACAGCTTAACTGTCACAGAAAGCCACAATAGTTTGCTACTTAAAAGTAAAATTTTCTCATTTCTATAACATTTCTGTGCAGGCTCAGTGGAGACGTGTACGGAGGAGAAAGCAAAGAAGATAAAGTCAGAATACGAAAGGAAGTTGAACTCCATGAACAAGGAGTTGCAGAAACTGCAGTCAGCACAGAAGGAGCATGCACGTCTGTTGAAGAACCAATCGCAGTATGAGAAACAGCTGAAGAAGCTACAGCAAGATGTTACTGAGATGAAGAAAATGAAGGTTTGTTTGTTTGTTTGTTTGTGTCTGTAGTATTTCTCAAACTAAAGGGACGTTAATCATGGTGGCTTTCTGTTGCTCAGGTGAGTTTGATGAAACAAATGAAGGAACAGCAGGAGAGGAACCGAGTCACAGAAACCCGCCGCAACCGAGAGATCGCCACACTCAAGAAAGACCATCGCAAACAGGAGGTGACACACTGTACCCCGAACAGCCCAAGAGAATTATGGGATATTCTCAGACACATTCCCTGCTTACTCTCTTCTTTGTCTTTTCTTGTCATTTTAGCACCAGCTAAGGCAGCTTGAGGCTCAAAAGAGACAGCAGGAGCTTGTTCTGAGAAGGAGGGCAGAGGAGGTAACACAATCAGGATTATTTGGCAATTTTTTGTTACAAAAGTGCTTTTGTATATGATGCCATTTTAGTGCCACGTTGAAATAATTAAAAAATCTAGAATTATGAGATTAAAGTCATAATATTGTGAGAATTAATGCAAAATATTTTGAGAATAAAGTTGAAATTATGAGAATAAAGTCTTAATGTTTCGAGAATAGTTGAAATGTTTTAAGAATAAAGTCAAAATTATGAGAATAAAATTAGAAATGTTTCGAAAATAAAGTCAAAATGTTTCGAGAACAAAGTCGAAATGTTTCAAGAATAAAGTCGAAATTATGAGAATAAAGTCGAAATTACGAGAATAAAGTCAAAATATTTCGAGAATAAATTTGAAATGTTTCAAAAATAAAGTCAAAATCTTTCAAGAAAAAAAGCGAAATGTTTTGAGAATAAAGTCGAAATGTTTCAAGAATAAAGTCAAAATTATGAGAATAAAATTAGAAATGTTTCGAAAATAAAGTCAAAATGTTTCGAGAACAAGGATGAAATGTTTTGACAATAAAGTCTAAATATTAAAAAAAAAGTCGAAATTATGAGAATAAAGACGAAATTACGAGAATAAAGTCAAAATATTTTGAGAATAAATTTGAAATGTTTCAAAAATAAAGTCAAAATCTTTCAAGAAAAAAAGCTAAATGTTTTGAGAATAAAGTCGAAATGTTTCAAGAATAAAGTCAAAATTATGAGAATAAAATTAGAAATTTTTCGGAAATAAAGTCAATATGTTTCGAGAACAAGGCTGAAATGTTTTGACAAAGTCTAAATATTTTTTTTTTTAAAAAGTCGAAATTATGAGAATAAAGACGAAATTACGAGAATAAAGTCAAAATATTTCGAGAATAAATTTGAAATGTTTCAAAAATAAAGTCAAAATCTTTCAAGAAAAAAGCTAAATGTTTTGAGAATAAAGTCGAAATGTTTCAAGAATAAAGTCAAAATTATGAGAATAAAATTAGAAATGTTTCGAAAATAAAGTCAAAATGTTTCGAGAACAAGGATGAAATGTTTTGACAATAAAGTCGAAATTATGAGAATAAAGTCGAAATTATGAGAAAACGAAATTACGAGAATAAAGTCAAAATATTTCGAGAATAAATTTGAAATGTTTCAAAAATAAAGTCAAAATCTTTCAAGAAAAAAAGCGAAATGTTTTGAGAATAAAGTCGAAATGTTTCAAGAATAAAGTCAAAATTATGAGAATAAAATTAGAAATGTTTCGAAAATAAAGTCAAAATGTTTCGAGAACAAGGATGAAATGTTTTGACAATAAAGTCTAAATTATGAGAATAAAGTCAAAATATTTCGAGAATAAATTTGAAATGTTTCAAAAATAAAGTCAAAATGTTTCAAGAAAAAAGTCAAAATGTTTCGAGAATGAAGTCGAAATTATGAGAATAAAGTCTAAATATATTTCAAGAATAAAGTCGCAAGGTTTCGAGAATAAAGTCGCAAGGTTTCGAGAATAAAGTCAAAATGTTTCAAGAATTAAGTTGTAGCAATTAATGTTATAATATTTTGAGAGTATAATCCTGTGCATGCAAATAGCCCTGATTGCGAGCACCATGAGAAGTTGCTAGGCCAGCGGAATCAATCAATTGTCTTTCGATTACAATGAGACATTAATTTCATTAAATTATACTGTTTTCTTTGTAAAATAAAATTAAAAAAAATCCACCACCTACTCCACAAAAATGTCTGCGGTGTCCAGTCTTTCATTCCTCATATGTATTTAATTAAAAGCAACAATAAAGCTTTCTGAAAGTTGAAGTGTACTCCAACTCATTAACATAAGTTATATTGTTGTCTTTTCTGAGGTGATTATTTGCAAGCTGTTTTATTCACGATATAATACAGTAAATGATTGGAAATAATATTTAACATCTTCCATTCATTATTTGTTACGTGCCACCCAGTAATGTTTTCCTCTTTATTTCAAGTTTATTGCATGGTATAATAATAATAATAATAATGAAAAAAACAATATAGCCTAATTTAATGAAGTGAATGTCTCACTGTAATCAGAAAGATGACTGATTCACATTCCGCTTAAGTTTAGGGGCCAATACAGCAATCTGTCATGCTACATTAAAAAGCGCATAAAACACAGTATTATAATAAACATATTGTTTGTATTTTGCTATGAAACTGACAGATTTTGAAAGTTAAGACTTTGGAATATCTCCCAGCGCTCCCAATCCAGGCCATTTGCATGCACAATAGGCAAGAATATACTCTATTTTAACTTTAATCCCGAAATTGGTACAAATTAATTATTGTAATTTTGACTTTATTCTCAATATACTGTATTTAGACTTTATTCTCGAAACATTTCAGCTTTATTCTCAAAACATGTCAACGTTTTTCCAGAAACTTTTCGCCTTTATTCTCAAAACACTTTGACTGGATGCTTGTAATTTTGACATTGTTGAAATATTTAAACTTTATTATCGTAATTTCGACTTCATTCTCGAAATATTACGACTTTAATCTCGTAAATAACGTGGCACTAAAACGCCATTGTATTTTGGAAATGATTAAAGTTGTTAAAAAGAATTTAAAAAATAAGAATAAAATAAAAAAGAATAACAAAAAAACACTAGAGAAAACAAACATAAATCTAATTGTGGATTTTGAGTAGAGGGAATCTTTCAGGTTCGTGTTTTGATGAACAAAAGTCTTTTAAGGTTTGGAGCCATATAATGGTAAATAATAACATTTATCTAAGATTCTGGGGCGAAAAATTCTGTTAATCACTCAAAACGTAACGTATAGAAAAATATAACGATTTTCTTCTGCTTCTTTGACTCAGATAACTTCCCTGAGGCGCCAGGTGCGTCCAGCATCAGGCAAGGTTAACCGTAAGATCAGTTTACCAGAGCCTTTGCAGGAGTCTTCTCCCCGAACAGCTCCTGTCAGACCACAAACCACTGGGTGGGCCATGGCTTCTAATGGGACAAGGTAATGTGCATTTCATTTAAGAGGTTTAGCTCATGGGTGTTTGAGTGACTGATGTGTTCATGCTATTTGTATTTCAGAAAGTACCAGATGAGAACAAGAGGAGTGTACTCTACCAGGGCGGCACGTGTCAAATGGCAGTCCCTAGAGCGGCGCATTAGTGATATCATCATGCAGAGGTTGACCATCTCCAACATGGAGACTGACATGAACCGCTTGCTTAAGGTGACCAAGAACAGCTTTTTAGAGGTTCAACGGCATAGCGCCGAAACACTATTTTAATTGTTAGCATGGCCAAGGACCAGCGATCTCCACGTCGTGCAGACCAAACCATAAGCCATAGAGACTTGAAACTTGGAGGGATGGTAGTACTCACTCTGCCGACCACGTTTGACCACATTGGCTTGCCCCAATTGGCCTGATCAAAAGTATGAAATCGCTCATAACTCCTAAACTGTCAGTCGCAGACACAAGTGTCTTATGTCTTATGAGGTATTTTGGATTTTTTGAGAAACCTACTTTTGCGAACTAGTCTTAGTTTTTTTTTTTGCCTGATCGGAACCAAACCAGTGCAGATAAATTCTCTTGAAAGTGATTATCAATAATTATATAAAAAAATAACTTTCGACTTACTGTTGTAAAGCAATGGCAAAACTTTATAAAAAAAGGGCAGGGCCACTTTTAGTAAAATGCCTATAACTCCTGTACGGAATAAGATATATTCGACAAACTCAGAACACTTATGTATGAGCTTAATCTGAGGTCACATGACAAAAATCACAGAGCTTGGCCACTTGGTGGCATTATAAGAGGGAAAAAACATAAAAATGGTGATACCTTCGTAACCATTTGTCCTATCAACATGAAAATTGCTGTGCAATTTTGATTATTAGACAAGGTTAACGGAGGCAAAACTCAAAAAAGCGCCTGTTTGACTCACGGCTGTAAAACATTTTTCATGGACGTAAACGATTTTACATTGTGTGGTTTAATATCATATGATAGAACTCCTAATTTTGGACAACTTTGCCTCCAGAACCACTGCTGTCAGTCAAATCATTTGTTAAATGGGTCCCTGGATCACAAAGTGGCACAGGTCCGTTTGTAGCAATAGCCAAAAATACATTGTATGGGTCAAAATTATTATGATTTTTCTTTTATGCCAAAAATAATTATAATATTACGTAAAGATCATGTTCCATTAAGATTTTTTGTGAATTTCCTACTGTAAATATATAAAAAACTTGCTTTTTTGCTAAGTAATATGCATTACTAAGAACTTCATTTGGACAACTTTAAAGGCGATTTTTCTCAATATTTTGATTTTTTTTGCACCCTCAGATTTCAGATATTTAAATAGTTGTCATTTCCTAACAAACGATACATCAATGGAAAGCTTATTTATTTAGCTTTTAGATTATGGATAAATCTTAATTTTGAAAAACTGACACCTAAGACTGGTTTTGTGGTCCAGGGTGGTCCACAAATGATTGAGAGGATGTAAAAAAAAAAAAAAACATACTTTTGCCAACTAGTCCTGAGTTTTTTGCTCATTCTGAAAAAAAAAAAAAAAAACACTGCAGTGCTATTCTCTGGACTCTCTAGGTCAAAAATTACCTGGATGTGCCAAGTAAAGGCATTTTACCTAAATCATTGATTTAGGTGGTTACAGGCTTGCTTAATTATGTCTTTTTATATGTCCTTAAATGCCTTAAAGCGTTTGAACCCTGATAATCGCTGCTTGCAGCTATACAGTGCCTTGCAAAAGTATTCATAGCTCTTCATTTTTTTCACATTTTGTTTTGTTGTAGCATTATGTTAAACTGCTTTAAATTACTTTTTTCCACATCAATCTACATCTAATACACCATAATGACAAAGCACAAAACAGGTTTGTAACAGCATTGCAAATCTATTAGAAATAAAAAACAGAAAAGATCCCGTTGCATAAGTATTCATACCCTTTTCTGGGACCCTCGAAATTTAGCTCAGGAGCATTCATATTGCTTCTAGATGTTACTACACTTCGAGTGGAGTTAAACTGTGGCAAATTCATTTGAATGAGTATGATTCAAAAAGGCACACACCTCTCAGAAAAGGTCTAACAGCTGAAAATGAGAGCAAATCAGAGCAAAAACCAAGTCCTGAGGTCAAGATAACTGCCTGTAGAGCTCAGTGACAGACTTTCGTTAAGGCAATGATCTAGGGAAGAGTTCAGAAAAAAATCTGCTGTATTGAAGGTTCACAGAAGCATTATCCATAATGGAAGACGATTGGAACAACTAGGACTCTAGAAAATGTCTGCCAGCCCCCATCCAAGCTGACAGAGCTTGAGAGGTGAAAAGGTGAGGCAAAAATGGCAGATAATTGCCAAATGCAGATGTGCGAAGCTTGTCACATCATACCCAAAAAGACTTGAGGCTGTAAAGGTGCTTCAACTATGTACTGAGTTAAGGTATAAATACTTATGCAATGTACTTATTTCAGTGTTTTATTTTTAATAAACTTGTAAAATTTGCAAATCTGGTTTTTGCTTTGTCAATATTATGGTGTATGGAGTGTAAATTGATGTGGGGAAAAACTAATTTAAAGCAGTTTAACATAATGCTGCAACAAAACAAAATGTGAAAAAAATGAAGGGGTATGAGTACTTTTGCAAAGCACTGTATTTATTATTACTTTTTCAACCATCAGTGTAAACGTACTTAGGACAAACAAGACAAAATGTAAATTTGTGGTTATTTTAAGAACATTTAAGATTGAGTTACAGTAATTGACAAACTGTTCTTTCTATTCTGTATGTACAGCAACGTGAGGAGTTGACCAGGCGCAGAGAGAAGCTGATGAGAAAGAGGGATAAGATCGCTAGTGAAGACACGGATGCCGACAGGACCGTTCTCTCTCTCAACGAAGAGATGGAGTCGCTGACTGCTAACATCGACTACATCAACGACAGCATTGCAGACTGCCAGGCCAACATCATGCAGATGGAAGAGGCCAAGGTGCTTATAGGAGACTCCCTAATACACCCTAGTACACACAGTAAAATAATAATAGTCTAGCGTCAATCCCCATGGATAATGGAAAATGCATTGACGAACAGATAAGTTTGATTTAGTGGTTCAAAACCTTTTTTTCGCTGTAGGAGGAGGTAGATACAGTGGACGTTTCTGCTGTGATCAGCTCATGCACTCTATCAGAGGCCCGTCTCCTACTAGACCACTTCCTGACAATGGCAATCAATAAGGTACTGGAGCTCAGTAGATTTTCAGTTTGACATTAGAGATGCTAAATATATCAAAATTAATACTTAGATCTGCATTTGTATTTGAACTTATGAACATATAAGCTTTTAAAAATGTGTTTATTTTTGTGGGGTTTTTTTTTCTATTTCATTTATTTCTTTTATTTATTACTTTTTTAGGACATTATGTTCTACTAGATAATATAATATAAGATAATGTACAACCTTTGATACACCCGCATACTTTCTGTTTCTGTTTTTCCTTTTCTTTTTTGGGGAATTTTGAATAGATATTGTGACAAGTTTCATTCAGTTAATGGTATAATATAATATAATACAATATAGTATACAACCTTTGATACACCTCGATAGTACTTTCTGTTTCGGTTTTTCCTTTTTTGTGAATTTTGGATAAATATTGTGACAAGTTTCATTCAGCTAATGGTATAATATAATATAATATAATATAATATAATATAATATAATATAATATACAACCTTTGATACACCTAGATAGTACATTCTGTTTTTCCTTTTTTTTGTGAATTTTGAATAAATAATATTTCACATCTTCAACTGCATTCATTAGGCCTATTTGTAGTGTGCCAACCACCCAATAATAGCAATAAGCTTTGTGCTTTTGCTACTTTTAATATAAAACTAAAGTCTCGGCTTTTAAAATCTGTCAGTTTTGTAGGGAAATACAAACAATGTGTCTTGCAAACATGCGTTTTTCACTGTATTCATGTGATTCAATCATCTTTTCGATTACAATGAAACATTAATTTCATTAAATTATACTGTTTTCTTTGTTAAAGAAATATTCCACCACCTACTCGGCAAAAAGTTTCTGAAACTCATTAACATAAGTTATATTGTTGTCTTTTCTGAGGAAAACGCAATAAATTTGTGCTTTGTTGCTTTTAATATAACACAGATCAGCTTTCAAATTGTCAGTTTTATCACGATATACAAATTATAATTGTGTTTTCATCTTTATTTCAAGGTAATTGCATGGTATAATCGTGAAACTTAGGAGCGAACACAGCAATCTCTCAGGCCACATTAAAAAGCGCGAAAAACACATTATTGTAATAAATATATTGTTTGTATTTTGCTATAAAACTGACAGATTTTGAAAGCTAAGACTTTGGAATATCTCCTAATTCAGGCCATTTGCATGCACGATAGGCAGGAATATACTCTATTTTAACTTTTAATCTCGTAATTGGTACAAATGAATTCTTGTAATTTTGACTTTATTCTCAAAATATTTAGTTTTTAAATTTCTTCAAAAAATAAATAATGTGACAAGTTTCATTCCGTTCATGGTATAGTATAATACAATATAATATAATATATATTTAATATATTTATAAAAATTGTTGTTGCAAATTATATTGTCATTTAATTTTGCAATCTTGTTTGCTATAATTAAATTGTATTATGTATGTTGACATTGGGTCATACTCTTCTCTTAAAAAAATAATATCAGTTGATTTGCAGTTTCGTAATTGTCAGATATTAGTATCAGCCAAAATATTTATAATGATTTAAGATTTTCGATCAAATATAACTAAATATTCAATAATGTAGGCCAGGTCTTTATCCACCTGGATCCCACTGAATTGTGAAAAGATTGCTATAGTAATATAAGTTTATATAATTTTCCCAACCACAAACATTTCAATGTCCGACACTGTTCTCAGGGCTTACAAGCTGCACAGAAGGAGTCTCAGATCAAAGTGATGGAGGGCCGTTTAAAACAGACCGAGATAAACAGCGCCACACAGAACCAGCTGCTCTTCCACATGCTGAAGGAGAAAGCAGAGCTCAACCCTGAGCTGGATGCTCTACTAGGAAATGCTCTCCAAGGTCTGACACACATAATCACATGTTCACATTCAGCTGTTTGGTTTTCCTTCTTTAGACTTTTAAGAGCATTTAAGTTTGATTTTGATTTGCTTTTATCTTTTTGTTGCCTGAATTCGAACAGAACTAGGTAACGTGTCATCGGGTAAGTAGAGGCCACTAGAGCTGTCCACCAGTGCATGTGTCTCTCCCTCAGACTAACAGACAGTAACAGTAGCGTAGAGCTGCATGGGTCTTGCTTAAACCCCCTATGGACTTTACTCTTTGAGGAACATGTCTCTGAACTAGAGCATCAGCTATAAAAGCATTGTAAAAGCCTTAAAGGGATAGTTCACCCAAAACATGAAAATTACCTCTTCCTCAAGCCATCCTAGGTGTATATGACTTTCTTTCTTCAGAGGAATACAGTCAGAGTTAGTATTAAAAATGCCTTGGCTCTTCCAAGCTTTATAATGGCAGTAAATAGTGGTTGAGATTTTGAAGTCCAATAAAGTGTGCACATCCATCATAAAAAATGCTCCACACAGCTCCAGGCGGTTAATAAAGGCCTTCTAAAGTAAAGCGATGCGATTGTGTAAGAAAAATATCCATAATTAAAACTTTATGAACTGCGATCTCTAGCTTCCGCTAACACTGGTCATGAATTATAACTACAAAATGAGGAATTGGGAAGAAAAATGTTGCAGGGTTTTCGATATAAGCCAAAACTTGGTTAACGCATATTATTGTTGCCATTATGTTTTATTTGCTGATAGAAAATTTGCCAGTGTTGTGAATACTGCAAGGATATTAACACAAATGTATATTTCCTAGTTTCTCAACTACTCCTTATGATATTTTAATAGCATTTTTATAAGAATAGTTAATAGGACATTTAAGAGATTTCAACTACAGTAGCAAAAATGCAAATAGATATCGGAAGTGTGATATATTTATGCACATCGGTTCAATAAATCAGTTCAAAAATTTGTATTTTTCCAAATTTGATTTTATTGCTATTCCTAGATTTATTTTTAGTAGTAGTACTGGTTTCTTTAAGCATTTTTGTCACATTGTAAATCTAGCTAGTAAAAACAATGATTGCTTCTCTTAGAGAAAAAAAGTAATTAAAAAAATTATATACACTACCGGTCATACGTTTTTTAAAAAAGTAAAATTTTTGATATTTTTAAAGAAATCTCCTCTGCTCACCAATTCTGCATTTATTTGATCCAAAGTACAGCAAAACAGTAACATTTTGAAATATTCGTACTGTTTAAAATAACTGTTTTCTATTTTAATATATTTTAAACTGTAATTTATTCCTATGATTTCAAAGCTGAATTTTAGCATCATTACTTTAGTCACATACTCCTTCAGAATTCATTGTAATATTCTGATTTGCTGCTCAAAAACATTTATTATTATGCTGAAAACAGCTGAGTAGAATTTTTTCAGGTTTCTTTGATGAATAGGAAGTTCAGAAGAACAGCATTTATCTGAAATAGAAATATTTTGTAACATCACAAATGTCTTAACCATCACGTTTGATCAATTTAAAGCATCCTAGCTAAATAAAAGTGTGCATTTCTATAATTTCTTTAAAAAAACAAAACAAATCCTGACTCCAAGATTTTGAATGGTGTAGTGTATAATGTTACAAAAGCTTTTTATTTGAGATAAATGCTGATCTTTGGATCTTTCTGTTCATCAAAGAATCCTGAAAAAAATGTTCTCACTGTTTTAAATATTGAGAATAATAATAATAACATTAACAAATGTTTCTTGAACAGCAAATCAGCATATTAGAATGATTTCTGAGGGATCATGTGACACTGAAGACATGATGCTGAAAATCACAGGAATACAATTTTAAAATATAATACATACATTTAATAAATAATAAATAATAAAAATACATTTTAAATATATATATTCAGATACAAAGTATTTGTTTTAAATAGCAGAAATAGTTCATAATATCACTGCTTTTTCTGTATTGTGGAATAAATAAATGCAGGCTTGGTGAGGCTTCTTTAAAAAACATGAAAAATCTTGCTGTTCAAAAACTTTTGCCTGGTAGTATATGTATACAATATATATACAACATAATATATACACACATACATTATATTTATATATATAATACAATTAATAAAATTCCTTGTATCTTTCATCCCTATCATTAATTAGTCACTAAAACAGGTAATACTGCTGTATTACATATTAATTTACTAGTTTCCTTTCTTTTTGTCTGATTTAGTGACCACACATCCTTAAAAAATATGTTTGCAACCCTACTGCTGGTGTCCTGCCTGTAGACTGACCATATCTCCTCTCCTCTAGTTCTGTTGAATTCAGGGTTGTGATAACAACACTATGATGCATGTCGCTTGAATAATAATGTTCACTGATATCATACTGACAAAGCTAAAATGAGAGAGCACAAGTGTACCAATATTGAAGTAAGTGTGTGTGTGTGTGTGTGTGTGTGTGTGTGTGTGTACGTGTGTGTGTTTGCTCAGAAAACGGTGATGAAAGCAGCAGCGATGAATCAGCACAGAGTCCAGCCACCGATAAAAGGTAAAGCACAACAGTCAGGCCAAAAAAACTCCCAAAACGGAACTTTAAATTTGTGTTGATGTTGTTTCATCTGTTAAAAACATTCACTTGGTTCAGTTCTTGAGTCATTTGGTGAAAGCTAATTTAATATACTTCTGGGGGCCAGTTGCATAAACTTAGTCTCTATGTTAAGACAGTGTCTTAAGAACTCGTTTGACCAGCTAGCAGATAACTAAGGGGTAATCAGTCTTATATTTTGGATCCAACTTAACTTAGATTAGTCTTTTATGTAACCAAATTTTAAAAAATTTGACCAGTCTTAAAGAAAAAAAAATTAATGACTAACTTTTAAGCCTGTCTAAACCTTTTATGCAACTGGCCGAAATGGTTTGTAGTGCACTTTTTGGAGGCACTATATAATATTTTCAACGTCTTACAGGAACTTATAGTTTTGTACGTTTTGCTATTTCTGTGTCTCTTGCAGTTGTTTGGCTTCGGATCTCATGAAACTTTGTGGAGAAACCAAAGCCAGGAATAAGGTAGAAAAGTAGTTATTCTATATTTATTTGCTTGCGTTTATTACTTAAATTAATTAAAACACAACATGATTAAAACCTATTGTAACACGCTTGTTAAAATAGCCTATTTGGTTTTGTATTATTTACTTCCTACTATGATATCCACATAATTATGGTTTAACTAATTGATAATTCTAGACATAGAATAATAGTTTATCATGCAACAATAATAACAGTAACAGAAGCCCTAATTATCTTCATTGTGAAGAGAAAAGAATGTTGAGAGCATAAACTGAGCTGAATACTAGATCATAACACAAATAGTTCTTTTCACTGATATACAAATTCCTTATTTGATTATATGATACATTTAGGCTCGCAGAAGAACGACCACCCAAATGGAGCTGCTGTACGCCAACACTGGTGACCCTGACGCCCCTCCAGAGGATTTCTCCGCCCCTCTGCTTCCTGTAGTGGAGAGTCCAGAGGGACATAAAGAACCGGCACCCATTCCCCACTTAGGAGACAGAGACTCTAGCTTAGCATCCAAGACAAATGCTGCGTAAGTGTGAACCCCTTCGTACCCCCCTTTTTTTTTTTACATTTTATGTTGTAACCTTATGTTAAACTGTTTTAAATTACTACCTATTTCTACTAATTACTATCTATTTACACTCCATACACCATAATGACAGAGCATAAACAGGTTTGTAACAACTTAGCAAATTTATGAGAAATAAAAAACTGAATTGATTCCATTGCATAAGTATTCATACACTTATCTGGGACACTTGAAATTTAGCCAGAAGCGTTCATAAAGCTTGTCGATGTTAACCTGTGGCAAATTAAGTTGAATTGGTATGATTTGGAAAGGCATACACCTCTCAATAAAAGGTCTATAACAGAGGTCTCAAACTCCAGAAATGTTTGATTGGGTTCAAGCCCATGCTCTGGCTGGACAACTCAAGCACATTTAGCTAAAGCTAGAAATTCATAATGTAGAAATTCAAAATTCAGCATTCAGAAACTCGGACTGTGCAGAAGGTTCACCTTTCAACAGGACAATGTCCTTAAGCACAAAGCAAGAGTGGTTTATAGACAACTCTATAAATGTGCTTGAGTTGTCCTGCCAGAGCATGGGCTTGAACCCAATCAAACATTTCTGGAGAAACCTGAAAATGTGTCTTTGCCTTCATCCAAGCTGACAGAGCTTGAGAGGTGAAGATGTGAGGAGAAGAATGGCAGATAATTGCCAAATGTAGATGTGCAAAGTTTGTCGAATCATACCCAAAAAGACTTGTTAAGGTGCTTCAACGAAGTACTGAGTTAAGGGTAGGAATACTTATGCAATGTACTTATTTCATTGTTTTATTTTTAATAAATTTGCAAAGTTGTCACAGATCTGTTTAGTGCTCTGTCATTATGGTGTATGGAGTGTGATTTATGTGGAAAAAAAAAGTCATTTAAAGCTGTTTAACATAAAGCTACAGCATAAGAAAACGTGATTAAAAAGTTAAGGGGTATGAATACTTTCGCAAGGCACTGTAAACATGTCGATACATTCTAATGAATAAAGTGAAACTGGCTTTTGTCTAATGTATAGCTCCAGTGCCAGATCTCCCACGGCTACAGAAAGGAAGTCTCTGGACCGCTCGCCTCTCACCCGCAGAAGAGCGCAAGACAGGAGACAGAACCCTACAGAAAGAACCAAAACCTTGGACAAACAGTAAGAAATGGCCTTTTTCTCCAAACCTCTTTGCTAAATTTGTTTACAGATGTTCTAAATGCCTTGGATTACTAAAATGAACGTCCATATTTCCATTCAGTGAACAAGAACAAAGTTTCCAAAGGCAAGCATTGACAATACTATAATAATAACTGTAGAATTAGCAGTCCCTTGTAGAAGGACCCTGGTAACCATTCAAACACCCTAGAGCCACGTAGCAACCACCCTGATAACCCCATAGCAATCTTTATAAAGAAATTACCATTTTTTTTATCTCAGTTTTTTCTGTTCAGACGGATGTTGTATCAGAAACCCAATGTCGTGTCTGTCTCTCCATTTCAAAACCTGTTTTGCTTTGATCTTCCCATAATTCTTTTCTCTTTCTGATCCTGCATTATTGTGGGACTGGCGGCTCTTATTATGAAACTGCATATTGTCTGTGGTGTTGAGTTTGGACATGTACAGACACATATCTGCTGTTATAAAGGCCTTCAGTCATTTGAAATTACATAATTATGATATGTTTCGAGGATGTTTTTGTTGTGATAAAAATTAACCATAGTGTTAGTTCTGGCAGGTCATGTTAGTCAAGCTCACATCAGCTGACCATTTATAAATTTTACGGGTCTGGCTTTTGTCCTCATCCACGTCCAGCTATTTTTAGCTCTACAAAACAGCTTGTTTTGCTGCTTGATATTGCAAATTGGTGTGTCTTACAATATTATTTTAATGTATTATCTTAATTATGAACACACTGGTTTGCTGCACATCTTCATTCTTCATTATTCATAAATCTTCCGGGAAATAAACCGGAAGTCTCACCCTTAGGCTTACTTCTGCATTTAAGAGAAAGGTGGATAGAAATGTGACATCTATCATAGCACCCATATATACTAGGTCCTTCAGTATTATCAGCAGCTTTCACAATGCTCAATAGCTAATTAGCCTTCACCATCCCCAACTCCTCTTCTCGTCCACTCAGGATTCTGTCTTTCGATTCCCCTTTGAATCAGACTAATTTCTAAAATGCTTACATTAAATTATTTAACTTTAATCATATCTGTAATACATTTATGTTGGTTCTGTTCTGCTTACCCTAGGAGGATTGCGCAGGGAGTCCTTGCCCTAAACAGAAGCCAATCCAAATTGTATTCTTAGATTGCTGTCAGTCATCTTTGACGATAGTGGTCCTGACAGAATAATTTGCAGTTTCTCCAGTCATTTCTTTTCCCTTTACATACAACATGTCTTAAAAAGATAGTTCACACAAAAATGAAAATTCTGTCATCTTTTACTCACCCTCACGATGTTCCAAACTTGTTCCTTTCTTCTGTTAAGCACAAAGAAATAATTGAGTGTTTAAGTAATGTCGCTAAACAGTTGACGGTTGCTGCTGACTTGCACAGTATGGAAAAATAAATATTATGGAAGTCATTGGTTACCGTCAACTGTTTAGCTAGCACCATCTTTAAAATATCTTCTTTTGTGTTTGGCAGAAGAAAAAAATCTTGGTACGGTGCCTTGCGAAAGTATTCATACCCCTTCATTTTTTTTTTCACGTTTTGCTATGTTACTGCTTTAAATTACTTTTTTTTCCCACATCCATCTACACTCTATACACCATAATGGTAAAGCAAATAAACAGTTATTTAACATATTTGCATGTTTATTAAAAATAAACAACTTAAGTGATTCCATTGCATTGCATTTGGGACAGTTGAAATTTAGCTCAGGAGCATTCACATTGCTTGTAGATGTTACTAAACTTTGAGTGTCGTTAACCTGTGGCAAATTTAATTGAATGGCTATGATTTGGAAAGGCACACATGTCTGAATAAAAGGTCTAACAGCCGAAAATGCATATCAGAGCAAAAACAAGCCCTGAAGTAAATAAAAAATAAATAAAAAAACTGCCTCTAGAGCTCAGAGACAGGATTGAATCAAGTCACATAACAGGAAAAGAGTTCAGAAAAAAATTCTGCTGCATTGAAGATTCACAAAAGCATGTAGTCTTCGTTACCCTTAATGGAAGAAGTTTGAAACAACCACCACTCTTCCTAGAGCTGGCTTCCTGGCCAAACTGAGCAAGTGATGGAGAAGGGCCTTGGGTAAAGTGGGGACCAAGAACCTGATGGTCAATTTAGTTTAGCTCCATGATCATATACACAGATGGAAAACACTTACAGAAGGACAAACATGACTGCAACACTCCTCTGAAATGGGGGTTTACGGTGGTGTAGCAAGACTCAATTCTCTTCTCAGTAAAGACACATAAAACCACACTTGGAACTTGCAAAAAAGCATCTAAAGGACCCAAAAGTAAAGTGTGCTGGTAGCAGCCCCGTGCTGTGGGGCTGTCAAACATTTCTGGAGAAATGTCTGCCAGACCCAATCCAAGCTGACAGAGCTTGAGAGGTCAAGAGGTGGGGCGAAGAATGGCAGAAAATTGCCAAATGTTGATGTGCAAATCTTGTCGCACCATACCCTAAAACACTTGAGGCTGTAAAGGTGTTTCAGCTAAGTACTGTGTTAAGGGTATGAATACTTATGCAAAGTACTTATTTCAGGATTTATTTTTTTTTTAGTACATTTATGAAGTTTTTTTTTTATTTTTATGAAAGGGTATGAATACTTCCGCAAGGCACTGTATCTTAGTAGACTTAATTAGGTATCTTAAAAAAACCTTTTAAGGTCTGGTCACATGAGCAAAATTTTGTCAAAAGGTCCATTGTCTATTGGCAACTGTATGATCATGAGAATTCCTATTGTAATGACTGGGTTTTGCCAATTTACATTTTAATGAAATCATTTCTATAGAAGTCTACACAATCAAGGTTTTCACGTGAGTGCTAAAGATGATCTTTCGCAATGAGTTCAAGTTGGTAATGGGGATTTCACCGCAATAACCATCAGAAAATGGCTCGGTTGACCGTTGTGTGAGCTGTGGTTCATACATTGCTAAACACGTTGAACCTGTTGCAAAATCTGCGTGAGAAAATCTTTAGCCCTCACACAAAACATCTAAAACTTTTGGATTCTGAAATGAATAGATTTTCTGGCAAACATTCAGAACAACGCAAATTTGTGACCACACCTTTGGAACAACCTGTGATGCCTAAAAGAGCTCTCTAGCTATAGGCAGCTTATTTTATTAGTCTGATTTGATTCAGTGCTTGATGCATTAGTATTGTGTGTTTGTTTTCTTTTCAGAGGTGCAGCAAGTCCAGCTCAGGCGGCCCGCTCTAGTCGAGCAGCCAGACTGCAGTGTGTGCATGTGGCCGAGGGTCATACGAAACCCCTGCTGTGTGTGGACTCAACTGATGATCTGCTCTTCACTGGCTCAAAGGGTCAGTGAACTTTATGACTTTTATGTAAAGAGTTACAGCCTTACAAACAGGTCTTTACTACAGTAAAATGCAAAGAAGTACATAATTAACTCTTTACTAAATGTCACCTCTGCAAATAATTTTTCATTCTGAATTTAGGTTATTACCCATAATGTTCTATCACCATCCATTCTATTATTTTTTTTTTATCTCAGATCGCACATGTAAGGTGTGGAACTTAGTGACGGGTCAGGAGATCATGTCTCTTGGAGATCACCCCAGCAGTGTAGTGTCAGTCCGATACTGTTCCAGCCTGGTCTTCACTGTCTCCACTGCTTATGTCAAAGTATGGGACATCCGTGACTCCGCCAAATGCATCCGCACCCTCACGTGAGTCATCCTACTGTTTAATTTATTAAAAGCCAGTGTTCTCTGATGCTTCTAAATATTTTACCTATGGCTGCTCATTTTTAGCCCTCTGTCTCCTTCAGTTCTTCTGGACAGGTGTCTCAAGGTGACACGTGTGGAAGCAGTTCCGTTGCCATTCCTCCAGGAGAAAATCAGATCAATCAGATCGCCCTCAATCCTTCCGGAACGTTCCTTTATGCTGCATCAGGCAACACAGTCAGGATGTGGGACTTGAGAAGGTACTGAACAATTGTACATTTACATTTAGACTATAAAGGTGCTTCAAATAAATACTGAGTTAAGGGTATGAATACTTATGCAGTGTACTTATTTTCAGTGTAGATGTTGAGATTTAAACGCCTCCAAAATACCTTGAAGTTGTAGTAGTGTAGTTAAGTCTCCTTTTAGACATTATTTGTTTGTGTTGTCTACAGGTTTGTATCTACTGGGAAACTGACAGGACATCTGGGGCCGGTAATGTGTCTTACGGTAGACCAGATGGGGAAGGGTCAAGATGTGGTCATAACAGGCTCAAAAGATCACACCGTGAAGGTACGTTCAAACATTTTAATATGCTCTCTGTGTACTAACATAAGAGTCCCTATGGGTGCACACGCTGATTTCCATATGATAATTTTCACCTTTTGGTCATAGCTCACGCACAATTACACAAGCTGTTGCAGCTCAGTAATGGATGCTTGAACACAAACAGTAGTTTAAAATATTAATATGCCCTCAAGTGCAACAAGAAACAAAATGACTATCCAGGAACATGTTTTTGGACTCCAATAGATGTGCTTTTTGGGATTTGGGATGCATTTCTAAGGCTTTTATTTTCATGTTGCAGATGTTTGACGTGGTGGAAGGCGCTCAGGGCAGCATCAGCGCCACACATCATTTCGACCCATCCCATCAGGATGGGCTAGAGGCTTTGGCCATTCACGGTGATTCACTTTTTACTGCTGCCAGAGACTCCTGCATTAAAAAATGGGACTTAACCCGCAAACAGCTACAAGAGGTAAGTACCGTTGCAGGGAAAAGCAGCTTTGCGGTAAACGCTATGGCTGTGTTCCAAATCCTAAGCAGCATTTTCAGGCACCATTCCCAAAACTTAATCTATTCCAAGCAGTATGCAGAAAAAACTATGGTGCCTAGTTTTAAGATTTTATTGTCACTCCAAAGTAAGGTAACATTGCATATGTTCTTTGAAGATAAGTCAGTCGTTGTACCTGTCATTCAAGATGATGGTATCAAGAGAAAATATTATTATAAATATACCTCTGTTTTATTAAATACTGAAAAACCTTGGTGGAAAAAACAGCTAAAACCAGTCTAGGCTGGTTGGCTGGTCAAAGCTGGTCAGGATGGTCTTAGCTGTAACCAGCCTGACCATTTTAAACCAGCTAAGACCAGCCAACCAGCCTAGGCTGGGTTTAACTGTTTCTTCACAGGGAATGTGGCTATTTTACACAATATGTGTGCTTTGCATTTTTATGGTTATTGAATATCAAGGTTATGGAGGTTCAAGGTATTAGCTTAGCCATATGCTAACACAAAACTGTTGAAATCAACTAACCAACTGTGAATTGCTCTTTTGAGAAGATAAAGTTGCTAGCCTAGCATAACATGTTACATATTTTTTGGAATTAATTGATAGCAGTCTAGTTTCTTAGTGTTTCATTTATTAAGTTGTTAGCTTCCCTGCTGAAAAAAACTGCATATGCTGGTTAGGTATGTTTTGGTGCTGGGATGCTGGTTTTAGCTGGTTTATGCTGGTCCTTTGCTGGTTTATGCTGGTCCTTGACCAGCATAAACCAGCTAAAACCAGCATCCCAGCACCAAAACATGCCTAACCAGCATATGCAGTTTTTTTCAGCAGAGTTAGCAATATGCTAATGCCTAAAGTTTTAATACTTGGAGAAAGCTATTCGTTAGCATTTCCATTCATCTTAGTAGCAGTTATTTGGAACAGAGATTCCTTGGTTTCAAATATTTCCCTGTTGACAAGAGGCAGATCACTAGAGTTTGGAACGGAGTTGATTTTTGCTTTATATCCAAAAATAAATACAGAAATGACTCCTAGCTGTCACACATGCTGTAACTGATTTGTTTGCATGTATTCTTCATTTTGCAGCAGGTAGAGCGGGCTCATTCAGATCTGCTGAGCTCTCTGGCGGTGGTTCCTGGCTCCAGCGCTGTTATGACTGGCTGCAAGGGCGGACTGCTCAAATTCTGGCACACAGATACGCTTAGAGCTCTGGGAGAAATAAGGGGTCATGACAGCTCTGTCAATGACATCTGCACAAACAGCAATCAGCTCTTTACCGCCTCAGAGTGAGTGACAGGCATTCAGGCATCAACAAAGAACACACAAATATATATAATATGCAAATAAACAAAACTTACAGTTTTAGATGCTGCATTTAGTATTAACCCTCTGGGGTCTGAGGTTGTTTTGGGGCCCTGAAGAAGTTCTGACATGCCCTGACATTTGTGCTTTTTTCAGTATCTTAAAAACATGTTAATGACTAACAACTAAAAAGCACAAATTGGGCTACAGTAATATGTAAGCAACATGAATGTACATGTTTCTGTTATTGAGAAAACAACGTTTTAGTGGTAAGTAAAAAAATAAAGTTTTGAAGTCACTGAAATTAGGCCATGAAACACATACAGAACATTTGTTCACAAGGCTTTTGAGAATTGGATGAGGTAGGCTAGAATTTTTTCAAACAATTTTCGAAAACATGTTTTGCGGTCGAAAGGGAATATTCGAAGGAGTGGCAATGACCCATGAATATTTAGCAATTCACACCTGAGAGACAAAACTTACTGTGTTTGTGCAACAAACTTGAATGACACCTCAAATTTGAAACAAATAGACGTTGCGAGTTCTGCCTGACAGACAATAGAACACCCTCAAAACCACACCCCTGCTGAAAAAACCCCCAGCTAAAACCAGCATAGGCTGGTTGGCTGGTTTAGCTGGACATAGCTGGACAGCAGGCTGGTTTTAGAGGGGATTTGGCCACTTTTCCAGGCTGAGAGACCACCAGCTAAAACCAGCCTGGCCAGGCTGGGAGACCATCTTAAACCAGCTAAGACAAGCCAACCAGCCTAGGCTGGTTTTAGCAGTTTTTTTTTCAGCTGGGACAGGTAACCACATAATAATGTATTTGGAATCATCTACAAATCACTAGCAATGTTAACTACTTACATCAGGCTAACAGCAACCAGAGCACCCTAATAAACTCATAATAGAATGGTAATATGCACTCAGAATATCTTTTGATGCCACTTAATGGTAACATCAGCATGCAGCTAAACAAATAATTATATTTTTATTACAATGCCTTGCAAAAGTATTCAAACCCCTATCATTTTTTTTTTCACATTTTGTTATGTTGCTGCCTTGTGCTAAAATGCTTGTAATTACCTTTTTTCTCCACATCAATCTACACTCAAAAAACAGCAAAAAACTTAAATGATTCCATTGCATAAGTATTCATACCCTTATCTGGGACGGTTTAAAAATTTAGCTCAGGAGCATTCAGATTCAGACGTTACTACACTTTGAGTGGAGTTAACCCTTTGGCAAATTGAGTTGAATGGGTATGATTTGGAAAGGCATACACATCTACAAGGTCTAACAGCTGAAAATGCATATCAGAGCAAAAAAACAAGCCAAAAAACTCCTGTAGAGCTCAGAAACAAGACTGCATCAAGTCACACATCTAGGGAAGAGTTCAGAAAAAATTCTGATGCACTGAAGGTTCACAGAAGCTTGTAGTCTCCGTTACCCTTAATGGATAAAGTTTGAAACAACCAGGACTCTTCCTAGAGCTGGCCTCCTGGCCAAACTGAGCAATTGATGGAGAAGGGCTTTGGTTGGAATTTGCAAATAAGCATCTAAAGGACCCTCAGACTGTGAGAAACGATATCCTCTGGTCTGATGAACCTCAATACCAAGCATCAAGTTTGCAGGAAACCAGGCACTGCTCATTACCTGCAGAGTACCATAAAAGTAAAGTTTACCAAAAGTTAAGTGTGCTGGTAGCAGCCTCATGCTGTGGGGCTGTTTTTCACTGGCTGTGACTGAGGGACTCGTCAGAGTAGAAGAAAAGCTCAGTGCACCAAAATATTTAAGAAGAGTTTTTAGAAGATTTACCTTCCAACAGGATAATGACCCTAAGCGCACAGCAAGAGTGGCTTACAGACAACTCTGTGGATGTCCTTGAGTGGTCCAGCCAGAGCCTAGGCTTGAACCCAATCAAATATTTCTGGAGAAACCTGAAAATGTGTCTGTCCACAACCAACCTAAAAGAGCTTGAGAATCGATGAGGTGAGGAGAAGAATGGCAGATAATTGCCAAATGCAGATGTACAAAGCTTGTCGCATCATACCCAAAAATACTTGAGGTGCTTTAACTAAGTACTGAGTTAAGGGTATGAATACTTATGCAATGTACCTGTTTTTTTTTTTTTTTTAATAGTTGTGACAATTCTTTTTTTGCTTTGTCATTACAATATATGGAGTGTAGATTGATGTGGAAAAAAAGTAATTTAAAGAACTGCATAAATACATAACATACCTGCATAACAACATACATAATGTGCTAAAAAAACACCAGAACACCTTAGCAATTGTGTAGAAACACCTTATCAACCACTCAGGTATCACAACAGCCTAGCATTATGGCAGCTTTTGGCAATCACCAAACAGTTGCTAAATCTGCTTTACAAAGAGCAGTGAAAGTGTATAAATTGTTCTTTTAAATTTTTCCCACAGTGACCGGACAGTGAAGATCTGGCAAGTGAAAGGATCTTTAGAGGACGGCCTTCACTGAGGAGAACAGAAGGTTGCTGTGAAGGTTTTGGCTTCCTGCAAGAATTTCCTTTACCAATGTGACGCTTCTTTCCTGAACCTCTGGCAGCAAGGAGAGCTTCCTGTTGTAACTGCTGTATATTTCCTTATCTACAGTGTTGAAGTGCCCTGTTTAGCTGTTGCTGACCGTAAAGCGGGATATTGTAGGTCAATAAGTGTTTGTTGATGTGGCACCGTCCTAAAGCTGGGCTTTGGGCATCACAGACTGCCGTAGTAGCAGTGCGTTTAAGAAGCACACGTGTTTGTGAATTTTATGTGGACTGGACTGAACCGATATGCTCTTAAGTTATTCGTTAATATTGATGTCAGTTCTTTCCGATGTTTGCTGACCAAAGTTTGACTCTTTTTGTGTGAATCTTTCCAATGGAACTAAGACACGTCACAGATCTCAATGCAACCGTACTGTAGTCTTAACTGCACTGGATTGGTACAATGACATTTGCACCAGTGTCTCTTGTCTACTTTGTGTTTTACCTTTTATAAAGCTTCAACTGGTTCTTTTCCATTTTCTGGTTGAAACCTTTGAGAACGCTGTTCAAAATATTTCCTCGGATGTACTGTAGTTATTATCAATGTCAGATGGCGAGTGAAATAAACTTCATCTGTCAAAATCTTACAGGTGTTTGTGCAGTGTTTTAGTGTGACAGAATAAGCTTGAACAAATGCACTGTACTTGATATAATGTTGAGTAGTGAATGCGCAGTGTCAGAATAATATCACTAGGGGGCAGTGCACACATAATGGACAGTGAACTGGCATGTGTAGTGTATGTATAAACCGTAGATGGTCTTTACATTGGGGGACTATTTAAAAAAGATAGTTTATTGTCTGGGCACAAACCCAAAATCTGGTAAAAATGTGGGTTGAACTCCTTTGGGTCCCACAGATTTTTTGGTTTTTCAGCATTTGTGTGTATTTGAACCATTTCCAAAAATGACTATGCTTTTGAGATCAATCTATTCACACTGAGGCCAACTGAGGGACTCATATGCAACTATTACAAAAGATTAATTTTAAAAAGATTCAAAAGATTAAGGAAAATCATGCATTAAGAGCTGAGGGGTGAAAACTTTTGTACAGAATGAAGAATTTTTTTTGCCTAAATATCATACTTTTTTCCTTTAGTACTGCCCTTCAGAAGATATTTACATGTTTTCCAGAAGACAAAATAAGTTCAATATTCCCTGATTTTCAAAGCTCTTCAGCTCTTAATGCATCGTGTTTCCTTCTGGAGCATCAGTGAGCGTTCTGAAAAAGTTTCATACGAGTCCCTCAGTTGTCCTCAGTGTGAAAAGATGGATCTCAAAATCATACAGTCATAGTTGGAAAGGGTTTATATACACAAAAATGCTGAAAAACAAAAAAATCTGTGGGACCTGAAGGATTTTTCTGAGGAACAGCTGTGGATCATTCAGGGAACAACACAGTATTAAGAATCAAGGGCATGTAAACTTTTGAATGTCTCTTGTGGACTGTATGTAAACATCTTTTATGTGAAATATCTTATTCAGGTCAGTACTACATAGAAAAACAACATGCATTTTGTATGATCCCTCTTATTTAGCTAAAATAATGAACATTTGGCAAATTCTGCAAGGTGCATGAAAACTTTTGACTTCAACTGTAAAAAACGCTGACAAAGGTAATTATGGATTTAAACCAAAACCACGAGCCTCAAAAATGACCTTTGACCACAAGCATAAAGATTTTGAAGCCATACACATTTTAATTTGATAGTTGTTACCCAAATCTGTGCTTTTCTTCCTAAAAACATAAAACCACAGATCTGTCACTTTGAAATAATTATCCCCGCATATATGTTCGCATTATTTTCAAGATAACGTTAGCAATTGTTTTATGTGAAGAAGCACTTATGTTTACCATTTAGCTTTGATTTACACTTCTGCAACACCTTTGGCCTCTTCACTCTTAAAAAAAAAGACACTGATGATTCCATGAAGAACCTTGAACCTTGAAGAAAAGGTTCTTTATAGAGGAAAAAGGTTCTTAGATTTGTAAAATGTTATTGTAATGTTCTTTGGGGAACCAAAAACAGTTCTTCTTTGGCTTCACAGCAAAAACACTCCTTTGGAGCTTTTATTTTTAAAAGTGTTGCCCAAAAACAAATTCTGCCCTGGTGAAAAAAAACTGCTAAAACCAGCCTAGGCCGGTTGGCTGGGTTTAGCTGGTCAACCAGCCTGGTTTTAGCTGGTCAAAGCTGGTCAGCAGGCTGGTTTAAGAGGGGTTTTGGCCACTTTCCACCAGCTACTTCCAGCCTAAACCAGCTAAGCCTAGGCCTAGGCTGGTTTTAGCATTTTTTTTCAGCAGGGTGAACAAATCCAATCCAGTTTAGACCATGTTTGGCAGCAAAGCCACTGACTTGAGGAAAAGTGCAAAGTATGAACTAATTTCCGGGGTTTATATTCATTCCTGCAGCACACTAATAAAAGACTAAGCTAAGTGTTGTATAATGTCATAGCTGACTTGCTGTACGGACATGGTGCGAGACCTTTTCTTACACGCAGCACCTCAGCGCCCAGCAGCTGTCTCCATCTCGCAAGGCACTCATCTAAATTTAGACTAAGAGGGAATTCACTCAGCTGTAAGGAATCTCTCAGCTCAAGCACAAACACCCTCACGTCATCTATCCGTTCTCGGCTGTAATGTCAGTCATTCATCTGCCTCTTACTGGGAAAATGACAAAAGGATACTGTATTCGGTATGAACAACCGTGGACGGGTGCGAATGAAAAAACAACTTATTTTCTGAATAAAATGCCATGATTCATCTCTTGATGAGACTGTGTCTAACAAATCATAGGTCTTTGTTCTTCCTGGTGAGACATTCGAATTGATTTAAAGGCTATTTCTGATGAAGCAATCCACTCTCTGATGTGTACTGATGGAGAGATAATGAAAATGACCTGCTGAGATGAGGAGGTCTAATTTTTCATCATAATTTTTGTAAACAAGTGACATAAAGATGAAGGAAAAAGGGAGGAATTGGACAATACAGTATTTATAGTGGCTACTGACCACATACTCGATGCTTTTCTTACTTAGATTTTTTTTTCCAGCCAATATATCAAAACAATTCTTAAATCAAGAAGGATTTTCTATTTTCTTACGTGTGTTTTCGCTTTAAAAAAAAAAGCTAAATAATCTGCCAGTGGGGTAAGCAAAAAAACAATATTGTTTTCTGTTTGAAATTAGCAAATTATTTTGCTTGTTCTAAGCAAAAGCTCACTTAATTTTGACTTTTTTTTCTGAAAACAAGAAAATTATTTTTACTTGTCTTGATTTAAGAAAATTTGGTAACACTTTACAATAAGGTTCATTAGTTAACTGCATTAGTTAACATGAACTATTCTTCTACAGCATTTATTAATCTTAGTTAATGTTGATTGCAGCACAAAAAGTTGGGCAAAAACATGGACAAACAATGAACAACTGTATTTTCATTAACTAACATTAACAAAGATGAAAAATATTGTAATAAATGTATTGTTCATTGTTCGTTCATGTTAGTTAATACATTAACTAATGTTAACAAATGACACCTTATTGTAAAGTGTTACCAAATTTGTAAATATTTTGGTTGGAAACAAGACAAAAAAAAATCTAAGTAGGAAAAAAAATGTTGCTTTTCTTTTTAGAATTTATTATTATTATTATTATTATTATTATTATTAAATACAGTACTATGGTAATTCCTATTATGTTATATGATAAGAAGCAATATATTTTTAGCAACATCTTTATCTTTAAAAATACAATCAAGCAATATATTCCAAGAGCAAGTTAATTTTTATATTTGATAAAAATTGACATCTTTTACCCATTTAAAATGCCAAAGCATCAATGTTTGCGAGTCACCAAGCAATACACAAAATAGAACAGAGTATGTGATTGGAGTGGGAACAGCAATTTCTTCACTCACTTCAAAAATCACTCTAGTTTTTCCAGCTCCGCTCTGGGTTTCCCCTTTTCTGTTCCCCACTTGTGCGAAAAACTCCACTCCAAATGATTCTGAAGCAAGTGAAAACACACACACACACACACACACACACACACACACACACACACACACACACAATATAAAAACTTACATATTTGTTTGATGGTCAGTCAGAAATAAACTGAAATAAAGAAATGAAATTATAAATTAAATATGCATTATTTGATCAAAAATACTGAAAAAGAGAAATATTGTGAAATATTACTACAATTTAAAAAAATGGTTTTCTATTTTAATATACTGTAAATTCTAATTTATTCATGTGAGTCAGAGTTTTTGCTACTTAATATTTTTTTGGAACCTGTGATTCTTTTTTCAGAATTCTTTGATGAATAAAAAGTTAGAAAGAACAGCATTTATTCTAAATAGAAATATTTTCTAACAATATAAATCTTTACCATCACTTTTTATTAATTTAACTAGTGCTTGGCAACAATTAATCGTGATTAATCACATCCAAAATAAACGTTTTTGTCTAAAATATATGTGTGTGTGCTGTGTATATGTATTATATTTATTATTCAATATAAATACACATGCATGAATATATTTAAGACTATATGTTATTTTTATATATTAAATGTATTTATATCTAATATAAATATAAATATATACATGTATACTGTATGTTTGTCTTTATATATACATAATAAATATACACAGTACGCACACATATATTATATGAACAAAAACCTTTATTTTAATGCGATTAATCGCGATTAATCACGATTAATCACGATTAATCGTTGCCCAGCACTGCAAAAAATGCTTTTCTTCCTATTTTTTGTGTTGTTTCCAGCCAAAATATCTAAAAATGATTGTTTTCAGAAAAAAAAAACAAGTCAAAATTTAGTAAGTTTTTGATTAGAACAAGCTAAATAATATTTTTTACACAGAAAGCAATATAATTTTGCTTACCCCATTGGCAGATTATGTAGCTTGTTTTAATCAAAAACTCACTTAATTTTGACTTTTTTTTTTTTTTTTGTTCTGGAAACAAGACAATAATTTGTCTTGAAAAAGAATATTTATAATACATTTTTTTTAGATTTTAGTCTAGAAAATCCTTTTATTTCTAGATATTTTGGCTGAAAACAAGACAAAAAATCTAAGAAAAGCATTTTAGCAGTGTCCTAGCTAAAAAATATATAAACGGTGTATATTATTACAAAAGAGTGCAATAATATTTCATAATATTACTGTTTGTTTTTTTTTGCATTTTTGATCAAATAAAACTAACTTTGATGAGCGCAAGAAACTTCTTTAAAACATTCTTTTAAAAATCTTTCCTCTCACTGCAAAAAATGCTTTTCTTTCTTACATTTTTTGTCTTTTTTTTCCAGCCAAATATCTAAAAAGTCTTAAATCAAGAAGGGTTTTCTAGATGAGTAAAAATTATTGTCTTGTTTTCTGAAAAAAAAAAAAAAAAAAAAAAAAAAGTCAAAATTAAATGACTTTTTGCTTAGAACAAGCAAAATAATCTGTCAATGGGGCAAGCAAAAATATCTTATTTCAAACAGAAAACAAGATTATTTTTCTTACCCCATTGGCAGATTATTTGGCTTGTTTCAAGCAAAAACACACTTAATTTTGACTTGTTTTTTAAAAAAAAAAAGACTATTTTTACTCGTCTAGAAAATCCTTCTTGATTTAAGAATTTATAGACATTTTGGCTGGAAACAAGACAAAAAATCTAAGTAAGAAAAGCATTTTTTGCAGTGCTGAT
>NC_133364.1:30146262-30229519 GCF_049309525.1 Garra rufa | reverse complement strand
ATAAACAGTTGTCAGTTGAGTATTTCAAGTTTGCGTATACGTTTACTCAATGCTGGGTGGCAAACTAGTTTCCTAAAAGAATATTACAAATGTATCAATACTATCAGCCACTTTCTCCAACAAAGAGTAGCACATAACACATCTGTTTTAGAGTATGAGAGCATACAAAAGGTCTTTATTTTATTTCCATTTCCACTTGAATATTTAATGTCTCATTTGTATTTCAACAAAAGAGCCACTTATAGGCAATCCATTCAGTTTTGCCATTCGTATAAAGACTCTAACGGCAGCTACAGTAACATTCACTACTATTAAATGAATCATTTGTAACCCTGCAGAAAATTGCTCTTGAATTCTCTGATTCATTTCAGACAGTATGTGTTCATTAGACATTTGTGGAGTCATCGAAAATTGTCTCTGCAAGAGTTTAATCTTTGTATTGATGCACTCCTGTTGTTTGCCTGTTAGTATGAATGTACTAATAATCAATAACTGAAGACATAAGTTACTGATACCTGAAAATAAGGCTTTTTCCACCAGCAACCAGAAACAGCATCCTGCACGTCCACATAAATTCAACACGGCACTCATCATGACTATCCATGTGTAAAAATTGGTAACATTCAAAGCAGCTATAAAGAAAGTCAATTCAACATGCCTGAACTGAGAACGATGCAACATAATGAACTCATTTGTGGGATTGAGTGTCAAGGATGCAAGCGGTTTTGGTTTAATGTGGAAATATACATTCTGTTTTTACTAGTTATGGAACTACAGATCTGATTATATAGTTGGAATGGCTTAAATACAATGTTTATATATTGTTGGGAACTCATAGTAGATCAAACCTATTAAATCATATTATATGTAGTCACATGACAATATATCCAATCCAAGAGCTTTATGGAATAGTCCTATTAAGTGACTGCATTGCTTCAGACGACTTTTGTTCAATCACTGCAGTTGTATAAAACTTTTGAAATTACTTGCTAAATGCCCCAAATCATTTCAGTTTTGGAAAGAATATTATAGAAAGAGCGAATCGTCTAATCATAAAGTGACCTTTCAACATTACAGTTTGTTAATAATCTGCAAAATGTTAATTACCATTATAAGAGGGATCATACATAATTCATGCTATTTTTTATTTAGTACTGGCCTGAATATGATATTTCACATAAAATATGCTTACATTATACTCACAGACTCATTACATATACTCATATGCAACTATTACAAAAGGTTCAAACACTCACTGATGCTTCAGAAGGAAACACGATGCATTAAGAGCTGGGGGGTGAACACTTTTGGAATTTAAAGTTCAGGGTAAATTTAACTCGTTTTGGTCTTCTGGGAATCATGTATCTACTGTAGCTTCTGAAGGACATTACTACATAAAAAAAAAAAAAGATAACAGATAAAAAGATCTTCATTCAGCAAAAATCTTCATTCTGTTCAAAAGTTTACACCCCTGGCTCTTAATGCATTTAAACCTTCTGTAATAGTTGCATATGAGTCCCTTAGTTTTCCTCAGTGTGAAAAGATGGATCTCAAAATCATACAGTCATTGTTGGAAAGGGTTCAAATACACAAGAATGCTGAAAAAACATTTGTGGAATCTTTTCAGGACAAACAAGGGACAAACAAGGAACTCATGAACAACTATTACTCCAAAAAAACAAAAAAACAAAACAAACAAAAAAAACAGTTGTGGATCATTCAGGTAACAACACAGTATTAGGAATCAAGTGTGTGTAAACTTTTGAATAGGGTCATTTTTATAAATTTAACTATTTTTTTTCTCTTGTGGACTACAGTATATGTAAACGTCATTCATGTGAAATATTCAGGTCAGTACTAAATAAAAAATAGCATATATTTTGTATGATCCCTCTTTTTTTTAGTAAAATAATTAACATTTAGCAGATTCTGCAAGGTGTATGTAAACTTTTGACTTCAACTGTATTAATATAATCACAGACCAATCTGTAGTAAACACTAAAATGAATCTAAAAATAAGTAGAAACAAAGATGTTACATATTCGATGCAAAATGTTATTACATTATAGAGCAATAATGAAATAGTAGTAATTGTAGTATTTCAAATATTACTATTATTATTGTTGTTGTTGTGTTCATATCGTACTATACATAGTATTATAAATATATTGTATAACAAATATTGCAGTATTTATATTATATTACATGTTATCTATACTTACTATTATTTATACATGACTATATTCCATAACAGTAGCTATTAACAACAAGAAGTACAATGACAATAATAAGCGTGTGAACTGTTGTTGTTGTTGTATCTGTCACGGCATTGTCAGTGTTAAATCTGTTTTGAATCTCAGATGAATTCACAGCGAAGAATTCTCCAAGTGTGGCATCATTCCTTCGCCCATGCAGCGCCACACACACTCTTTAACACACTCACACTCTCTCATGGCGAGCAGAGGGGACGCTGTCTCTGTTATGGACTGACAGAAGCTCTGCTTTCCAGCTCGCAATCTTTCGAAATCACCCATGAATTCTCTCGCGTAAAGCGGCGTGAGTGTCCAACCTCTTCCGTCTAAAAGGGTTAAAGAAAAGAAACCTCATCATGAACAGCATGAGCAGTTGCGGTTTCCTGAATATGGCGACGATAGGAGAATTCGACCCGCTCAACGCCACTATTCCTGCTACAAAAGTTGAGATTACAGTCTCGTGCAGGTGAGGAACGTTTACGTACCGCTCACACCTTTACGCACAACTGCCTTTTTTATTAACATCACGCGTGGGGTTTTAATAGAGCGTTTTGGAGAAGACGCAATTACGCATGACATTTTGGCACAAAACCAGGTTATAACCTGGTTTCTTCCAGAAATATCATCCGTAAGTGTGTATATGGGAGTAGAATATTATAATAGAAAAAGCTGTATGTTTCAAACGTACTTTTACTCTTGGAGTTTCTGCTGTCACTTTCTTTCGCACCAAAACAAACCGCTTCTCCCACCAGCTGCGAGTTAAATGCCTAAGTTTGTTTTGTTTTGGAATAACAGTGTTGTGCTTTTCTAAGGAAAAGTTTGATTTTGTAATAATTATGATTTGCTTTTGTGTGTGTCATAGTCATACGGTAAACCGATGACACTCAAGCGTATGTTTATATCATGATGAGGATTTATTATTGACTCGTATTGTTTTATAAAGAACAGTTGATATTTTCTATCCATAAACGATATTAATGATTATGTAAACTATATATTCTATCCATAATTGTTCAGGAAAACCTAACCCCACACACTTGTTGTTATAGCATTATATAGACTTCTCATTGATTGTGTTGTTTTTATATTAAATGGCTATTGCTACACATGGTGCTTCCAAAAACCCCTTTTGTGTTGTAGATTAATTAGGACTATTTATTTTTGAAAACACACAAATGTGAACATTTGAGTCAAGAACGTTTGAGTCTTGATGATTTAAAGTTGTTTGAGAGTCTTTTTCTTCATTTCACCCATTTGTTTTTATTACTAAATCAGCTGCATAGTATACGATTACTGGTGGTTTGCCTTTTGAACTCACTCTCCCATGAGAAGCAAGCCATTGGGAATGATGATTTCATATCTCATGACGACAGCCTGTTGTTTTTAGTTAAGCTGGGAAATGATGGCTTTAATAAAGCTGAAAATTTTTGTTTGGGAAAATTATTGATTGTTGTGCACTTAGAAATCGCTCATTATGAATAATTTATGTGTATAAGTTTGTGATGCATCTGGCTTTGCTCGCGTAAACAAATGCAAGTGGGCAGGAGCTGTCCGCTCAGCCATTGTGAGGAGATGTTGACGGTGAATTACTATGCTCCATGTCCCCTTGGGCGGGCTTGCGCAACAGGGAATACACACACACACACACACACACACTCAAACACACACGTACATGCACACAATCTAGGAGCTCTTTTGCAACACTGCACCAGGTGGGAAGGGAACAGTAGTGGTGCCATGGTTACGATCAGGTGCATTCCTCTACTGTAGGGCCATTTTACCACTGTCACCATGGTTATCATGGCAAATGGGCAGATAGAGTGTCTGTATTCATAAGATCAAGTAAACCCTGTAAAATAAAATGCAAGTGAATATTACAGTAAGTATTTCAAGGCCCACAGGTGTGTTGTGAAGTTTCCATGTTGTGAAAGTTAGACAGTTTTTTTTAAAGCTGTTAATTATGTTTCAGTGTGACCACAGTTCAATTTTCAGCGTGAGCGGTTTCTTGGCCATGTAATTATCCAAACTAGAAGCATGAGGGTGTTAGGTCACTGTAATCACATGCAAATTGGTGAATGGCTAGAGAATTTCCAACCTGACTGGTTTACGCTGGTTAAATATTCAACAAAGTCTGTTTTAAATGACTTCGTATATGATTTAGGAACCTAGAAATTTAGTTGTGTTGTTTGGTTGGACGCTTACTCATAGCACACATTTGTTTATTTGTTTGTATGCTCGTTCATTATGTTGATAAAGGGTTAGTTCACCCAAAACTGAAAATAAGCCCATTATTTACTCATCCTCAAGGCATCCTACTGTAGGTGTATGTGACTTCCTTCTTAATTTAATCGGAGCTTTAAATAATGATACTGGCACTTCCAAGCTCTATTATGGTAATGGGTGATTGTTTTTTGTTTACAGTCCAAAACAAGTCTAATAAAGAGCATCCATCAATAATAAAAAAGTGTCTCACATGGCTCCGGGGGGGGGGGGGGGGGGGGGGGGTCTTGGGGGGGTGGAGGTCTTCCATTAAACTGCGTTGCTTTTATAAGCGTCAATTCAGTTGTTGCATATAGTTTAATGTCTTTATTTCGGGATTATCAAAGTAAATTATAACTCAAATTTGAGATTTTACTGGGGCACAGCAGATTTTCACTGGGGCACGTGCCCCAGTAAAAAGGGTCTAGCAACCCACGCACCTGCCCTGAAGCGGCTTCATAACTGCATCCATGTTTGCACGTCTCCTTTGATGTGGTAATTTCACAGAAGTTGAAGACTCGTTCTCGCCCCCTACAGTGCAATTCGACTAGGTATACGTCATCCGCGCTAAAATATCAAGGTGAAAGTCATCATAGCTTACGTAGTTTAGACCCAGCTCCCAACGCAACTTTGAGAATAGATTTACGGCGATGTTTTTTTTATCGCCCGATAAGAGTCTCACGTTAACGCAGCACGTTAACGCCGATAACGGCCCATCACTAGAAGAAACGTTTTCTTAATTTAGCAAAGGTATCCTCTTGGCTTATATTGCAAATACTCCAACGTTTTTCTTTACAAATCCTCGTGGTGTACTTCTAATTCATGACCATTTTCATACGACTGTTAGCGCAAGCTAGGTTAAAGTGATTATTAAATTTTACATATGGATATTATTCTTACAAAAATGCATTGATTCGCTACAGGAGACCTTTATTTTCCCTTTGGAGCTGTGTGAGGCACTTTTTATTATGGATGGATGCACTTTATTGGACTTGTTTTGGATTACTGAAACATTGCTATAATAGAGCTTGGAAGTCCCAGGATAATTTTTAAAATAACCTCGATTGGATTCGTCTGAATAAAGGAAGTCATATACACCTAGGATGCCTGGAGGGTGAGTAAATAATGAGCTAATTTTCATGTGAACCTTAATGAAAATTTGGTACTTCCAACTTGTAAAGTTTGAAAGTAATTTCCAGTTGGTCGCATTTAGGTGCGCTGTTGTTGGAAAAACCAGTGGTCATGGAGGGAAACCCATTCATAAGTTTATTCTTGCCTGAAACCTTATTAAAGCCAAAAGGTTACGAAATATTTAGTCAATATCAAGCAGTTTTTGAATAAGATGTAGCGTCTGATTTATTGGTAACCATATAAGAATTTACTGCGCATCTATAGATATTCAGCTGATGATTCTGAAATTTCGGTCAAATGAATTCTAGAGAAAGCAATGTAGATGTTGTGGGGAAAACTAGTAAAACTTAACAGTCACTACAGCAGTGGTTCTCCCATGCCATGTTTAAAGTTTATGGCACTCCCAACTTGGGAAACAAAGGTTTCAACATTTTCTCAAAGTTTGAAAAAAAAAAAATGACTTGAGGGACCATCCGTGTCCAATTTTTCGACTAGGAAACTTGCATTTACAATAACTCTTCTGATAATATGTGACATCAAACCACTTGGTAGGTTGAACATTGATCGATTGATTGATTATTAAAGGGATAGTTCACCCAAAAATGAAAATTCTGTCATTAATTACTCACCCTCATGTTGTTCCAAACCCATAAGACTTTATCGGAACATTATATCCATATTTTTAAAGAAATCTGAAAGCTTTCTGACTCCATAGACAGCAAGGGTCCTTCCACGTTCAAGGCCCAGAAAGGTACCAAGAACAGTAATGCCATTGAACCCCCATTGAAGACCCCTGTAGGCAATAATCAAGCATGCACAGATGCTTTCTGTTAGCAATAATTATTCTCAAATGGAGTCAAATATGGCTTTGCAATAATAAAAATGTATTAATAATAATTCATTAGTGTGCCTGTCTCTGATAAACTGTAAAAGCAAGTGGAAAGTTCTAACAGTCTTGCCCATTACATAGACAATTATGCTTTTGGGAAATATGCTTTGGAGATTAAGTATTATGTGCGACTAATGCTCTGCTTAGTGCTCGTAGTGCTCTCAGTTGTATTGTATTACAAGTCATAGAAAGGTCTTTTTCTGTTGTATTGGGTAATCAGTAACCCAGTGTAATTCAATTGATGTCTTCCACTCTAGAATGCATAAATGTGCATTTCCCACTGTTTATGGCTCTATTAAAACCAAGGTGAGCTGTCACAGATAGGTAAGAATCCCATTTGGACTTTGATGAGAGTGATTGGTAAACAGTTGCAATTCAGCCAACAGGGCAATTTCTGTGGTAAATTTTCTTTCTGTTTGACTCACAGAACTTTTAGTTTCAATATTTCAACTTCAAATGTTTTATGTTTTGATGCCTAGACATTTACACAGGTATTGTGTATGCAGAAAAATATTGTTGGCATGGTATTCCCTCCAAAAAAGTCCACCTCAAGACTTTATAATATTCTGATGTCTAGATATGGCTTGTGGCAAAAACTGTAAATCAGAGGTCTTATAAAAGTAATTACTTCACCTTCAACATGACAGAAACTCTATTAAATGTCAAACGTAATGGAAAATTAAACACTAGCAGGTATTTCCCTTTACTCAGAAACTCATAAAAACACTTAATTTCAATATTTGCTTTCTTGGTCCAGTCTTATTCCGGTAACTAAAAATCAGCTGCCCAGTTTTCAACAGAAATGATTCAGGTAATCCTAACACAAACTTTAATTTTATATATTTAAGTGATTGAACTCCATGAAATTAAGTACTGACAAATTATGTTGCTGTAGCACATTTTAATTAAGTGAATTGTACAAACAGGGCCAAAAGATTAATTCTTGTATTTTGATCTTACAAGAAGACATAATGGACTCACTTTGTGGTAAATGTTTTAACTATAGAATATAGTATATTATTACATATAGTTATTACATTGTAGTTACAATGTAAAAAAATGCAGGCGCATTGTATCAAAAGCTTATTTTTGATGTAAGTACATAGTAGTTAAAGAAACAATATAAAGTGTGACTGAAAAAGATATTACTCTTGTTAATTTCCTCTACACTCTTAAAAATAAAGGCGCTTCACGATGCCGTAGAAGAACCTTTTTTGTCTAAATGGTTCCATAAAGAACCTTTAACATCTGAAGAACCTTTCTGTTTCACAAAACAAAAGAAGGTTCTTCACATTATAAAAAGGTAGGAAAGAGGTGGCTCTTTAAAGACTGAATGGTTCTTTGTGGAACCAAAAATGGTTCTTCCATGGCATCGCTTTTAAAGCACCTTTATTTTTAAGAGTGTCTGTTGTCGTTTAAGCAGAAAAATTTGGAAGTCTTGCGTGCAAAATTATCAGAGCTTTTGTGTGTGTGAAGGTGACAGTTTGATAAGAGCTCTGCCAATATGCAAAATTTATCTCTACATTTACAGCCCACACCCATTTTTTTAACAGCAAGTTACACATTAAAGAAATAAGGAGCGTGTTATGCAATGCTTTATTAATTTAGGTCATGTTTACCAGTTTTACAGCCTATCAATGGGTTCCAAAGTGACCTTCTGATACTGCAGAAAACCTGCCATTGTTCCACTTAAATCTTAAAGTATACTGAACCTAGAACATTCCTTCGAAAGCACTATACGTTTTTCCTTTTATTTTTTAAGAGAGGTCTGTCCTACCCTGAAACACCACTTTTAGCCAGGACTGGTCTCATGGAATCATCCTTTACTCAATCTTAAGTCACTGAGAGGATCCACTGAGATCCAGCCTGCCAATTTATGATACGTCTAACTTCATTAGAAGAAGCTCATTAGGGATGTTTTTTAATAAGCTCTTGCTCAGGTGGAGGTGCTGGGGGTCTCATTTATTCTGTTACCGATCTGGAGGGTCAAAAGTGCAGCCGTAGACCCACCTGAGTCTAGTCTTTTTCCAGGTGGATTTATCAACATTTCTGCTCCACAGCCTAGTATCCTTAGATCACCTCAGTTGAAAATGCATCCTTAATTTTATGCCTAATTTATTCAAGGAATAACCTCACATGGTGAAAGGCCATGATTGGTTCACTAAGGTTTTTTGTTTTTTGTTAAGCTTGATAGTGTCATTACCAATTTGCTTTTATCTCGTTGAAATCACAGCTTGGATATTCTTAAAGCCTTCTTATTTTGCATTACACCAAAGAAGAAAAAACATAATGGTTTGGGATGACATAAGAATGAGTAAATTATGACATAATTGTAAGATTTGGTTGAGCAAACCCTTTCAAGCAATCACAACACCACAGGTTTGCAGGTGCATGTGCAAATGCGTGAGATTCAGAGTGTGGGTGTGTAATTGACACGGTTTCCGGCCAGGAGATGTGTTTGATCTCCTGAGATGAATTGATTTTAACCAGTCTGTCCTAATTTTGCTTTGTAGCTTTACATATTTATTCACGTTTTTTGGATTTGTTTGAACATGGGAGCTTGAGAGGTGTACTGTGGCATTAAAGGAATAGTTTATTTACTCACCCTCATGTCGTTCCAAATGTATGACTTTCTCTCTCTCTTTTTCTTTTTCTTCTGTGGGACATAAAAGGAGAAATATTGAATAATGTATTGGTCTCATTAGGTATGCAACTATACAATGAATGGGGTCTGGAGCTTTTAAGCTTCAAAAAAGATGCATTAAAATCCATATGACTCTGTACTTTATGTCTTCTGAAGTCATACAATAGCTTTGTGTGGCAAACAAATGAATTATTCAGGGATGTGTTTCATTAGCAAACTTTGATCATAAGTTCTGCCATTACCAACATATAGTTCAATGATTCTGTGCTTCCTGAAAACCACAGTTTAAACGAACTTTTGCAAACACTGCAACAAAGTTGTGGTTGGATCTACAGCTCTCAGTTTGTGGTTAGAAGCATAGTTTCTTGTTAATATGAAATGTGGACTTAAATGGATCCTGCTCTCAAGCAAAATAAGCAAGCACACTTGCAGTATGTATCTTTCATTACATATATTTATATTACAAATTTAATTCTATGTCTTTTAGTTTGTCAAGAAAATGAAAGTGATGTTTTTGAAGTGTGTATGTGCAAATGTGCTTAAGTGCTCAGGAAACCACAAGAGTATGATGTACCAGGGAACCTGTGATTAAATAAAACATTTGAAAATAAAGCGAAACATGAAAAAATGAAGAAACAGTTCATTTCTATGAATAGCCATGTTAGTTATTTACAGCAATAAGCTGACATTAATTAGATCTCAAACTGATTCATTTAGTTAATAATCTACCACCTGTGATGTTGTTAACAATGGTTTTATATTGTTGAACCAACATCGATCAACTGAAGGTGCGACAAAAATACTACAGTTTGGTGAAAACAACATAACTAACTATAGTTGTTTTTCTCTAGTTCAGTTTGACCACATTTATTGGCACCCAATTATTTCAACGTCCTTTTCCCAAGATAACAGTTCTGAGTTTTCTCCAACAATGTCTAATGAGTTTGGAGAACACCTGACCAGAGATCAGAGACTATTCCTTCATACAGATCCTTCAAATTTCTAGCTTCATGTTAGCTTCTTCTCTTCCGTTTCTACCGGGTTCAGGTCAGGAAACTGGGATGGCTATGGCACAAGCTTCATTTTGTGCTCAGTGACATATTTTTGTGTTGATTTTGATGTTTGTTTTGGATCATTTTTCTGATGGAAGATCCAACCACGGCCCATTATAAGATTTCTAACAGAGGCAGTCAGGTTTTGATTTTTTATCTGTTGGTATTTAACAGAATCCATGAAGCAGTGTATCTGAACAAGATGTCCAGGACCTCCGGCAGAAAAATAGGCCGACAATATTGAAGAACCAGCAGTATTTTTAAACGTGGGCATGGGGTGCTTTTTATCCCTCTTTGCACCAAACCCATCTGGTGGGTTTGTTGCCAAAAAGCTGATCTTTTCGTTTCATCTGAACATAGAAGCCAGTCCTGTTTGAAGTTTCAGCCATGTCTGACAACTGAAAATGCTGGAGTTTGTTTTTGGGTGAGAAAGGAAGATTTTTTTTCAAACCCTCTGGAACAACATGTGGTGATGTAGGGGCTGTTTGATAATTTTAGGCTTTCTGACTCCAAGACTCAACAATTCTCTGCAATTCTCCATCTCTGTGATCTTTGTAGAGTCTTTGGCCCCTCAAAGTCTCCTCCTCACAGTGTATTAGGATGATACAGACACACGTCCTCTTCCAGGCAGATTTGTAACATCTCGATTAGAACTTCTCAATTATTGCCCTAATGGTGGAAATGGGGATTTTCAATGCGTAAGCTCTTTTCTTATATCCACTTTCTATTTTGTAAAGCTCAATAAACTTGTTCTGCACATCAGAACTACATTCTTTGGTTTTACTGTTTTTGAAAGATGATTAAGGGAATTTGGCTTTTTTGTTCCTCCTATTTATAATCCTGTGAAACAGAAAGTCATAGCTAGACAATTTTATGCTATTAAAAAAAATCATTTTAATGGTAATATACTTCAGAGATATTTTACTTAGACAAATTTATAGGGGTGCCAATAATTGTGGCCAACGTGAACTAGAGAAAAACATTTATTTCATAATGAGATTTCCCCATCAGTTTCCATCGTTTTACTTCAATGAAAGGTTAGAATTTTGTGAAATTTTTTAAAATAAAAGATCTAAAGGATAAACGAAGCAGATTCATTTTCACAGCCACCTTTGCTCATATTTACCAAGGGTGCCAATATTAGTGGAGGGCACTGTATATCACTCCATGGTAGTTAAGAGGCAGATTACTTTGATGTTTTGATGTTACTTTGAACGGTTTTATGAACCAGATCAACACTCATGAATGAAAGCATCATGAATTTTGTGTGAATGATTTACATTTCGGCCTGTTTTCATGATTTTTTTTGATAACTTGCAGAATTGTGTACACATTTAATGCAAAGCCTCATTGTGGACTACATTTGTGACCTGTGCTGACAAAATGAGCAAATTTTATTTTCACAATCTTTCAAACCTACCAAATCATGTATGATTTGTTGAAATTGACCAAAAAATAACTCAATAACAGTGTATTCATTACAAATAGATTGAATATTAAAACTAAAAGCAGTTCAGTCAAGAGCAGCGAGTGATCCCCTCTTTTCTTTTATTGCTAGATTAGCATTAATGAGACACACGGCTTATCTAATATATGCATTCATTTAATATAATGTTACACAGCAGATGTTTTTCCAGTTAATCAGATAAACTGAAAATGTAACAGTTAATCAAATGTTCACTTAAGACATGACAGATTATGTTTGCGTGAATAGTATGATATTTTGAAATACTGTATTTCTTTGTATATGTGTAGATGTCTGAAAGACATTGAGAATTCACTGTGAATAATTAAATGCTACACCTAACAACTATATCAAACTTGTGCTAAGAGGAAGCACCATTCATCAAGAAGTGAGCAACGAAAAAGGTACAAGTCTCAAGTTTCAAGTTTGAAGTTTTCCATTTTCTGTTCACTTTTAGCCAGAAAAGTGGCCAGGAGACCACAAATCAAACGTTTTTAGGGTCACATGAAGTTGAGTATTGACAACATTTACATTTTTTGGTGAACCAAAGTAGCTCTTTAAGCAAAGAGGTTCTTGAATTTTGCAGCTGCTTTTGATGTGCTCTGACATCGCCCGCTATTTGTCCCCAGAGTGATGAGAGAAATCACACATTTCTTGGGACTGTATGAAAAATAATTTGCTTTCTGTTTATAGAAGCAAGGTCGGAACAGGAAGTAGGCTTGCATTCAGTCCAGAATGGCTGCTGGACTTATTAGTAGCAGAATGCATTAAAGCATGTAAAATGAAATGAGAGTAGAATTGAAAAAGTTGCTCGAGGGCAGTCTTGAAGTAGATCCAGGTGCTACTGTATTGTTGGAATTAATGGCTGCAAATTTCCCTGTGCTTGTGTGTGATTTTAGCGTGTGTCTTTTCAATAAGGGATAGGGGCTGTTTATTTGTTCTCTAGAACAAACGTTGTTTTCTCTGAAGTGGCTGATGATGACCTGCCCAGGCGGACTGTGTGATTGGCCCCGACTCAAACGCTCACTGGGTTTCCAGCAGCCCGCCGAAGCGGTAAATTCTGGTTGCTATGTGACTCATTGCGTTGGTGAACCTCTGTTGGTCTACTGCTCCCCAGGCTTGATGGGAGATTTATACCACACTGGATGACACATTACTGTGCTGATTTGCTTTTCCTTGCAAGCCGCCCGCTTCAAACCGGAGGTCACCATTCAAATGAAAAAGGCAAACCTTGAGTAAGAGGCATGTTTTTGATAAACTTCAAAAATATTGTGGGTTAAATACAACTTAAGCTCTGTGAGGAACCTGCGACAGCATCGCTTACCATAGAAAACAAGCTCTCAGTTTGTTCAAAATGGCATTTAGTAATACATTAGAAGTCTATTGAGCAAGTTTAGCGAAGGGTTCCCAAAATGTCAAACTTCTATTCAGTCTAATGTTTATTTATTTTTTATTTTTTTTTTTATGTAGGACTACGTTTACACATGGATGTACACATTTTATGTCCACTATATACAATTTAGACATGTTTCTTGAGGGGAGGTGTTAAAGGAGTAGTTCACTTTCAAAACAAAAATTACAGATAATGTACTCACCCCCTTGTCATCCAAGATGTTCATGTCTTTCTTTCTTCAGTCGAGAGGAAGTTATGTTTTTTGAGAAAAACATTTCAGGATTACTCTCCATATAATGGACTTCTATGGTGCCCCCGAGTTTGAACTTCCAAAATGCAGCTTCAAAGGGCTCTAAACAATCACAGCCGAGGAAAGAAGGGACTTATCTAGCAAAACGATCGGTTCTTTTCTAAAGAAAATTACAGTTGATATACTTTTTAACCTCAAATGCTCGTCTTGTCTAGCTCTGTGCACTGTAAAAAGTTTTCACCAGATTCAACTTAAAAACCTAAGTTCAGCAGCTGCCTTAAGTTTTTAAGTTAAATCAGCTTAAAACTACAAGTCATTTGAATTTGTTACAATCAAAATTAGTTGATTTAACTTTTGAGTTTAAATTAGTTAAGTTGGTTTAACTTAACATTTTAAGGCAGCTGCTAAACTTAAGTTTTTAAGTTGAAACTGGTGAAAACTTTTTACAGTGTGTGTAGAGATTAGATAATTGTTTTTAGAAAATAACCAATCGTTTCACTAGATAAGACCCTTCGTCCTCAGCTGGGATCATTTATGGCCCTTTGAAGCTGCATTTAAACTGCATTTTGGAAGTTCAATCTCGGGGGCACCATAGAAGTCCATTATATGGAGAGAAATCCTACAGTTTTTTCCTCAAAAAACATAGTTTCTTTACGACTGAAGAAAGAAAGACCTGGACATCTTGGATGACAAGGGGCTGAGTACATTATCTGTAAATGTTTGTTCTGAAAGTGAACTACTTCTTTAACAAAAGAGATGTCTTAGGGTTTAAAATACAACTGGATGGAGAAGACCAGAATGTAACAGAATGGTTAAGTCTTGTTTTGAAGGGTCGAAACATGTGCTGCTAATGGAGTGACATACTGAAAAAAAAAAACAGTTAGTTGTGATGCTGCAGCTAAATTCTTATCTGTACATATGCAAACAGACCAACAATTAGCCTAAAATATTAGAAGTATGGAAGTAGTTGCCTTGAATTGTATTTTTGAAGGAAGTAGATTTCAGATTGAGTTTTAAATATTTCACATACTTTTGAAAATCCAGAATTTAGTTGATCCTGATAAGCGCTCATTGCCACAGTTGTAAACATAACAGTTTTATTCTTTCGTGAGGGAGTTTGGCATCACAGCATTTTCGGGGATAGTTCACCCAAAAATGAAAACTTGAGGTAAATAACAGTATAAATACTGTTCAGTTTCTTGCACAGACCGATTGTTATGTGTCTCAAGACCTCAGTGTATCGTCACGAGCCGCAGGGTTTAATTAGGTTTTGTCTGTGTATGGTTTTTTTACTTTAAAAGATTTGGTTCCCATTGACTGCCATTATATGTCTGACAGACTGCAACGGTTTGAGTTAAAAATCTTCGTTTGTGTTCTACTGAAGAAACAAAGTCACCTACATCTTGGATGCCCTGGGGGTAAACGGATAAACATAAATTTTCATTTTTGGGTGAACTATCCCTTTAAAGAATGCAACACACACGTATCCCGGAAATCCTGTATAACTGAACCAATTAGATGATGACTTGAAACTCCTGATGTATTAACACTGTTCCAGTTTATTCATTGTTTGAACATGTTTGCCATAACTATTTGCTAAAAGTTAGCCAAACTACTACTCTAGTAGCGGCAAATTGTCTGTTCCTGCCGAATGATTGCTACACAAATTAACAGAAAGTTTACTCTGAATAAATATGTTTGCAAGATACTTTTACATTTGGTCTAGTAAAAGGCACTTAAAAATCAAATAGTTAAGGGTACGTGTTTGTTTCTTCAACAACAACATTTAAAAAGCTCCCTTTTCTTTTGCTGAAATGCTAAATTGTTGTTGAGTGTGAAACAATGGTGAGTGAATTGCGTATGGACCAGACCGCTCCGAACTGATCTCACGGTGGTATTTTTGGCGCCATGATCTGTCACGACAGCAGGAAGCCGCTCCATTGACCTTTAAGGCCATAAAGATCACATAATGGGTTGTATTGAGGAAAATGAAAAGTGTGTCTGAGTGTATTGAGCAGTGACAAGAAACCCGCTGAGCTAGAGCTCAATACGCTCTGTAAGGAAGACTCAGGCAGGCTGTACAGCAGAGAACAGAACACTGCAGGCCAAACGACTGACAGTATTTAATCAATGTACATTTTCCTTATTGGTTGCGGGCCAAGAGCTTTTGGAAGGGCAGCCTACAGTTTACTTGTGCAGCCAGACTTGCATCTTTAAAACAGAAAACAGCATCTGCTTTGGACTTCATTTGAACATGCAGTTTTTAAAAAAAATATTGCATTATGGGAAACAATTGCCATTTGGCTTATAGTGTAATTTAGTGTAATTGCGAAGACTGCAATTTTTAAGTTTGTTTTATAGTGAAGATCTTTAATCAGATTTTAAAAAAAACAACATCTTCTCCAACTTGAGAAGCATTTGCAAACCTGAATACAGATAAACCATGTCTGCACATGTAAGCGCTAAAAATGCTTACACAACCCTGTTTTGATTAAAAATAGGAAAAAAATATACTTTTCTATAAAGAAATATGAATTTTATAGTTATAGTTACTGTGCTTGGTGTAACCTTTAGACTTGGGAATCTAAAGAGTGAAACTGTCTAGCCAGTCTAGCTAAGTTACTGTATGAATGTATGCCATACATTTTCTTGACATGTCCTGGAGAGATAACTCATTTTCATAACACCAACCGACTTCTTACAGTCTTTACAATATTCTGTTTGTGAAGTACTTACGTTGAAAGAAACATTTCCACATGCTTTCGTTTCTCATGCCACCTGTCTTTCACTTGTCTTGAGGTTTCAGGAAAAATATAATGCTGAGAGCTTTGACAACAATGTCAGAGCATGAACTATAAAAAACCTAGGCGGTCAAAACATCTAAAAAAGACTTCATGCCGTAACTGTGCTTTAATTTCTGCCCCTCACTGTGAAAGATAGACACCTTCCTGGAAGCCTGCTATTGTTTGCAGTATCTGGAAATACACTGGCAGTGTTATGAGCTAGCAAACAATGTCCTCACAAGGAAAAATCAATGTACACAGAAACCAATTATGACACATATGACTCAAACATAACACAGAAATGGGTCATATTTTTGTGTGCACAAAAATTCTACAGTAGTCAACATTTGAAGCAGTTCCAAACCTTGTCCTAGAACCCAAACAATACCCATTCTTGTCTTAGGACAACTTTGATTCACTCTTTAGGTCCACTTCAAATGTTGACTAGTAGGGATGTAACGGTATTGTAAATACCGTCGTACCGCAATAACACATTTTTTCGATACTATCGTGGTCGCATGACTCGATAAAACAATAGGTCTTCTGAGAAAAGTTTGCTCAGGCGAATGGAGCGAACGGGAGGTAGCGGGAACTACATTTCCCATCAGCCCAGGCGTGGCCATCATCCATTGCGGTCTGTTGTCGCTATAGACTGTAGCAGCAAGGAACAGAGATGGAAATGGTCGAACCTGCTCCGTCTGAAGTGCGTATGCGTTACGTATTCTTTTCAGCACCCATGTTAACGGATTAGAGCGTTCACACTGCACGCGGTTGCTGTCCGGCAGTACGTCCTAGAAGCGGTGCCTTTGCAGCAGTGCAGCGATCGTCTCGGCACCGTGACCGAGTCTATTTTTGGCTGCGCTGTCTGCGCTGAATTAATGTTACAGTGCATTGTTCGCTGTAAAAATTAACATGGATTGACACGGAAATGTACCATAAATGCATATAAATTTCACAGTCAACACGTGGCTTTTTGGCTAGGTTTAAAATAAGGAAAGGTGAAGTTTTAAATAAACTAGGCAACATAATAGATGCACTTGTCCAGGTCGAAAAGTTTTTTAAAGGATTGTTTTTAATAAAGATTCAATGCGAAAGAAAGGCATGAGAGCCTACTGCACTGCAAAAAAAATGCTTTTCTTACTTAGAATTTTGTCTTGTTTCCAGCCAAAATATCTAAATATTATTAAATCAAGAAGGATTTTCTAGACAAGTAAAAATGATTGTCTTGTTTTTAGTATAACCAGTCAAAATTAAGTGAGTTTTTGTTTAAAACAAGCTAAATAATCTGTCAATGGGGTAAGAAAAAAAATCTTATTTCAAGCAGGCAACTAGATTCAGACAACTCATTCAGCTAAACTGATTTGACTGTTTTTTACATGCTTTAATAATTTTTTGTTACTAAAATAGTTACTAAAGTTTCTGTTTCAAAGTTTACAGATAGATGGCAAATGTGTATGCCATTGATATGTTCAGTGTTCATGTAAACTGTTTAATAAACACTTCTGGCACTTTTTTCGTGTCTCTTCATTAGTTTTGTTTTTCCTGTAAATGATTCAATAAATACCGTACCGTGCCATTCATACCGAGGTATTACCGTACCGTGAAGTTTTGATACCGTTACATCCCTATTGACTAGTATAGGTAACAATTGCAAATCTTTACGAATGATACTGATATAAAAGTGTACACTTTAGCTACTTTTGAATATGCATTATACAGTAGGTTTGCATATCATTATAATAAGATATTCATTGAAATAGTATTTGAAATCTGTTTTGTACAGGTAGTTATAGTCCATATTTTTTACGTTTATTAGCGAAGTAGTTCCATGCCTCTGCATATTTTCATAATGTATTTTCATTTACTCTGCATAATATAAACAAAACATTTATATATTATAATTGCAAAAATAATAATATCTGGGAACCCCCCAAACCAAACCAAATAATTAGACATGTTTTACATATATTTGCTTCAATAATTAATTTAGATAAATTAAAAAAAATAAGTGTATTAAAATGCAGTATTTCATGCCGTGTACTGCATAAATTGACAAATTTAGTTTTTTATGTTATTTAATCTGCATATTCTGATTGTGTTTTGTGCATATATACTACATACCTCAAAACAGTATAACTATGATGCTAGTTGGAAAATGAGCAATGGACATGCAAACAGAAATGTAAATTGAATTCATGGCCCCCATACACACAGTGGGAAGGCAATTCTTGGTAACAGCAGTTAACCCTCCCATGACAACAGCCATGCATGCATAACTCGGCAGTATGAACTTTCATAATTTAACGTTTGCCCTTTTTGTCTCAGCATGCTTAGCATTTATTGCGATAGAGTTCATGTAATCTAAAGTCGCTTCAAGGCAAGTCTGTTTAATCGGTGGCCATATTCATAATGGCCCCGGGCAGCTGTTTCCAGCTATGCAAACAGAGCTCCTGTGTACTGGGGAAAATATCTGAAATCAGATAAAATTATGTTTCAAAAACGACAATGGTGATATCATAAACTGTTCTTCATAAACTCAAACTGCACACAAAGTAAAGCATTTTTTCAGGCTGGTTCAGCTAACACATATGAACATAAATTATATTAATGTCGGAACATTGCCTCTATCAAAAAAGCTATAAGTGGGACTATATTTTCCATATTGAGTGTTAGAATTGTATTTATTCATATGTAATACACTAGGTATTAAATAGTAATTACATAGTAATAATAATCACTTAATAAATACACTGTAATACACATTACATGGTATCAAAATGAACAAAGCTGATGGCTTCATGTCATTTTAGTATTTTATTTTACTTTTTTTGTGGCAATATTCCACACAATCCTACTCTATTGTGTAGTCTTTAAGGCACATCACACTTGAAACCTCTAATTGGTTCTCAATAACCCTCACTTTAACCTTGAAGGTGAATGAGTTGCCCTCAGGGGGAGCACAGATGTTGTGCTGGCATACACCCGTAACATAAAAAGTAGCTGACCTTTTCTAAACAAGATTGAAGGAGCTGTGTTTTATAGCGGCATTATAAGGTTATCAATTTGAAAGGCCTCCTTTAGCACGCTAGCAAAGAAACACAACAGCGAATGCTTCTAGAGTCCCTGATCACTCCTATAAAGCTAATTACAGTCTCTTCAACTGCTCGCGTCAGCTGCACTTACTACAAAGAGCTCTCGCCAACCCAGTGGCTCTCTTTTCTCAAAGAGCGACTCCAGTATCGATTTCATCTTCTTCATTCTTTCTCTGCGACAAGATCTCCCTCAAATTAACTCAGCTCCTTCCGACCATTTCAAGTTGCCGTTTAGTGCGATATTCTGACATTTGCAAGTAGGCGAAATTAAAATGTCACTATAAATAGAATACGCCAAGTGACAAGGCATTTTTCTGCCACATGCCAGATTTCTCGCATGATTTTCTTTATCTAATAAGCTTGTTTGATATAATTTTATTTGCTAGGGAAAAGGCGTTGATATGGTTTTTAGGCATGATTACATGTTTTTTTAATGGACGTATACCCAGGTTATAACATTGTAAATTATTATGCTAATCACTGGGTGCAATGGCGATTATCAAAGTATTGGCATTTAATATTGAGTCAATGACATGATGCTTATTCATTTATTAGTAATTTTCAAAGTAACTTTTACTATAATCAAAATGTTTTTATTTTTTTTTATATTATTAAAATTTCTTTTTATATTTTTGGCGGATGTAAATTTAAAGTGTACCGATATATTAAGGAGCAGGAGGATGAGGATTTCATGAAAAATAAGAATTAAAATAAATTGTTGTTGTCTGTCTTCCTTCACATTGATGTGCTATCAATGTACACTGTAAAAAGTTTTCACCAGTTTCAACTTAAAAACTTAAGTTTAGCAGCTGCCTTAAGAGTTTAAGTTAAATCAACTTAAGTCATTTAAACTCACAAGTTATATCAACTCATTTTTATTGTAATAAGTTAAAATGACTTGTAGTTTTAAGCTGATTTGACTTAAAATCTTAAGGCAGCTGCTGAACATAGGTTTTTAAGTTGATTCTGGTGAAAACATTTTACAGTGTACCATGGTATTACTACAGTACTTTTTTGTAAGGGTAGGTATGATTTTGTTAATGTTTTTGATGTTAAATTGATCTGCATGCCCTTGATGACACCACATGAGGTCAAATTTGCTTAATTACAGGAAATACAGTATTCCCAAAAACATCAAGTTCATGTCCCCATTACCATAAGTAATTGCTCACCGAGGGGCTGCTGGAGTGGCAAATATTACATCCACGTATGTTTATCTCACACCCCATGGTGTTCATAATGTGTGTGTGGATATGCTGTAGCTCTCAGAATCGTGTTTAGAGTTTTGGGGGCCCTCAGCAAGTGATCCCCGGGGGCCCCCTCTTGGTAGAAATCGTGTTCCAGGTTTCCTCTCAGTAGAAATTGCGTTCTGGGTTTCCCCTCGGTAGAAATCGTGTTCCAGGTTTCCTCTCGGTAGAAATTGCATTCCGGGTTTCCCCTCGGTAGAAACCATGTTTCAGGTTTCCCCTTGGTGGAAATTGTTTTTTGGGGTTCCCATTGGTAAAAATCACATTCCAGGTTTCCCTCGGTAGAAATCATGTTCCGGGTTTCCCTCGGTCTAAATCACGTTCCAGGGTGTTTTCTTGGTAGAAGTCACTTCCCCGGGTTGCACTTCGGTAGAAATCGTGTTCCGGGGGTGGGGGGTATATCGATCACATTCTGCGGGGCCCCACACATTTTTGAGGGTTGCATGGTCCCTAAACACACTACACACAAAAAAATCTGATTCTTCAGCAGTCCTATATAGTACCGCTACTGTATAAAGAACGTGTTAAGCTTTTCAGCGGTTCTTTGAGGTAGTTAAGGCACCACTCTCATACAAAGAACCCATTAAGCCCCTGTATAGTTCTTTAAAGACATTAAAATACAGTGTAGTTTTTGAAGATAACATGGTTTCAACCTTTTTCCCCCAAAGCCCTCCTATAAGGAAATATTCCAGGGCCCCCACATAAGACTGTTTTTTTTTTTTTCTGAAAAGCATAAAAGTGATTCAAAACAGCTTTTTGTAGTTGTAGTAAACTCCCAATTTACATATATATATATATATAAAAAAAACTTATGAGAGTGGAGTAACATCTAAAAAAAACGGAGAAGAATGGGGTTCCTCTTATGGTTCTACATAGCATCATTTGACAAAGTTGATGTATAGAGCCTTTAAAGATAGGTGCTATATAGCACTTACAGTGGTTCCCCTATGATTACGAACCAATGAACCACTTTCACTGATATTTAGCACCGTTTTTGTTTAAAGTGTACTGGAAGTGTGTTTAGAGTTTTTGGGGCTCCCATTCCGGGTTTCCCCTCGGTAGAAATCAGGGGGAAGGGGGGTATATCCATCATGTTCTGCAGGGCCCAATGCAATTGCGTGGGTTGCATGGTGCCTAAACACACTACACACACACAAAAATACTTTTTTCAAAAGTTCTTTGGGGTGGTTTAGGTGTTAAGAACCTGTTAAGCTTAGTGTGGTTCCTCAGCTGTTCTTCAATGGTTATTCAGGAGTTCTTTGGGGTAGTTTAGGTGCTATATAGTACTGTTCCATGCTATTCCATTCTGTGCTATTATAGTACCGTATAAAGAACCTGTTAAGCTCAGAACCTTTTCCACCAGCATGAACCAGGTGCTAGTTCAGAGCCAGTGCTATTGCCGGTTCAGAGTTAGTTCAACTTGCAAGCGTCCTAGGAACCGGTTTGGCATCCAACGTGTTCGTGTTTAGCTGCTATTTCAAAAATGGCGGTGAAATGTTTCTGTTCGTCTAATTGGTCACATTAACCCCACCCCCAGCCCATGATGTGAGCGGTCCTTACTTCTCAATGTTTTGGTGCTACTTACGAACCACTTTTCCTGGTTCACAACTGGTGTCGAAAGACAAAGAACCGATTTGAAACTAGGTTCTGGCTCCGAACCAGTGCTCAAACTGCCCTGGTGGAAAATGGGTATATGGTTCTTCATATATTCTTCAGTGGTTCTTTTGGGTGGTTAAGGTGCTATATAGCACCACTGCCATACAAAGAACCCATCAAGCCCCTGTATAGTTCTTTAACGGTGCTCTAACTCTCTCTTAGTCTCTCAGTTTATTTGGGGAAAGGACATTAAAATACAGTGTATTTTCTGAAGATAATGTGGTTTTTAACATTTTTTTGCCCCCAAGGCCCTTCTATAAAGAAAAGATTCCAGGGCCCCCACATGAGACATTTGTTCTCAGAAAAGCATAAAAGTGATTCAGAACATCTTTTGCCATTGTAGGAAATTTACATTCATAGAAAAGTGGAGTAACATACTGTATCTAAAATATACGGTGGAGAGTGGGGTTCCTCTTATGGCTCTACATAGCACTAACTGACAAAAGTGCTGTATAATGCCTTTAAAGATCGGTGCTATATAACACTTAAAGTGATTCCTGTATGATTTTGAGCCAATGAACCACTTTTAGTGCTATTAGCACCATTTGTTTAGAGTGTACTGGAAGCTCTTTGACATAACCTGCTGTCTACTCACCTCATAGGCAGCTGGCTTTAAAGGCATAATACTGGTTCTTAGTAGCATCTGGGCAAGATGAAACAAGAGTGAAGAAAAACTGGCAAGAGCAAGGGAGTCAGGGTCTGATGAAGTCATCCTTACTAGGGTCACATATCTGAAATCCTCATATTGCGTGAGCTTGCTCACGGCGTTCCAGAGTGCTGGAATCTCCTGTCTTGTGTTCAGCTTCCTCCCCAGGGCTTCTCTCCCACGCTGCCTCAAGCATCCTGTGATTGGCACGTAAGAAAGATGACAAAGTGGAGGGGCGTGGGCCTGTTTTTCCTTTCCTGTAAGTGTGTGTGTTTGGCTGTCTGGGAAAGTACTGCTCTGTGTCTGTTCATGAGATGTTTTTATTTCAGTTTTGGTTTGTTTGGATTCATAAATAAGCAAGACCTAATTCAGCACATGGTGTGTTATAATACACAGGCCTACTGAAAACAGACAAAGCAACCTTTATTGTATAGTCCAGTGTAAATTCACATTCCTGTTTAGTTGGATGTCTATAAAGTTTCCTGGCATATGGAATACATTTAGGTTCACAATCAACTTACACTTGATACTATCCACAGGCAACCAACACGGAAATATTCATATTAAGTGAATATTTATTAAAATGACATCACGTTGAAGTGTTAAGTATAGATCTGTATTCATTACAGCTCCATATGTTTCGCTTTCCGTGAAGCTATTATTCCGTGAAAAAACATGAGATCGAATCCAAGCTAAGACGGCATGTTTGCGATTGCGTTTTTACGTCACATTCGCTTTTGTTCATAATATCGGGTGGGTTTAGGTGTAGTGCAGATGGTACGTTATTTTAAAACATCACAGAGCATTAGAGTGATAGCGCCACTCATTGGACATTTCAAGTCAGAACTGCGGTGACACCTATTGGACAAAACCAACGTCACATAAAACATACCATATGTACGTTCATCTGTTCCAGGGAATAAAAACTAACTCTCTTTGAGCACCACTTAGTGGACATTTCACACTGAATATGTCACAAAACCTACATGGTGGTACGTTTTTCGCATTTTGTGAAAAAGTTCCCACAGTTATGTTTTCGTCATGAGATCAGGTTGCATAATGCAGTTTTTTTTTTTGATCATTTTATTTTTTACTACATAATTTGATTTTAACTATATAAATATGAATATGTGTACATATTATATACCATTTGTGTATATATATAATATGCCAATTTTTGTAAAAATTAAGAATAGTTTCCCTTTTTCAAATCTGTTGTTGGTTTATAGTCTGTTTAATCTCATATTTTTCTATTTTTGTGTTGTATGTTTGTACAAATGGTTACAAATATATCAAATGAATTGTCCTCGTATGAGATTCCTCGCTGAGTAATGGCTAACATTAGTTCTTTATTTCCGTCCTCGTACATTTCTTGCTCTTTAGTCATTTGTAAACAATGAAGTACACTTACAGTGGTTAGAGCAAATTCCTGGAATTCTAGTTTACCATAAGTGGGAATACAAGGAAACGCTTTCTTAAATTACCACACCTATATTTTTAAAAGAATATTGCATAACATGAGTAACTGTCATGATTTCCATGACATGTTCTTCCTGAAACTGGTTGAAGTGAGTTAAATAAACTAAACAGGTACTAAATAAGCACTCTGCAACAAGAAAAAAACAGCCTGAAGATTTTTGTAATCTGTTGTTTTTCTCTGAATCTTTGCCAGTGATTAGAAGCGAGTGGAGTACACACTACAAATCCATTTAAGTCACCATCTCGCCTCATGAATATTAAACAGTGCATTTGCTAATGTGCTTTGGAACAAACAGTGTGTAATTACCTCGAGCATTTCGTTTAGCAGAGACTTGTTCTGTTCCTTTGCTTACACAGGACAGATAGATTATAATCTTGCAGTACAGAAATGCAGTGAGACATCTCCTAACATATGTACGCACGTGAAATGAGGTTAGATGGTTAAAAGTGAACTGTGTTTTTTTAATGCCACTAGATGCGCAAATCAGAATTGCAAAAGTACTTATTATTATAAACTCACAAGTGTATTCTTGTAGTCTTGTTGGCCTCTTGGTGTAGTCCGCAAAAGAAAGCACATATGCAAACAGGTTCCAGGCTCTCACAGCCCCTGCCAGATGAAATTAGGGCAGGTTTCTTGAAAAAGGCACTGAGAATATTCAAGCAATAGCACTGCAGATGGTCACCCATGCTCCCAAAGTGTATGTGTATGATCGGCTCTATACCTGTACAACACAAACTGAGAATTATCTGAGCGCTTGTCGTGTTTACCAGGCGAGCGAGCTCTGAATTACTTCTCAAAGCGTAATGCGAACTAACAGTTCTAATGTTGTGCTTGGATTTGCATATTCCTCCTCTCATCTCTAAAAGCTTCAGCGTTTGTGACATTTTTCAAAGCCTTACATCAATAATTGAGAAGTCTTTCCAGTTTGAGGCGCTCAAGTCAGGTGCAGAACTGCTGGAGTGAAGTGCTTGTGTTGTGGGTGTGAAGGCACCTCTCTCTCGGAGCGCTTTGAATCTAGTTCAGTGAGATGCCATATTCTCTGAGGAGCCGTTATCCAGGTCACTCTACAGGAAAAGCCAAAGCCAAATAGATTCGTCTGGGATTTCACAGAGGTCTGAGGACAACCCAGCAGATGGAGCGAGAGAGAGAGGAGGAGCAGAAAGAGATGGTCGCTTGTTCCGCCGCCTTTATTTGTTTTGCTGTCTTTCAAACCCTGGGTCACGTCTTTGTGACTCTCTTCCCTTCCTCCCTGTGAGCTGTGCTATGTGACACTATGCCTTCCACCTCCCTCACTATGTCTAATCTTCTCTTCTTCTCTCCTCCAGTCATTTTCTCACCTCTTATTGTCTCTTCTTGTTTTCTCCTTCCTCCCCTCCTCTCATTTTATTCTCTCCTCTCTTTTTTGTTTAGCGTATCATTTGATCCTATAGTATTCTCTACTTTATATGATGAATTGAATTGTAATTCTGCCAATCTTTCCTCTTCTTCCCTTCTTCCCTTCTTCTTTTCTGCCACCCTCACTTAATTCTCTCCTCTCCTCTTTGCCTCCTCTCCTCTCCTCTCCTCTCCTCTCCTCTCCTCTCCTCTCCTCTCCTCTCCTCTCCTCTCCTCTCCTCTCCTCTCCTGAGTTTTTCCTTTTCTCTTATTCTGTCCTCTTATCCTCTCCTTTCAATTCTGTCTCATTCTATCCTTTCGTCTTCTCTTCGTATACTCATCTCCTCTAATTTTCTTCTCTCCACTCGTTCTCTGTCCTCTTATCCTGCTAAACTCTCACTTACTTCTTGTTCTCCTCTTTCATCTTGTCTTCTTACCCCGCAGGCACCGGATGTCTATTTAACGTCAGGTTAACTCTCTCCTCTTCTCTCCTTTTCTCTCCTCTGCACTGGTTTTTCATCTTATTCTCCTCTCCTCTCATTTCTTCCTTTTTGTCACATTTTACCCTCTCCTCTCCTCTTTTGTCACCCTAACTTTACTTCATCCTCTCCTCTCCTTTATTCCTTTTTGTCACCTTTCACCCACTGCTCTCCTCTCATTCTCCCCTTTCATCCCTCCTGTCCTCTCCTCCTTCTTTCCAGTTTTCTCCCACTATCCTCCTCTACTCTAAATTTTCTCTTCTCCTGTCATTTCTTCACATTTGTTTCTTATTGTCCCCTTTCACCCTCTCCTCTTCTCTCCTTTCTTTTGCTCTCCTCTACTCTCCTCTCCTCTGGTTTTCTCCCACTATCCTTCCTCTACTGTAAATGTTCTCCTCTCCTGTCATTTTGACACATTTATTTCTCATTGTCCCCTTTCGCCCTCTTCTCTCCTTTCTTTCCCTCTCCTCTTCTTTTCTCCTCTCCTTTCATTTTTTCATCTTATCCTCATCCTCTCTCCTTATTCTTATCTCCAATTTTCTTCTCTCCTCTCATCCCATTTTTATCCTCTTATTCTCCTCTCCACTTATTTTATCCTCATTCTATCTTCTCCTCCTTTCTAGTTTTCTCCTCTTGTCCTCTTTTCTCCTTTCCACTGATTTCTTCACATTTCTTTCTTATTGTCACTTTTCACCTCCTCTCCTCTCATTCTGTCATCTTATCCTATTCTCCTCTCATTCCTTCTTGATCTCCCCATTTGATCCTCTTCCTTGTCCTTATCTCCTCTAACTTTTCCTCCCCTCCCCTGTCCACTCTGTCATATAGTCCTCTCTTCTGTTCTGCGTGGTTACTTTTGGCGGCAGTAGCCGACACCTGAAGAACAGAAAAGCCCATGCTAAATTGGTTAAGGCTTTTTCATGTAATTAGTTGCTGTATGACTAACTGTTCTGTAGGAGTCGTCTAGCTACTCTCTTCTCACACAGATCCAATTTATTTCTCAGCCTGGACCTGACGACAGCTAGGTGAGGTCCCGAGGGGCCGTCAGAGCCCAGCATGTCACCAAGGCAACGCTGTCATAGGGCCAATCAGAAGTGCCGGTTCGCTCTGCTTGTTAAAATGATGAAAGATATCTAATCTGGAAATTGCGGACTGAAAAAGCAAAGTGAGATCTTCATATATTCATGTTTGAGATCTCTATACATGTTATTAAGAGAGATCGAGCAGGTGTCAATCAAAGCCACAGACATCATCATTGGCGGTTAGTTGTCAGGGTAACTGCCTCCAGCCTCACTGGGGTCCCACAGTGTGTTATGACTGTGCTGAAGGCAGCCACACATGGCAGACCTGTCACGCTTTGTATCTGTCTGTCCCTCTCACTTTATCATCCCTACATTTTTTTTTTCTGAACAGCCTTTAAATGATGCCCTCTACAGTAATTAGACAACTGTTTGTGTTATTCATTAGTTGCCTGAAAGTCTTTCTTTCAATTTCCAGCCCTTGTCTTGATTTTCTTCTTTAGCCTTGTTTTGTTCTGTGCCCATGTAAATGCATTAAAAACCAGAGTTTAATTTCAAAATGTCTTAGTTACTAAAGTAGGTCATGTTGTCTATGCGAAATGTAAACTACAACAACTATTTTTAGCTCTACTTTACATGGTCTTAGGATTCTTAATAGTTGTTTTAATGAGGAGTATATTTTGATAGAATGCAAATGACATTTTGGCACCTGTTTTTGCAACTGTTATCAATTAATATTCATTTTATTAATAAAAGATATGTATAATTGGTACTGTAAGTCAGACTCTGCATGGGCAATTAGACGCATGTTGTGTTTTTTCAAGTTTCCCAGAACTTATTATTAATGCCATGTGGGTAGAAATGCAAGCTGTGAAATTAAAGCAGATTCTGTAGCTATTAATGTCTTCGGGTAGACAACTGTATAATGCAGTTTAACTGTAACCTTCAAAATTGCAATCATGTTGATTTACAAAAGGTGACATGCTGCTGTAGACATTTGTGAGTAATTTGTTAGTAGAAAAATCACTAAAAGCCAAGTAACAAAATGTACAATTAAATCATTATCTCAGTTCTTATCAAGGCAATCAGAAAATGTTTGAGTGCAAAATTATTCCTCCTGATACTCTTTATAAAGGTATCCATAGTCAAAGCTCTCAAAGTAAAATATGAATAAATAAAAAACAACAACAGTTCATTGTATAATGGCTATTAGGAATAAATTAATAAATGAATGAAAAAATGAATAAACTCTACAAACAGACACATTGCTCAGAGTTGGCATGGAATGAAAATTCCAGCTGAGCCTGGTTCATTCCATGATTTCTCTTCTCTTTCAAAAAAACTGTGCTGTTGTAGAGATATACTGCTGATATACTGAAATATGCTGTTGTATAAAATACATTTACATGAAACTGCAAATACATTTAGATGAAATAAAGTAAAGTTACAGTAAATTACCGGTAGGACCACAACCATTAAATAACAGAAATTTTCCTATACTGTAATCTTTGAATGCTATTCCTGAACTGCTCAAATGGAATGTAGGTTGCTGGGAATCTTCCAACCTTGAACAAAGTCTATTTTTTAACCAGTAGATTGTTATGTGTCATGTGAAGGCAGGGATAATGGCACAGTTGTGGAAAAATGATGAGCACAGTTCAGCGGTACAACATTTGTCTAATCTTAACTGGCTGCCTTATAGTTTTAAGTTCAGTCAACTTAAAAAACGTTTAGCCAACTTGAAATGTTAAGTTGTACTAAGTGACAACTTAGATATTTGAATTGATTCAACTTACAATTTTAAGGCAGCAGGGTAACCAATTATTTTAAGCTTACTCAACAAATTGTTATTTATTATTATTTTTATTTTTTTTTACAGTGCAGAGGGATATCATGATATCTAATAAACTTGTGCAAGTTTCAGCCAGTGCTGGAATGTTGAGTTGTTTACTCAGTGACAACAACGGTATCTGTGCCTTAGTCACAAGTGAATTCTACATTCTTAGCCACTTTGTTGGCCTCCAAGTCAAAGTTAGGTGTTTGGCCACTGACCTTGGTTTCAAAGCAATTGTAATGCTCCTGTTTCTGCATCACTGCCTGTTTAGCACTACCCAATGATTTGCGCTTGTAATTGGTAATCAACAAGAGCAGGATTGGAAAGTTATTCTAGAACCAATAGATATGTTGGAACATTTGCAGATCAGACCTGGGAATCTTTTTAAATTATTTAAAGGAGAAGTTCACTTCAAAAGCAAAAAATTACAGATCATTTACTCACCCCCTTGTCATCTAAGATGTTCATGTCTTTCTTTATTCAAATGTAAAGAAAATATGTTTCTTGAGGTAGACATTCCAGGAACATTTTCCATATAGTGAACTTCTATGGTTCCTGTGAGTTCGAACATCCAAAATGCAGTTTAAAATGCAGCCTCAAAGGGCTCTAAATGATCTCAGCCAAGGAAGAAGGGTCTTATCTGGCGAAACAATTGGTTATTACAAGATATATGTATAAACTGTCAATTTGTTTCGGAAATGGCTGACCGTTTCACTAGATAAGACACTTCTTCTTTGGATGGGATCAATTAGAGCCCTTTAAAGCTGCATTTAAACTGCATTTTGGAAGTTCAAACTTACGGGCACCATAGAAGTCCACTATATAGACAGAAATCCTAAAATGTTTTCCTCAAAAAACATAATTTCTTTACAAACTGAAGTTTTATAAAACTGAAATACATGAACATCTTGGATGACAAGGGGGTGAGTAAATTATCTGCAAAATTTTTCTCTGGAAGTTAATTGGTTACAAATGTAGATGTACAAGATGTGATGGTTACTTTGTTTAAAGTTTTATGAAAATGTTAGACTTTCTGACTTTTTTTAATAACCTGTATGTGTGTGTGTGTGTGTGTGTGTGTGTGTGTGTGTGTGTGTGTGTATTTATAATTGAATTTGTCTGTTTGTTTGTTTGTTTTGGTCTATATTTTGTTGATTGGTGCATTGGTCTATTTTTCTGTAGTGTTTGTATAATTATAATAATTAAAAACAATTACAGGATGATAATTTTCTTACTGGTAAACTAGTTACAACAAACACAACTATCATTATCAAAGCAGATCAACCTGACTAGTGGAAACTAGCTTAGTGGTCCAGGTTTATTCAACAAGGATATCGGCAGTCAGTGTTATTCTTTTCAGCAGGTGTCCAGTATTTTTAGCTGCTATTTACAGTTCAACTCAAACTAAATTCCCACTTCATAGCTTATTTTCCCCAGGCCTGAACCTTCCTCTCTGGGCTTTTACCTCTGTGTTCATATCTTTAGAAAAGCTATTTCTTCGAAAATTGGTATCATATTTACACGTCCCCCTTCCCTTGCCCCTCTCTGATCCCGTTTTATCGCAGTACCTTTGTGTAATCATATAAGCATTTGTCACACTTCCTTAGTTCCTCTGTTGCAGCCCTCCCCTCCTCCCCCCGTAAAATGACATGGCGGGAATGCGTAGCAGGTCCACTGTACTGTGACTGTTCTTTAATTAAAAGCCCTTGCTTCTCTCTGGGTATTCAAACAGCTGCGTCTCTGACGAACCGATTCCCTTGCCGCTCTCAGAGCGTCTGATTGCTGCTTGGCCGCGACGGTGATTAAAGCATGATGGCCGTCCCAGCTGACCGACGCTAAATCCACTAGCTTATATTTACATCAACATATGCCCAAATTGTCTTCACATCAGGCTGAAAGAATGAAAGAATGAAAAACACTTTCCTTGAACAGCATATCGTGTTCCAAGAACAGCATTTTTTCAAACAAAGAAAAAAGTCTTTGGATCACATTCCACACACCAGCTTTACTCTAACTGCGGAAATGACAAGGAAGAGGTTGAAATGAAACGAATGTTCTAGACACCTTAAGGCACAACCCGGGGTAATTGTAGTGAACTAAAACCAAAACTAAGATGAAAACTATTTTAAAACAGGTTGAAAAAAATTTAAGATCACACAGGTTTAATCTGGTCTTTTTGGCAGTGATTATTAACACCAAACAGATGGATACAAGGAAATGCAACTTGAATACATTATGGTTAAGTCTAAGTTTCATATGTTACTATGAGTTTACAGGCAGACTAAGGCCTACAGTTAAGGTCAAAAGTTTACATTCCCCTTTCAGAATCTGCTAAATGTTCATTATTTTACCAAAATATGAGGGATCATACAAAATGCATGTTATTGTTTATTTAGTACTGACCTGAATAAGATATTTCACATAAAGGATGTTTACATATAGTCCACAAGAGCAAATAATAGTTGAATTTATAAAAATGACCTTGTTCAAAAGTTTGATTATTAATACTGTGCTCTTACCTGAATGATCCACAGCTTTGTTTTTTGTCTTTTCACAATTAGGACAACTGAGGGACTCATATGCAACTATTACAGAAGGTTCAAATACTCACTGATGTTTCAGAAGGAAAAAAACATGCATTAAGTGCCGGGGGTGAAAACTTTTTGAATTTGAAGATGAGGGTAAATTTAACTTATATTGGCTTCTGGGAGACATGTAACTATCTTCTGTAGCCTCTGAAAGGCAGTACTAAATTAAAAAAAATATGATATTTAGGCAAAATAAGAAAAATGTACACATCTCCACTCTGTTCAAAAGTTTTCACCCCCTTGCTGTTAATGCATGTTTTTTCCTTCTGGAGTGAAGTGAGTGTTTGAACCTTCTAAAATAGTTGCATATGAGTCCCTCAGTTGTCCTCAGTGTGAATTCATACAGTCATTGTTGGAAATATAGATTTAATGAAACAAGTAACTGGCATATACATATGTGTTTTCTGGTAATCCAGTTTTTTATTTGAATATACATATTTGAGCTGAAATTTGAGTCTATAACTAGTTATTGTTGAAATCTGAAACTATTTGGTCAGAGGTCTGACACAGTAAAAAAAAAAAGGCTTGCGGAGAATGATGTGTTTATGTCTGACTGTTATGAAATACGGTAATGGCTTGAACCTCTGATCCTGTTGACGACATACAGACTGCACAGTCTGAACACTTACTGATTATTAAGGGAGACAGCCTGGATGTTGTCTAGGAGATGGAGAGAAGAAGAGTGGGGTGGGTGTGAACTGCCGGGAATGTCACGTTTTCCTCTGTGATTTTTGCACAGGGATTCCTAATATGTGACAAGCAACATCTCACCCGCGCTTTCACTTCCAGCTTTGATGTCTCTCACTCTGGCACCCCTCACTCTAGCTCCGAGGGGCTGCATCTGTCTGTATCCTGTCAGCGGATGAAATAGATGACGGTTGCACAGAGAGCTCTATTATCCTCCTACTCCCTCTTGCCCTGTTATTTACACTCTGACTGGAGATCACGCTGCACTTTTGATGCCACCCATGAACTTCGGGGTTAGAAACCTTTAGCACTGTCTCTCCATCTATTGGCAGTTTACAGTACTTGTTGACGCTGAAGACATAGCTTTAGGGCAAATTCTCTAAATGGCTGTGGTGTTTTGGTACGCAGTATTTTAACACGTCTTATTAACCAACTGCAGTGCAGTTTAACTAGAAGCTAAACTATCGGTAAGCCCCTCCCCTCAAACACAGATGATCCAATGGTAGTTGAGTATTGGTTACACAGGGACCGGAACTCGATTTATTATCATGGATTTTATGCTGGGATATCATTATATAATATTTTTTTATTATGATTTTCAAACTTTGGAGTGAGAACAGTTTTTTTTTTTATGGATGTCAATGGAAGAGAGACTGAGTGAGCTATATTTGAAAATTGTAACAAAATAAATTCTGCTTTATCAGAGAAGTCACAAAGAATTTAGTTCCCTTCTGGAGGGAACTCTACGCTGCGTCCTGGTTAAGGACACTATGGGAACTGCCTTCAGCGTGACCGGTTCTGAAACAAGGTATAGAATAACGACGGTGAACTTGACACTGGCCGGCGCCAGCCCGTGACGTCATCAGCAGGTGCCTGCTTAGTATAAAAGCAGGTGCCTGAGAGCACAACACCATCTTTTTGTCTTCAGAGTCCTTCGTTCTGGCGAGTGAGATATGACGATGCCTAGAGCTAAACTTTATAGGAAGTGCGCGGATCCGTGTCAGAGAAATCTGACACCTGATGACGCGCACGACCTCTGTGTATGGTGTTTGGGTGAAGAGCACGCGCGCTCCGTTCTTGAGGGGATGGAGTGCGTCCATTGCGAGGGTTTCCCCATGAGGAAACTCCGTTCTCGTCTGGCCCTTTTCTCAAGGGAATCGGGCCATCCATCTGCCCCACGCGGCTCCGGCCCCGCGGCAGCTGAGGCTGCTCGGCGGCTGAGGTCCTGGGGATCCCAGGTGGAGCTGGCTGACGAGTTTGAGAGAGGAGTTAATCTCTCGCGCCCGTCAGCCAGAGATGAGAACGCGCTGCTAGCAGAAGATGTGTTGTCACTTACATCTTCCGACCCTGCAGCGAGCGCTCTACTGGCTTCAAGCCAGGGCGAGCAGGAGGCTGAGATGGAGCAAGATGACATCACTGAATCCATACAGCCTCCTTGCCCCGCATATGAGGAGCTGATGTCTGTCATGGACCGCGCGGCTACCCGTTTGGATATTCAGTGGAAGCCCGCTAGGGAAGACGCCGCTCTCGGCAGGCTAGACGAGCGGTTTCTTCCCGGCTATGACAAGCCAGCTCCCGTGAGCCTCCCATTCCTTCCCGATCTCCATAAAGAGGTCGAGAAGGCATGGGACAAACCATTTTCCGCCCGCATTTACCGACATCAGCATGTGAACTATGCTGATGTCGAGGGAATGCGGGAGCGCGGATATGCGTCGATGCCCCCCATTAGTGTTGGGCGATATGCTCAATTTTCATATCGCCCTATCGTCAGCCTGAGGGATCGCCGATACACGATACTATCGTGCTAATTTAATTAATTATCTATGTACTAAATTCCTTATTCGTTTTGTAAAGGTAGACTTTCTTTTGGCATATGATTAAGTTGTGCGTACAGAGCGCTGACTGTAATTCTGCCGGAGTTGTTCAAGTTACTTTCGGTTTCATTCTCTGCTATCGTCAGTGAGTGAGTTGTAAATGTGCTAGCCAGAATGCAAATGAATGAATCTTTCTTTATCCGTCATATTGCGAGTATGTTACCGCTGTATGTCTGACCGTTATCATCAGGTGATGTTGTAGTTCAGTTCATATTGGAATGCGGAGAAGTGATGCGCGTGTAATTCACGTGTGTATGTTTAGCGCCATCTGATCGCATCGTAATTCTAATTAACGCCTATAGATGTTACTGAGATGACTGTTTATGTTTACTATATACAGACTGATTATGATACATCGTAATTAATTCAGCCTGAACTAGGTTTTACTACCTCTGTTATCCTAATGACTGCAATGCTAATATAATATAACACTCCCTTTAGAATCTACCAACCTACTGTATGATGAAAATCTCCCATTTTCACTGCAGGAGGTGCGTTAAGGCGCTGTGGCCTCTCTGTGCGTGTGTTTATACCGCGGCAAGTTTCTGAAGCATCCTAGAACAGACTCTCTGTGCTGCATTGCTAAAGTTAAGTTCTTTGTTGACGGATAATAATAATTATCGTCTAACTATCGTCAAAGGCATCATCAACAGGCGATATCTCTGACTATCATCGATACATGATACTATCGTCTATCGGCACAACCCTACCCCCCATTGAGCAGACGTTCGCGAACTATCTCTCAGGGGGAGGGACATCGACGCTGAAGGCTCCGACCCTGCCGTCTAAACCGCTCAGCGAAACATCACGGCTGAATGGCAGGGCATATGCGGCAGCGGGTCAGGCCGGTGCTGCTCTGCACACTGTAGCGGTGTTGCAGGCGTACCAGGCCGACCTGCTGAGAGATTTGGACCGTGGTCTGGGGCTTTCCCCGGAGGAGGTGGCTGAGCTGCGCCGCACCACAGACCTCTCTCTACGGGCCACTAAGCAGACAGCGACCGGGGTGGGCAGGTCCATGTCGGCTATGGTGGCCACGGAGAGACATCTGTGGGTGAACCTGGCGGACATCGGGGAGAAAGAAAAGCGATTTCTCCTCGATGCCCCGGTTTCGCCCTCTGAATTGTTCGGCACGTCCGTCGAGGCGGTGGTCGAGAAATTCAATAAGGAGAAGGCGCGCTCGGCGGCGTTTAAATCATGTATTCCTCGCCAGTCCACGTCCACGCCCCAACCTGAACGCCGGGGAAAACCGGGCCCGTCCTGGTCCAGGGGTGGCCAGAGACGAGGCCAGGTCGCCAGTGTGGCCACTCGGGGCCCTCCCCCCGGGAGGAGCCGGTCCCAGAAGAGGCGTGATGCGCGGCGTAGGAGAGAGGATCTGAGGGAGACGCTCCAGCGCCGGCGTGGCGGCAGGCCTGGAGCGGGCACCTAGAGTCTCTTCTCCGGTTCCCCTCACGTCCGTTCGGCCACCTGCCTTTCCTTTCCCCCTCGCAAAGACTCTGGGGCTGGGCCAATGATGAGATCTCAATCTGATGGCCCAGCAGGTGAACGATAAAGACACTTTAATAAATAAAAATGTTCAAAATATGTATGTGTATGTTTTCTTTTTCTACCAGCCCCGCTTGGGTGATTTTTAAATGCTGCAGTATTCGAGCTCCTCTAAAAAGTGGGCTCTGCTGCCACCAAGCGACCGAGTGTAGTCAGGTCTCCCCTCGCTCCAAAAAAAAAAAAGAAAAAAAAAAGGAGAACAGGGTGAAGAGACCTCCACTCGGGGAAAACCCCTCTTGGGTTAAGCGTTGTCAGGTTTTAAAATGAGAAACCTCCGCTAAAAGAGTGAGCTTGGTACAGACATACATATACATACGAGAATATGTAAAAAAAAAAAAAAAAAAAACCCTCTTGAGCGTTGTCAAGCTGCTTCAAGCGAAAAATCGCTCTGCTGAAGCCTCCGCTCACTCAAACTCCGCTAAGAGTAATACTCTTTTTGCATGAGTGTAGTCAGGTACCTTCCCTGTGTATTATCATATACACATATGTGAGACCTCCACTCCTAGGAGTTTGTGTGCTAGGGTGAATAGAGCGTCGTCAAGGCTCCCTCTCTGAGAGAGAGAGAGATGTTTACTGAAGCCTCCGCTCTCTTTAAAAAAAAAAAAAAAAAGCCCCGCTTTGAAGTAGAAATCTTATATATTTAGCTAATAGGCCCCTTTCTGGGCCTCGCTAAATTAGTGTCTGGTATTATGACTAAAACCCAATCTGCCAGATCTGAGTGTAGCAGGCCTAGAAGGCCTCCTCTCTGTGAAATCCTCTATATGAGAGACATATAAAGATAAATACTTCTTAGCGCTGAATGTAGCCAGGTCATTCATGAGAGCTTTTTTACTGGGACGAGTGTTGCTAAGCTCCCTCTATGTGAGGAATTTCTGTTAAGCCTCCACTTCCCAGAAATGCAGGCCGAAAAACACTAGGTTAAGGCAGACTTGTGAACCCTTTTTTCGGGGACCTGTCACTATAAGCGTTGAGTGTAGTAAGGCCTCCCTTCCTTGAGAGGGCGTGTATACCAAGGCCTCCACTCGATAGAGCTTCCTCAGTCGAGCGTCGTCAGGCTTGTTACGTTCGAGAGAGCTTGTAACCATTAAAGCCTCCCTCACTGAAAGCTCCGCTTCCGGGTTCTGCTATCACCCGGGAATAATACAGGTGTCTTTCTTGCGAAACGCTTAGAGCACCTTCTTAAATCCACGTTAGTGGTGTCTGCTCACGCAAGTCTTTAAGCACTCTCTGAAATCCACGTGAGTGGTAAGTGCACTACTCAGGCACTTCACTAAAATCCATACTAATGGTAAGGTTCCTCCCGTAAAGGCAGGTTCCTTCTTCAAATCCCTCACGGGTTGGACCACGCAGGATAATCCTCCGTGCCCATTTTTCGAGTTGGTTCCAAAACCCTTAAGTTTTCCAACTCCTTTGATAAGCACAGTGTAATAGGTCTCCCCTCTGTCACAGCCAACAGTACTGAGACCTTCACTCTCACAGTTATAGCAGCTAGCAGGCCCATGAGTGCCTCGCTGACTATTTTTGGGGGAGTGCAGTCTTCCACTCACCAAAAAACTAGTGTTGTAGGCTTCTCTCCTTAGAGATGTAGTCTCGGAGCCTCCACTACACAGAGCTAGATGATAAATGAGAATTTTTCATTATTGGCTCTACTGTGAGTTATCTGCCTTTTCTTGAGCGTCGAGTGTAGTCAGGCCTCCCCTCGCCTAGAGCGTTTCACCTGAGGTCTCCACTCTGAAGAGTTTCCCTAGGGAGAGCGTCGTAGGCCTCCTCTCGCTTAGAGAGTCTTTCTGCTGAAGCCTCCCCTCTCCAGAAGCTCGGCTTTCAGGCTCTGCTATCGCCTAGAGACTGCAAATCTGGTGATCCTCGCTATGCTCAGGGCACCTACTCAAATCCACATTTGTGGTGTTTGCTCACGCAAGTCTTGAGCACTCTCTGAAATCCACGTGAGTGGTAAGTGCACTATTCAGGCACTTCACTAAAATCCATACTTATGGTAAGGTTCCTCCCGTAAAGGCAGGTTCCTTTCTGAAATCCTATACGGTATGGACCACGCAGGGCATTCCTCCGTGTCCATCTTCTGAGTTGGTTTTTCTCAAAAACCTTTAGTTTTCCAACTCCAATCCAGATAGCACTGCTAGCAGGATTGAGTGTCGGCGCCTCTTCAGGCCTCCACTCTCCAGAAGAGCTCCAAAAACGAAGGTACTTCTGTCGCACAGGCTAGTCAGCCTCGCGGATGACCTTCAAGATTAGAGTGTAGTTAGGTCATGAGACCTCCACTCTCAGAGTTCTTCTTTGCTAAGCACGGAGGTGTGTTAGGCTCCCTCCTTAGAAAGCCTCCACTCTCCAGACTCCACTCAGGTAGTACTGTTGCTTAGGCTGTTCAGCTCCGATGAACACCTGCAGTGTTGAAGTGTAGTAGGTCATGAGACCTCCACTCTTAGAGTCCTTTTCTGCTCGCTTATTTAGCTGCCAGACTCCACTAGGTACTGTCGCATAGGCTATTCAGCCTCGCTGATTACCATCAGTGTTGAAGTGTAGTTAGGTCATCAGACCTCCACTATTAGAGTCTCCCTTCATGAGATGTTGTCAGGCTTCTTCTCAGAAGCCTCCACTCTCCAGACTCACTCAGAGTCCTTCGTTGCCTCCAGAGATTCACTAGAAATAGGCGGTCCAACTGCACAGGCTATTCAGCCTCGCGGACCACCTCTAGTATTGGGTGTAGATAGGTCACAGACCTCCATCCTTAGAGTCGTCCTCTGCTGGGTGCAGAGTGGTACCAGGCTTCTTTCTTACCAAAGCCGCCACTTTGCAGAAACTCCACTCAGGTAGTTCTGCTGCACAGGCTATTCAGCCTCGCTGACTACCCTCAGTGTTGAAGTGAAGTGGGTCACGAGTAGGGGTGGGAAAAAAAATCGATATTGCAATATATTGTTGTGCTCTCTGTCGCAATAAATAATCGATACACTAACGGCCAATATCGATATTTTATTACAACACAAACTTATTAATTTACCCGTCGTCAGTGTCACTGTCACTACCCAATATCTACCATTCTGTTTGCGGGGGGCGCTGTTCGAGTAAATAGGTGTAAAGTGGCAGAAGCAGCGGCCAGTGAAGAACACAAGTTATCTAACAACAACAGAGAAGAAGCGCAGAAAAAGAGAAGTGAGAAAAATGGCGGAAAATAACGAAAACCAAACAAAGACGCACCCGCTAGTTGAGCATGCTGATCAGTTACGCCTGTTTCACACATACTCCGTCTGCAGTGCGTATGCGTTGAGTATTTTTTTCCGCACCCATGTTAACGGATTAGAGCGTTCACACTGCACGCGGTTGCTGTCCGGCAGTACGTCCCAGAAGCGGTGTGCAAGTGCATTCAAGTGCATTGAATAATACGTTGTTTATAAAACGTGTTCTGTGTGAAAGCAAAACGAGTCCGTGCTGCTTCTGCATCGCACACGGACTGCATACGCACTGCAGACGGAGTATGTGTGAAACAGGCGTTAGTGTTCCTCAAGAAGAATATGCCTTGATGTGACCACTGTCCAGGTTAACATAAAGCACTTTACAGTAACTTACTACTGACGTTTCAGTATCACGGTTTACACATGTTAGTTAATGTTCATGTTGTTTTTTAATGTTCAGGCACTTTTATCTGTCTAGCTGTACAGCGTTTACATTTAAGACCAGGAGGCAGTGAGTTATTATGCAAATGCATATTTCTTTGCACAGTGTTGAAAATGTTGGCATTAATAAATGCATACGATTTCCATATTATGGGTAATTATTTCTTTTTCAGTCACATATATCGTGATATATCGTTGATGAAATTTCTTCCAATATATTGAATATCGTAGATATCGCGAATCGCGATATTATTGATATCGTGGGCCACATATCGTCACAGAATTGAATCGTGAGTTACCTGTATCGTCCCACCCCTAGTCACGAGACCCCCACTTTTAGAGTTTTCCTTTGCAAGACACAGAGTGTTTTTTGGCTTCCTTTGGAGCAGTCACTCCTCTGAACTCCCTGTAGGTAGTTCTGCTGCACAGGCTACTCAGCCTCACTGACTACCCCCAGGTTTTGAGTGTAGAGGCGCCACGGCACCTCCATTCTTAGAGTTGCACTCTGGAAGGCACAGAGTGTTGCCAGGCTTCCTTTCGGCGAAGCCTCCACTCCTCAGAAAATCTCCACTTAGACAGGCCTGTTGCACAGGCTATTCAGCCTCACAGACCATTGTCAGTGTCAAGTGTAGTTAGGTCATGAGACCTCCACTTTGTAGATTCCCTCTGAGCAGAAGCACCACTCGGGTAGTTCTGGTTGCACAGGCTATTCAGCCTCACTGAACACCCCCAGTGTCGAGTATAGTCACCTATACCTGTTAGCACTGAATGTTGTCAGGTCCCTAGAGCAGACGTTCGTTCTGCTGAGACCTCCATTCCCTAAACTCCGCCCCTTATGGTCAGGGCGTTTATGAGCTCCTTCACTCAGAGAGCTAAGTGTAGTAGGCTTCCTCTAGGCCTCCACGCTTGAGAGTTGCGTGCACAGGTAGCCAAGCTAGCCGTGGCAGGTCACTGGGCCCCAGCGACTCTCGCTGATGCAGGGGTGATTTCCTTCTTGACTGCTCATTCAGTCAGTTTGGTCACTTATCCCTCGGCATGGCGGCGTTGGTATAAGCGTTCCCATAGTGTCCTTAACCAGGACGCAGCGTAGAGTTCCCTCCGGAAGGGAACGTCTCAGGTTACGTAGGTAACCCTAGTTCCCTGAGGACAGGGAACGAGACGCTGCGTCTCGGGGCCATGCCTCGGGCCCTGCACAGACCTCCGTCCGACAAAAAGATGGTGTTGTGCTCTCAGGCACCTGCTTTTATACTAAGCAGGCACCTGCTGATGACGTCACGGGCTGGCGCCGGCCAGTGTCAAGTTCACTGTCGTTATTCTATACCTTGTTTCAGAACCGGTCACGCTGAAGGCAGTTCCCATAGTGTCCTTAACCAGGACACTATGGTTATTTATTTAAATTTAAATATTGATTATTCCAGATTATTGACACTGAGAGTTTGATTGACAGGCGATCTGACCAATCATGTCGCAGAATTTGCCATTTTGTCTAAAAATCAAACTAGACAGGAGTGCACTGCAAAAAATGCTTTTCTTTCAAAATATCAAAACATTCTTAAATCAAGAACCATTTTCTAGACAAGTAAAAATTATTTTCTTGTTTTCAGTAAAAACAAGTCAAAATTAAGTGAGTTTTTGCTTAGAACAAGCAAAATCATTTGCCGATGGGGTAAGAAAAATAATCTTATTTCAAACAGAAAACAAGCTTATTTTTCTTACCCCACTGGCAGATTATTTTGCTTGTTTCAAGCAAAAATGCACTTAATTTTGACTAGTTTTTACTGAAAACAATAATTTTTTTTTTACTTACTTCTTGCTTTAAGAATGTTTAGATATTTTGGCTGGAAACAAGACAACAAATCTAAGTAAGAAAAGCATTTTTTGCAGTGTGTAGATTAACGTTGGTGGACTTGAACTTGACAAATGGTGTGTATTGACGTCTTTCTGTGGTTAAAACAAGATACCTTCTGATGTTCATTCATGTTTATTTCACGCTATAATTTTAAAGAGGAAAAGATCGTTTCATGTACCGCTTGAACTGAGGCAATACAATGATCTATCATGACACATTAAAGAGCCACAAAATAGTATTTATTGTTTGAATTTCTTACAAAATAACAAAATTTGAAAGCTGAGACTTCGTTTCATACCTAGAGGAAGCTGCTCTGTCTTGTCTGTCGACGTGTTGTCAGTTTGCTCTTCGATATATTTTTCACAGCGTTAGAACACGATATGTGCTGTGGCTTGTTGGACGTAGGCAGGAGGGTTATTAAAGTCAGATGTCATTCTCAAACCTAGTTTGAAACACAATAAATAATAAATACACTGCATTTATTGACAGCGTGAGCAAATACATTCCTATTTAGTATATCTGTATCTCTTTTCGTTTACTGTCATCTAGTCTTTCTGCCTCTCCGTCTCATTCTCTTTGCCCGTCTGTCTCTCTCTCGCCGTCTTGTCCTTGAGGTCTTTCCCCTTCGTCAGCTTGCCAGGAACATTCACCCACCCATTGGAAATTACAGCTGAGAGAAAGATTTTTATGCATTTATCATCCTTTCCACTGAAAACTCCTTGAAGCGTGTGTCAATTTTATTAGCATGTCAGGTGGAATCCCTTATTGAGCGCGCTGGACCCTGCAAGCACTGGAAACCCAACATGACGTTACCCCATGTGTGCAGCTGCCCGGAATCATAGATTAAAAGGAGCATTCTGGGTTATTTTCAATTCAATGTATCTGTTTGCTCTGACATGTAAAAACGAGCAGGAAGTGTGACTGTGTTAACTAGCAGTATTTTCTTGGAGGAGGTCAGCAGTCAGTAGTTCTCAAGTCTTTTTGACTCTAAGGTGCCAGTTGTCCACAACAATACAAAAATGACACTTTAGGATTTTAGGAGTTTTAAGAGCTTGATGTTTTTCAAGGTTCCCACTCTTTTAAATCAATTATTTTACATACATTTTCAGTCATTTGTGATTTAATGAAGATAATTTAAAAATTCTACACTCTTAAAAATAAAGGTGCTTCACGATGCCATAGAAGAACCTCCTTTGTCTAAATGGTTCTATAAAGAATGGTTCTCTGAAGAACCTTGGTTCTTTGTGGCGAAAGAAGGTTCTTCATATTATAAAAAGGTAAGAAAGAGATGGTTCTTTAAAGAACCTTTGACTGAATGGATCTTCGTGGAACCAAAAACGGTTCTTCTATGGCATCGCTGTGAAGAACCTTTATAAACGTCTTTATTTTTTAAGGGTGTACCTGATAAATGGAGTACTTGCATACTTGCTGCCTAATATTTTTCATGTAATGTACAATGATAAATGTTTCAGGCAACAGTATGCGATGTTGTCACATGATCATATTATCTTTAATTCAGAAAGTGGTCTCTGGTTATCATCTCAGAAATATAAAGTTAATTAATATTTTAATCCCGTTACAAGTGTCTTGGCAATCCATTCAGATTAAACAAGAAAACGATTTTAATCACTCCTGAATCATTTGACACATGGAAATAGAAGGTCAAGTTGAGTGATTTGCATTGTGGGATACATTGTGCTCTGGATTTATACACAGTTTGGCAAGTGTAGATGAGCCTACATATATTTAAACACGAACAGAACATTGGCTGACCATGCATTCAAAATATATAAAATAATACGGAATGTCATTCTGTAGCCAGAATACCAGTATGTTTACAGATAATTTGTGACCCTGGATGAATAAATACATTTTCCATTGACATATGGTTTATTGTTGTATTGGCCAAGATACAGCTATCTAAAAATATTTAGATAATTAGATGATACTTATGTAATCTCTCCTGTTGCTATTTTTTAAGAAAAGAGGAAAAATAGGATTTTTTTTTTCAAACAAGTCTTAATGTGATTTCACCTTCATGCAAAGTTTTTTTTTTTTTTTTTACCGTGACTAGATTGACAAAGATAACTAACACAAACAGAATTGGTAAGCGTTTCTTTCATGCTATCACATGCATGTTTATTGCCCGCTTGCCTGCTAAAATTCCATTATAAGTATATTTACAGTAAAAATATTTTCAGTGTGCTTATAAACACCAAGGAACATGATGCTCACAGACTGATGCTGTCCATATGCATTATGATGAAATAATCAGTAATATTACTGAAAGACAACAGGTGAGGCAGAGACACGAGTGAGTGAAAGGGAGTACATAAAACACTAAATGGAAGTCCCTGACAATCCCAGGGATTTGTCAAGGGATATACTAAGCATGTCCTCATAATGGAACGGCTGTGTGTAAGTTCTAAATCAGAAAGATTTTATTTCCAGTCCCTCAGCCCAATCTCTTCTTGTTGTTCTTGGAATGGAAAACCTCTGGCCTTAACTCAAGATTTTATCAGAGAGGACAGGGCAGACTTTTAGAACCCACCACTGACACGATCATTTACCTCACAACCTGCACTAATGCACAGCTACTAAAACCCAGATGCGGAACTTCAGATCTTCCCTGTTGCGCCTGCCAAGTTTACCTTGACCATCTACCTTAATGCGACTATATTCTTCACTGTTTATATTTCCCTGTCTGCTTATAATGCTAGTTTTCAAGCCTCATATCTAGAGTCTCTCTTTGAGGGGATGTTTACACAACTCTGTTTTCAACTAAAAACCGAAAACTTTGTAGTGTATGTGTTTTGGTCGCTCATTTACATGGCAACCCTTACAAAAAAGTGTGCTATTAGTATACTTCTTATGTCTACTTTTTATGTACTTCTCAGAAATGTGCTTTATATACTTCTCAAAAATATACAGTCAAGCCCGAAAATATATCAGCAAATTCTGACTTAAAGCTACTTTTATTCAACCAGAATTTTTTTTTTTTGACCGGAAGTGACATAGGCTTCTCCCAAACGATAATAAGACAATGTAGAATATTTCTCAGCTTTAATTTACATTTGAACAAAAAGTGGCATGTCCAAAATTATTCATACCCTTTGCAAACTGTCACAGTCTATGGGAAAATCAAAAGTTCTATACCATTCCAAATATTCCAAGCTGTTCTAAAGCATCCTAATTACCCTGATTCAACTCAACAGGTGAAAAACAGAAGCTCTCTGTTGTTGGTTTGTGGACAGTCATGGCTAAGACAAAGGAGCTCACGGAGGACTTGCGGCTGCGCATTGTGGCTGCTCAGGAAGATAGGAAAGGGCTATAAGACCATATCTAAATGTTTTGAAGTTCCAGTGGCTACTAAGTATTATTAATGGGGGCAGCCGTGGCCTAATGGTTAGAGATTCGGACTTGTAACCCAAAGGTTGCAGGTTCGAGTCTCAGGTCCGGCAGGGATTGTAGGTGGGGGGAGTGAATGTACAGCACCCTCTCCACCCTCAATACCATGACTGAGGTGAGTCCCTTGAGCAAGGCACCGATCCCCCAACTGCTCCCCGGGCGCCGCAGCAATGGCTGCCCACTGCTCCGGGTGTGTGTTCACGGTGTGTGTGTGTTCACTACTGTGTGTGTGCACTTGGATGGGTTAAATGCAGAGCACAAATTCCTTGTATGGGTCACCATACTTGGCCTCACTCACCCCCTTTCCTTTAAAAAAAAGACACTCCGCACTGTAGAAAATCTCAGAGGACGTGGTCGGAAGCCAAAAGTGACACCAGTGTTGGCCAGGAGGATTAGTGAGAGTAGGGTTGCCACCCGTCCCTTAAAATACGGAATCGTCCCGTATTTGAGAATGAAATTGCGCGTCCCGTTTTGAATCAATACGGGACGGGTTTTGTCCCGTATTTTTTATATTTTTTTTTTAAAGCAGAGTCTCATGCAAATAATCACTGCGGTAAAGCCAGCTGCGGTTCAGAAAAACACGGTCAAGCCAGCCGCGATTGATTTTAAGAGTGCGCGCATATTACAGTGATTACGGTAGTTTCAGAAACAACACAGAGAGAACGCGCTTGCAGAGCGCTTTTCATTTAGACGCCCAGGACTGAGAGATAATACTACAAAATGCTCGTGAATTTGTATTTACTTATTTATTTGCATTTCTGCTTTAATATCCGTTTTATTTATTGGTGTACTTGACGGTTCTTTTCTGAGAAATGGGACATTATTAGACTTCAGAGTCTAATAAGTAGAAAAAAAAACAATGATCAGTTCTTATTCAGGACGTCCCATATTATATGCAAAACTAATAGGAAACCTTTTTACTGCAGCATTTTTGAGATATGGGACATGATTACATTTTAATGGGGTATATAGACCCCATTTCTAAAAAGTAGAAAAAAACAATGATCAGTTCTTATTTAGGACGTCCCATATTATATGCAAAACTCATATGAAGCCTTTTTACTGCAGCATTTTTGAGATATGGGACATGATTACACTGATTACATGATTACATGATCACCCCCCCCCCCCCAATGCGTCCCTTATTCTTGGGTATTAAAAGTGGTAACCCTAAGTGAGAGAGGTAAAAAAGAATCCAAGGATCACCACCAAGGCCATCCTGATGAATCTGGGCTCTGCTGGTGGCAACATCTCAAAGGAGACATTCCAACGGACACTGCACACCGCTGGGTTCCACGGACGCAGACCAAGGAGGACACCACTTCTCCAGATAAGGCACACAAAAGCTTGCTTGGCCTTTGCAAATGCTCATCTGGACAAAGAAGAAGACTTCTGGTCTTCTGTTTTATGGACAGATGAAACAAAAATTGAATTGTTTGGCCACAATGATGTAGCCTTCAATTGGCGTAAAAAAGGAGAAGCCTTCAACCCTAAGAACACCATCCCCACTGTCAAACATGGTGGTGGGAACCTGATGTTTTGGTGGTGTTTTTTTAGCCTGTGGACCAGGGAACCTAATCACAGTAAACAGTACCATGAAAAAGGAGCAATACTTCAAAATTCTCAACAACAACATCAGGCAGTCTGCAGCGAAACTTGGCCTCGGGCACCAGTGGACATTTGAGCATGACAACGACCCAAAACACACAGCAAATGTGGTGAAAAAATGGTTATCAGACAAAAACATTAACGTTTTGCAGTGGCCCAGCCAGAGTCCTGACTTAAACCCAATTGAGAATCTGTAAAGAGAGCTAAAGATCAGGGTGATGGCAAGGAGACCCTCCAACCTGAAAGAATTGGAGCTCATCGCTAAAGATGTTTAGGCAAAAATACCAGTGGAGACATGCAAAAAGCTGATTAGCAATTATAAAAAGCCTTTGATTGCTGTAACAGCCAATAAAGGCTTTTCTATTGATTGTTGAGTAAGGGTATGAATAATTTTGGACATGCCACTTTTTGTTCAAATGTAAATAAAAGATGAGTAATAATTTTTTTCACAATGATGCCTCTTGTACATCGTCTTATCTTCTGGGAGACGTCTGTGTCATTTCTAATAAATAAAAAAACTTGCTGGTTAAATAAAAGTAACTTTAAGTCATAATGACATTTGAGTATACTTGACTTATACTTACAGTATAGTCTAAATATATATGAGCTATGGGAATCTGCGTTTTTATTGTTATACACTAAGGGCGCTATTACACATCTTCTGTACAGAATTTACAAAACACAAGTGAAAAAGAAACCAAAACAACAGATGCTTCCACATGTAATCTAACATAAGCGTCAGACATAAAACAGCATCAAGACCACAGATTTGTAAAACTGTGTAACATTATGGAATAAATTGTTGACCCATGAAGATGTAATAATCACTGTCAAGCTTTGAGGTGTTAATCGAATTTACATTTTGATTAACATAATTTGTCTTTTTTTCGCTTTTGTTCAAAATGTTATTTATTTATTTATTTATTTTTTAATGAAACTTACATTACCCACAAGTTAAAAAAAAGAATGCATGAAGCTAGATTCAAATGTTTACTGAGACTATACTTCAAAGTGTACTAAAAATGCATAAAAAGTATTTAATTAGTAAATTATCAGTATATCTATAAGTTCACATTTAGTATACTTGCAGTACAAACTAAAAACAGATGTAAACTAAGTTTACTACTGTTATACTTAAAAGTATACATTTATATACTAGAAAGTGGACCAATTTAGTCCCAAGGAGTACTGAAATAGTACACTACTACTAGTACACTGATATTTGTATACTTACTACATAAAGTATACTTAAAAATATCCTGGAACTTTACTTAAGTGTTTCTTTTTGGTAAGGGAACAGCATTTCAGGGGCCTGAAAACTTTTGAAAACACGCTTCAAAATGCATGTTTATATGTGTGCAGACACAGTGCTTCTTTATAAAAGTGACATGACCCGTTTCTAGTACATTGTTGTGGTGCAAACATACCCTGATACTGTACCTTTAAGACTTTTATATGTGAATGACCTTTTTTATGGTTTGCTCATCTCTGCATATGTAACTTCACTCTGTCTGGCTGATCGTGGTGCTCTTATTGTGAACAATATTGTGGTGTTTTAGTCCAGTTAACTAGATCTTCAATGGCTGTCAGTTTTCGTTAGTTTGTCGTAATTAGTTTGTGCAGGCCAAGCCACATCTTCTATTCGCTATTAACGTAACTCTGGAGACGAGACTGGGGTCAACTGTAACAGAAGGGCAATTGTAATGCTCTAATTGGTTTTATTATTTCTTTAATCATGAACAAGCCATTATGTTGCCACTTGAAGTTTGTGCTCAGTAAATCAGTGTTTTAAAGTATAATTTTTATTTGTAGTTTTCTTCAGCTGTCCATAGTTTTATTAACTTTAGAATTTAATTTGTAGGATGTTGGTTAACATTAATCACACAGGCTTACACAGAGGATCTTGGTATTATGGAAAAAAATATAAATACATAACCTTTTAAAAGTTACAAGGATGCATCAAGTAGTTTCAGACTGACTGTAAAAATTAAAAATTTCTTCTGGCCTTTCCTACTTAAAACTTAATACTTTTGTGCCAACACCAACAGTTTACACAAACACACAGAAATATGTTGTCTAACTCTTTGTTTCATTTCTTTTTTACAGAAACCTGCTTGACAGAGACACGTTTTCCAAATCAGACCCAAGTAAGTCTTTCCTCTCCCTTGTTGCACAAATGCATACTGTACCATGTAATATGTTTATCAAACCTAGAAAAATATTCAGAATTGTTTCTCAGGCCATGGTTTACTATGACCTCGCATACGGCAGTACGATAAACTGCTTTCAGCCTTGTTAAGAGGGGACTGTCTTCACTGTCTGAATGCTTACACAATCACATGACTCATTGCTTTCTGTTTGCTTTCTCTCGCACTGATTGTGTGAAGTAAAGCCTCCAAGCTTCAGATCTGAATGTGGCACGGGCCTCAGATATAGACACACTGTGGGCAGCCCGCTTATTGTAATATTTGCCTCCAACTCCACAAAGTCCTTCTGAGAAGAAAATGTAAATGTCACACATTTGGCCTCGAATATCAGAGTAATTTAAATTCAAAAGTACAGGCGAAGAGATGCGCCTGAGAGATGATACTAAATGTTCTTAGCCTACTTTGTGTGTTTTATAGGATTTAGTTTTTGTATTAATTTGTATAAAATTGTTTTTATGATTTGTAATGTCCTTGCTACTTTCAAAGATTTAGCATAAGTAGAACACACAATCACTTATTCATTTATGTGCTTGTTTAGACACTCATTAACAGTTGTTTTCACTCATTCAAACTTATGATACAAACTTACATTTTCATTCATTAATATACTCAAACTGTCACTGAATCACTCATTAATTTACTCACTCATTTACTCATTTTAACCCATAAAATTAATCACTTGCTCAGTCACTCACTCTCACACTCATACTCATTGAATCGCTCATTTATTCACTCAATCACTCACTCACTCACTCAGTCTTGAATTGTTTCTCCTTCACTCACTCACTCACTCACTCACACACACTCACTCACTCACTCACTCACTCACTCACTCACTCACACACACACACACACACACACACACACACACACACACACACACACACACTGGTTTTCATGTTTTATGGGGACATTCCATAGGCGTAATGGTTTTTATACTGTACAAACCGTATTTTCTATCGCCCTAACCCTACCCTACACCTAAACCTAGCCCTCACAGGAGATTGTGCAAACTTTTACTTCCTCAAAAAAAACTCATTGTGCATGATTTATAAGCCTGTTTCCTCATGGGGACCTGAGAAATGTCCCCACAAGGTCAAAATCTACTGGTATTCCTATCCTTATGGGGACATTTGGTCCCCACAACGTTATGAATACCACACACACACACACACACACACACACACACACACACACACACACACACACACACACACACACACACACACACACACACACACACACACACATTCACCTCACTCATTGAACCACCCATTTATTCACTCACTCACTTAGTCCTGAACTGTTACTCATTCACTCATTTACTTTTCTTTACTTACTATCTCACTCGCTCACTCATTAATTTAGTCCCTCATTTGACTTGCTCAAATGTCTAGTCCTGAACTGTTACTCATTCGCTCGCTCGCTCACTCACTCACTCACTCACTCACTCACTCACTCACTCACTCACTCATTTACTCTTGTTCACTCCCTCGCCCATTTACTTGTTTTACTATTGGTCACATTTATTTGCTTGTTTATACACTCATTCATTTACTCATCACTCTTTTTTTCTCATTCATTCACTCATTACTCAACCTTTGCTTTCATTGATTTATTCACTCATACACTCACACTCTAACATCATTAATTTTGTCCCTCATTTGACTTGGTCAAATGTATTGTCATGAACTGTTACTCACTCACTCACTCACTCACTCACTCACTCACTCACTCACTCACTCACTCATTTACTCTTGTTCATTCTCTCACTCACTCACTCACTCACTCACTCACTCACTCACTCACTCGTTCACTCACTGACTCATTTACTCTTGTTCACTCACTCTAACTCATTCATTTTGACTTGGTCAAATGTCTAGTCCTGAACTGTTACTCACTCGCTCACTCATTTACTCTTGTTCACTCACTCACTCACTCACTCACTCACTCACTCACTCACTCACTCACTCACTCATTTACTCTTGTTCACTCACTCTAACTCATTCATTTTGACTTGGTCAAATGTCTAGTCCTGAACAGTTACTCACTCGCTCACTCATTTACTCTTGTTCACTCACTCACTCACTCACTCACTCACTCACTCACTCACTCACTCACTCACTCACTCACTCACTCACTCATTTACTCTTGTTCACTCACTCTAACTCATTAATTTTGTCCCTCATTTGACTTGGTCAAATGTCTAGTTCTGAACTGGTACTCACTCACTCACTCACTCACTCATTTACTCTTGTTCACTCACTCACTCACTCGTTCACTCACTGACTCATTTACTCTTCTTCACTCCCTCGCCCATTTACTTTTTTTTACTATTGGTCACATTTATTCGCTTGTTTATACACTCGTTCATTTACTCATCACTCTTTTTCTTTCTCATTCATTCACTCATTACTCAACCTTTGCTTTCCTTGATTTATTCACTCATACACTCACACTCTAACTAATTCATTTTGTCCCTTATTTGACTTGCTCAAATGCAGTGGTGGAAAGAGTACTGAAAATTTATACTCAATTACAAGTACCGTTACATTTACCGTTACACACACACACACACACACACACACACACACACACACATTCACCTCACTCATTGAACCACCCATTTATTCACTCACTCACTTAGTCCTGAACTGTTACTCATTCACTCATTTACTTTTCTTTACTTACTATCTCACTCGCTCACTCATTAATTTAGTCCCTCATTTGACTTGCTCAAATGTCTAGTCCTGAACTGTTACTCATTCGCTCGCTCGCTCGCTCACTCACTCACTCACTCACTCACTCACTCACTCACTCATTTACTCTTGTTCACTCCCTCGCCCATTTACTTGTTTTACTATTGGTCACATTTATTTGCTTGTTTATACACTCATTCATTTACTCATCACTCTTTTTTTCTCATTCATTCACTCATTACTCAACCTTTGCTTTCATTGATTTATTCACTCATACACTCACACTCTAACATCATTAATTTTGTCTTCACTCCCTCGCCCATTTACTTTTTTTTTACTATTGGTCACATTTATTCGCTTGTTTATACACTCGTTCATTTACTCATCACTCTTTTTCTTTCTCATTCATTCACTCATTACTCAACCTTTGCTTTCCTTGATTTATTCACTCATACACTCACACTCTAACTAATTCATTTTGTCCCTTATTTGACTTGCTCAAATGCAGTGGTGGAAAGAGTACTGAAAATTACCGTTACATTGCTGAAATTGTACTCAATTACAAGTAAAAGTACTGGTGTTAAAAAAGTAATTAAGTAAAAGTACAAATTACTCTTCATAAAAACTACTCAGAGTACTAATTACTTTTTAGCTGGTGGTATGTATTGTATTATCCATAATTGCTGATTCAGACAAGATCCAGACTATAAAGCACACACTGCTTTTATGATGTCATGGTACTGATCAATCTTAGATGGTTGTTTCCTCTGGGGAAAAAAATCATAGAAGAATTATACAAATAAAATTATAGGTTAATCACCATATATATTTTTCATTCATTACATAACACTTACAATAAGAAAAAACAACAACAGTATGCCTTACTAATATATATATATATATATATATATATATATATATATATATATATATATAAGATATTAAAACAAGTAGACAGTAAGCAATGAAATAAGAACAAATAAACAAATTAGGAATTAATTAATACTGTCTGTATTACAATGATGATGGATTTACATGTTTTAGTTAGAGCTGGGCGAAATGGCCTAAAAATAAAATCCCAGATTTTTTTCACAAAAAATCCGATTTACGTTTTGAATAGATTTTTCCCCCTACGTCATTTAGCTTGTAAAGAAATCACAGCTTTTCCACAACAAATGGGCATCATATATTTTGTAATATAGCCTACATTGCAACTGCATCAGTGATCACTTTCCACCAGTTCCCATTCTTATTAGCTATTATATAATTTCCATGCTTTTCTCTTGCAGTTATATCGTATATAAAAATATAAAATTTTTAATACAGAAATATTGAATTATTTAAATAACTGAAACGAGCATGTGGCAGCAAGTCACTGATTTAATGACTGAATCATATCATTCATTTGAACCGCTGGTTCACTCAGAATAAAGCGAGTAGCTGTTTTTATGAATGGGAAATTGAATCATTTCACTAGATTCCTTTAAAAACTCATAAAAAAATTCATAAACACTCAGCGGTTTAATTAGATGTGACTTGTTTCAGACTACTTTTGACCATGAAATAGAGCAAAATTAGGCGGTAGTGTTATAGTCAGACAATGTAAGTCACTTGTTTATTTAGCCATTGTATTAAATCAATATCTCATTTACAAACTCCCTTAAACATTATTAAAAGCTGTTACTCATCTTGGTTCACAATATCACAAAGCTCTATTATAATCAACAACGCTCGCTATATACTGCACAATAAGTCTCTTATTGACACTCTCTCTACACTTTGTTTCTGAAAGCATTCTTGAGATATGTCCGTGATACATTACTCTACAGTACGTTGCAAAAACACGTAGAAACCTTTGAAGCTCCCCTGAACGCAAACACAAATATGCTGATCGGGTCCGGCTAACTTGCTAACAAGCAGCTAATCATATCCCTTTAGTGGCTCCCATTATTTGTTTTCCGTGCCTTTCTGAAAACAAATATATACAGTATATTAGTGTGTTTCTAATTTGGTGAATGCGCGGGGGAGGGCTGAGCCCATTCGGAACTGCTGGAGCCCAGAGAGGAGCGTCGGTGCATATAAAAGAGAAAACCGAGTTTCATTCAAACAAATCGATGTAAACAACACATTTGAGTTAATCTATAAAATCGATTTATCGCCCAGCCCTAGTTCTAGTGATGATTATGTTATCAATAGCGCGCCGGAAAAAAATAAATAAAAATAACGGAACATGTTTTTCTTGTTACATATTTTTCTATACCAGGCTTTTCATTGGTCCGTTAAGAAGATATTTTTATTGGCTACCGAAATGTCGGTCAGTTGTTGAAATATTAATTAAAATTACAGTACTCTGTAACAAATTGTGATTTTAAAAGTAATTAAGTAAATTACCCAGGTTAATTTGTACTCAAGTACAAGTAAAATTAGAGACTTAAAATTGTTTGTACTCATGAAAGTACAAATACCCAAACAATGTACTTAATTACAGTAACGTGAGTAGTTGTAATTCATTACCTCCACCACTGCTCAAATGTCTAGTCCTGGACTGTTACTCATTCACTCACTCACTCATTTACTGTTGTTTACTCACTCACTCACTCGTTCACTCACTGACTAATTTACTTTTGTTCACTCACCCATTTACTTGTTTTACTCTTGGTCACATTTTTTGTTTATTTATACACTCATTTATTTACTCATCACTCTTTTTTTCTCATTCATTCACTCATTACTCAACCTTTGCTTTTCTTGATTTATTCATTCATACACTCACACTCTAACTCATTCATTTTGTCCCTCATTTGACTTGCTCAAATGTCTAGTCCTGAACTGTTACTCATTCACTCACTCACTCACTCACTCACTCACTCACTCACTCACTCACTCACTCACTCACTCACTCGTTCACTCACTGACTCATTTACTCTTGTTCACTCACTCACCCATTTACTTGTTTTACTCTTGGTCACATTTATTTGTTTGTTTATACACTCATTCATTTACTCGTCACTCTTTTTCTTTCTCATTTATTCACTCATTACTCAACCTTTGCATTCATTAATTAAATCAATCACATACTCACACTCTAACTCATTAATTTAGTCCCTTATTTGACTGGCTCAAATGTCTAGTCCTGGACTGTTACTCATTCACTCACTCACTCACTCACTCACTCACTCACTCACTCACTCACTCACTCACTCATTTACTCTTGTTCACTCACTCACTCACTCACTCACTCACTCACTCACTCACTCACTCACTCACTCACTCACGCACTCATTTACTCTTGTTCACTCCCTCGCCCATTTACTTGTTTTAATCTTGGTCACATTTTTTGTTTGTTTATACACTCATTTATTTACTCATCACTCTTTTACTTTCTCATTCATTCACTCACTCATTACTCAACCTTTGCTTTCATTGATTTATTCACTCATACACTCGCACTCTAACATCATTAACATTGTCCCTCATTTGACTTGCTCAAATGTCTAGTCATGAACTGTTACTCACTCACTCACTCACTCACTCACTCATTTACTCTTGTTTACTCACTCACTCACTCACTCACTCACTCACTCACTCACTCACTCACTTATTTACTCTTGTTCATTGTCTCACTCACTCACTCACTCACTCACTCACTCATTCGCTCACTCACCCATTTACTTATTTTAATCTTGCATTCATTAATACTCAACTTTTGCATTAATTGATTTATTCACTCGTACACTTATTCTAACTCATAAATTTAGTCCCTCATTTGACTTGTTAAGATATCTACTCCTCAACTGTTGCTTGTTCCCTCACTCACTCACTCACTCACTCACTCACTCACTCACTCACTCACTCACTCACTCACTCACTCACTCACTCACTCATTTTCTCTTGTTCATTCACTCACTTATTCACTCACTCACTCATGTACTTGTTTATACTCTTACTCAGTTATTCACATGTTTATACACTCATTTGTTTACTCTTCACTCATTTTCTTTCCCAATCTTTCACTCATTACTCAACCTTTGCATTCATTCTTTTATTTACTCGTACACATACACATACACATACACATACACATACACATACACATACACATACACTCTAACTCATTCATTTAGTCCCTAATTTGACTTCCTCAGATATCTAGTCCTGAACTGTTACTTATTTATTTATTCATTCACTTACTCACTCACTTACTCACCCACCCATTTACTGGTATATACTCTTCCTCACATTGATTAACTTGTATATATACTCTTTTTCTTTTTCATTCATTCACTCCTTACTCAACCTTTGCATTCATTCATTCATGTATTCACTCACACTCTAACTCATTAATTTGGTCCTTCATTTGACTCTTGTTCATTCATTCACTTACTCACTCACTGATTTACTTGTTTATACTCTTGCACACATTCACTTGTTTATACACTCATTCATTTACTCTTCACATATAGTCTTTCTTATTCATTCACTCATTATTTAACCATTCATTTAATTTACTCAAACACTCTAACTCATTTAGTCCCTCATTTTTGTTCACTCACTCACTCACTCACTCACTCACTCACTCACTCACTCACTCACTCACTCACTCACTCACTCACTCACTCACTCACTCATTTACGCTTGTTCATTCATTCACTGACCCACCCACCCATTTGCTTGTTTTGCTATTGTACATTTATTCACTTGTTTATACACTCATTTGTTTAATCTTCACTCATTTTCTTATTCATTCATTACTCAATTTTTGCATTCATTCAATTCACTCAAACACTCACACTCTAACTCATTAATTTATTCCCTCATTTGATTTGCTCAAATGTCTAGTTCTGAACTGTTACTTGTTCACTCACTCACTCATTTACACTTGTTCATTCATTCACTGACCCACCCACACATTTACTTGTTTTGCTATTGTACATTTATTCACTTGTTTATACACTCATTTGTTTAATCTTCACTCATTTTCTTATTAATTAATTAATTCATTCATTACTCAACCTTTGCATTCATTCAATTCACTCAAACACTCACACTCTAACTCTAATTAATTTAGTCCCTCATTTGATTTGCTCCAATGTCTAGTTCTGGACTGTTACTTGTTCACTCACTCATTTATTCACCCTAGTAAGCTCACCTATTCATTCACTTTCTCACCCGTTTACTCACTGAATTACTCATTGACTTCTCGTCGACAAAACTTATTCTTTTACTAACTTTATAATTCACTTGATATTTTCATTCATTCACTCATTAACTCACTCACTCACTCACACACTCATTCATTTATCAATTTGTTTATAGTCTCACTATCTCATTCATTCATTCACTCACTCACTCACTCACTCACTTATTTATGTACTTGTTTCTACTCTTATTCACTCACCCATTCAGTCACTTTTCGATTCATTGACTTGCTTGACATTGACCAATTCCTCAAATTCATTTAATTACTAATTTGTCTTACTAATTTACACATTCATTCATGCATTTATGTATTCACTTCACTCTTTCAAGTTACAGTCATTTACTTTCTTGTTAATTCACACATTAATAACTGAAGATGTGCTTGCGTTCATTCATTCCCTCTATCATTCCTAAACATTTTCTTTTTCTCTCTATCATTTACTCACTTTTTACTCATTTCTTTATTGACTTGTTTAAACATATTCATTCACTCATTCACCCCCTCATTTTCTACATTCTTGCAGACTTCATTATACTTTATTACTATATTCATTCAAATCTAACACTACATTTATCGATCAGGTGTGTTTATTCACAAACAGAAGGCAGACTGAGTCACTGAAAGAACTGTGATTTCAAGAACAATGAGCACTGAAAGTCTTTGATGCTTTCTTTTATGCATGTGTATGTGTGACGGTAGTGAACAGGAAACGGGAACAATGAACAGCTCTGCTTTTAATCACTCTGCTATTATTGTCATTATCTGTATTGATTTTCATACTTCTGTTGCTCGTTCTTGTCTTACTGTCTTGCTTCACTTTTTTCTTGCCTGCTTTTCTCTTTTCTTTCAGAATGTTTGTCCACTTTTCCACCTGTTTTGCTTTCATGCATTGCAGTAGCTATGCCTGAGTTTTTGTAAGTGATTTTTTTTTTTAATTATTGCCATTTGTTTCTAATCCTGTTCATGATCAGCTGGTCTAAACAGACGTCAGCTCTTCCTGGGCCGCTGACATGGTCCTTGCATTCATGCAAGCGGGCACTTGTGCTGAGCCCCCATCTTAATTATGCTGAGTAGTGTTGGCCCAGTCTCTTAGCGTTACCATTATCCTTATGACACACATGGAAAAATGTACACATACTCAATTAAAAAAACAAACATTTTGCCACTGTCTGTTGCATGTTTCAGTAGTTGCGCCTAAGGCTTTTTGTTTTTGTATTGCACACACGTTTTGTAGCTATATTATCTCTTATCCACAGCTCTAGGACATTGGGTCTCACCGTACGTCTACTAACCGTACACATGAATATGCATATTCACATTTTTATAAACAAATCATGATTCAACAATAACCTTTGTAATTTATGAAAAGAAATGTAGACAATGCATCCACTTACATAATACACATACAGAAAATACTCCGAGAGGGCTTATTAACACATACATGTGTTAAGAATACATTTTAAACATACTGTATTATTCTTCTTGCTGTATAATTCATCTTAAAGATGTTTCATAATGTATATACACACTCTAAATGAGTGAGAAAGGGTGCTTTAAAGCTTGAGCTGCGAGGTTTCTCTGCATAAAACCACAGACATGCTTATGCCTCGAGCATGCGGTCACAGATTTAGAATACTCCAAATTCATTAACATAAGAACAAGGTTAAGAACAAATTCATGTGGATGAGAAGTTTTGCAGAAATGCATTTAGAGGCACGTATTTCCAGTGAACTTATGTTGACTTTTTCAGTGTCTCACTGTCCATTCAATAGCAGTCAATGGGCATCTTGGTTACCAGTATTCTTTATAAATTTATAGGCTTTTCATATCAGTATTCTTTAAAATATCTCCTTTTGTGAAAGAAATGCATACAGGTTTGGATACTGGCTGGTTTACAACAGCTTTGTAACTCATCCAGTGAGATTTTTATCTCATCGCATTCCACCGCTCTGGTTCTAAGCTGTTTCTGTTCAAACACAGTAGACCACAAGATTACACACTACACAAAGTGCTTCTGAGTTAAGAGTGTCAGAGGTCTTTTGGCATTTGAAAAAAAATTCTGCCTTTGTGTAACACAATCTGTCTCTCTCTCTTTGCTCTCCACAGTCTGTGTGCTGTACACCCAAGGCATTGGCAACAAAGAGTGGCGAGAGGTGAGCGGAACAATCTGGCACAGTCGTGTCGACCCCTTGAAGGGCCCAGCAGACCCTTGGTTTCATAAATATTCATACATGTAAATGTGGGCTTGGAATATTCTCAGAATAGTAATCTCAATTATTTTTGGCACTCTTATTTTTTCTGTCTATCAGTTCTTCATATTTTGCCTTCCCAGCTAATCAGAGAAAATATCAGGCTCTCAAAAAGCACCATTAAGAGGGCTGTGTATTTATTAACTTCAATCACTAGCTGGTGAAATATGATAAGCCACCCAGGGAATGTAATAACATTCTCACCCACGCTCATATCAAGACAACTCCAGCCCACTTTTCAAGTCGGCTCATTAAAACGTTAAGTCCCTTTCACATCGTATCAAGGCTTCAACACACCTCTCAACCCCGTCATGTGCCTCTTTGACCTCTAAAAAAAGTTGAAGGTAGCAGGAATGTAGGAGGTGTATACAGTAAACATTGACTTGTATTTGCCCTTAGGACAAAAAAAAAAAACATGCTGAAAATATCTCAGGATTAAAAAAATACTTGTTGATTTTTATTTATGACACTTGGTTAATGTATAGTTGAAAATGAAATTGATTCAAACTGTGTATGAGATCAGTTGCACCATTTTGTTTTGAATTTATGTTAATGCATAATGTTATGTCCTTTATGTTAGACCTTGAAAAAACCTTTTATTAATTTACATGTTTTTGGATTAAAATTAGATGATATATTTCTCACACATTCATTCTTTTCAAAACGGTGAAACCCTGTTTTTTCAAGAACATAAAGTTCTGTTAAAAGGGGATAGAAATATATTTTTTGTTGTTTTAGCATATTTTAATGCATGTTTTGGAATTATGTAAATCACTTTAAATCATTTTCAGTCCATTCTTGAAGTTTTTTCAGCTCAGATTTCAGTTCAATGAGAAAATGTTGATTGTTTTTACTGACCTTCCACTTTTTTTTCTTTCAGTTTGGGCGGACGGAGGTTATTGATAACACTTTGAACCCAGATTTTGTACGAAAATTCATGTTGGACTACTTCTTTGAAGAAAGACAGAACTTAAGGTTTGATCTGTAAGTACCAACATATATGCCTTTAGCTACATTTACACTCGCCTTCCGTTTCACCGTATTTACACTGTAACTGCTATCTGTGAACAGAACTTTGGGAGTTTTGACTCTCTTGTGTTTTAGAAACTGTAGTGAGTTTTACAAATGTGTAAAGAATTTGGAACGGTCTCTCAGGAAAGACTTTAATTTGTCTTTCTAATATCCTGAGATGACATATGTTACTTTTCAAGGTGTGTTTGTTTGAATAAGAAAAGAGTGAAAGTGTTAGGTAAATAGGATGGTAAATAGTTGAAAATAAAAATACTTGTAGGATTTACTTATTAAAATTTTCTTAATTATCTTTAAGTAAATTTTACTGCTACTGCTACTGACTTAAAGTTACTTTTATTCAACCGGCAAGTTTTTTTTTTTTAGCATGCTAACCTTTTCTTCACCACTTTTGCTGTGTGTTTTGGGTCGATTTGGTGCTGAAATGTCCACTGGTGCTGCCTGATGTTGTTGTTGCGAATTTTGATGTATTGCTCCTTTTTCATGGTGCCGTTTACTGTGATTAGGTTCCCTGGTCCACTGGCTAAAAAACAACACAAAAACAATAGGTTCCCACCACCATGTTTGACAGTGGGGATGGTGTTCTTAGGGTTGAAGGCTTCTCCTTTTCTTTATGCCAAATGAAGGCTACATCATTGTGGTTAATTTTTTTGTTTCATCTGACCATAAAACAGAAGACTAGAAGTCTTCTTCTTTGTCCAGACGAGCATTTGCAAAGGCCAAGCAGGCTTTTGTGTGCCTTATCTGGAGAAGTGGTGTCCTCCTTGGTCTGCGTCCGTGGAACCCAGCGATGTGCAGTGTCCGTTGGACTGTCTGCCTTGAGATGTTGCCATAAGCAGAGCCCAGATTCATCAGGATGGCCTTCTATCTATCCTTCTGGCTAGCACAGGTGTCACTTTTGGCTTCCGACCACATCCTCTGAGATTTTTCACAGTTCAGAACATCTTGTATTTTTAATAATAATTTGCACTGTAGTCACTAGAACTTCAAAACATTTAGATATGGTCTTATAGCCCTTATGAGCAGCCACAATGCGCAGCCACAGGTCCTCGGTGAGCTCCTTTGTCTTAGCCATGACTGTCCACAAACCAACAGCAGAGCTTCTGTTTTTCACCTGTTAAGTTAATTAAAACAGCTGTTTCCAATGAATCAGGATAATTAGGATGCTTTAGAACAGCTTGAACTATTTGGAACGGTGTAGAACTTTGGATTTTCCCATAGACTGAGACAGTTTGCATAGGGTATGAATAATTTTGGACATGCCACTTTTTGTTCAAATGTAAATAAAAGTATAAGAAAAATTAATAACTTTAAGTCAGAATTTGCCAGGGGTATGAATAATTTCTGGGCTTGACTGTAAGTAAAATCTATGTAAAATTAATAAAGAAAATAAAACTTTAGCTTGGCCAGTAAAACATTGAGTAATTTTTGCTTAGTCAAAGTTACTTGGCAACACTTTCATTTCACTTATTATACCTAAACAACCATGCTCTTAAATTGTACAGTATGTTACACAGAAATATCTAAGTAAATGATACAATAAATATGTAGACACCATATCTACATCAGTAAAGTACACAATACACGATGACGGTAACATTCTGTGGTTCATTTTTGAGCTTGAATGTCATTTGGAGTAGATAATAAACTCCAGACGTAACAAAATTTCAAGTTACTAAATCTAACAACAAAAACAATGATAAATACAGCTGAAAAAAAAAATGCCCTAGTGCATGATGGGAACGCTAGTATCAGAAAATTTGAGTAGGTTTTACTTAATTTTATAACGTTTATATTTACGCTTTAACTTCTACAAGCTTGAATTAAGTACCAATATAGAATTTATTGAAATTAATTTAATAGAAATTATTGCCTGAACTTACTTTTTCATGTAGAAATTACATTCGTTTTTCTGTAGTATTTCCTATACCACAGAAACTTTTTTTATTAGCCTTTATCTGGTTGATGCTTTTATCCACTCAGTGTATACATTTTATCAACCCTTTTAAAAAAGAAGTACATGTTAGTACACTTTACTTTTAAAAGGAGTGCTTATTTTGGGAACAGTAGACTTTAAAACAATAGTTTAATGACATAAATGTACAAAAATTGGCAGAAATAAGCACTTTTATTTCATTACTATATTATCTACAATTACAGTTGTGAAGCACACTACAAGTGCACATTCAGTACAATTAAGCACACTTTTTTTAAAGGTGTTAATACATTCCCCGGGAAATCAAACCTGTGACATTGATGTTGCTAGCTCTAACTTGTTACTGGTGTTAAGATTATTTTAGTATTATGGCTAAAATATTGGAATATTATATGCAGTATTTTTGACAGTTTGTATACACTTTAGACAGGTGATATGCGTTATGCAAATAAAAATACAGTAATTAACATATATTTGTGATTAAAAATAAATTGTGGCTGAGTGAACTAAAACTGAGGTTTGCTCATGATTGTCAACTGATAATGTATTTGCAAGTGTCAACTAATTCAGATTTTTCACCAGCCTACGCCTTCAATGCACTAATTAGTTTTAAAGTTTTTTTGAAAAAGTTTGGTGCAAATTAATTAGTGTGTGACATAAATATTTATTTAATTCACATAACAGCTTAATCCTTATAGATGTAAGTATGGAACCACCTTTGGAAAGAAGAAATTGAATTGTAAGGTTATTATTAGACAAGGCATCAAGGTACAGTACATCAAACACGTATCAGCTACTGTAAACCCAGCCGTAAGATAACTGTCATCATATGTTTTGTGTGCTTTTATAAGCAGATGTCACAACCAAACCCCCCTTCTCACAAATCACACATACAGTACTGTGTGAGCAACACTGTATGGACACTTGTCAAGGTCTCCTGTGCTTAACAGTAACAGTGTAGTTACAGGAAAAGTGACATTGAGTAATTTCTGGAAATAAAAATTTTAGTTTACTGACACCGGTGCTGATTTGTTGTATACATATTTAAGTTCACTTTACCATGAGAGTATGTAATGTATCCTGGCACCATTTTAGTTATTGTGGTTATTACCGTTTGAAATTGATCTGTGTCTGTATTTTTATAGTTGTACTATTTTTACATTTATATTAATTATAGGCGACAGAAAAAATCTTAAAAACATTAATCATTTTTAATTTAATAACACTTTGGGAGTATTAACCCAGTTCCAAAGTAAATGCTGATTTTACATACTGTACAATTTGTGAAACGAAAATTCACTTGCTGCATTTAAAATGACTGATTTTAGTTTTAGTGTTTTATTTTTATTTTTTTTTATTTATGTAGTATATAATTACATAAGCCTTTTATCAGTTAATTACCATATCATGAAAATTATTTTTGGCATCAGTGTTATTTTAGTGTTATTTATGCACTATTATAGTATTTAAAAATATTTTGAATTAGCTTAAATTTTTAAATTTTCAGTTTTAATTGTTTGTTTTTAATAATTAGTTGTACATTTAAATACTTTTGAATTTACAGTAAAAAATTTCCTACGGAAGGGGAGAAAAATATAATAATGAAAATTGGATGTGTTCAAATCTTGTATCTTTGCAATAGGCGTTATAAATTCAGTAGGAGTGTGACGAGACACTTATTTCACGAGACGAGACGAGACGAGATTTTGGGCTCACGAGAACGAGACGAGACGAGATTTTTTAACTTTTTTAAATAAATCCTCAATGATGAAATATATAGGGGACAATAGTATTTTATTCAACAAAAAAACACAAAATGCAAATAAAATAAAATAAATGTAGGTGCATTTTGATATGAACTTGTACTTTATGAAATTAAACTTATATTTTAATGAATTATATGCAGTAATAAAAATGCTGCATGATTCTGGGTAAACTGAAAAACTATTTTCTTTTATAAACTGGAGATCACGATTCTGAAGAAAAAAAGGATTAGAAAATTAAACAAAATTACATAATTTACTAGTGGTTCTGAAATAATGTTCATTGCTTAAGTCAGAAAAAAAAAAAAAACTAAAAAAAATGAAGGAGCCCGTGTCTCAATTAATAAAGACTTTCACTATTGGAATCTCTTGAATGTTTAATTCAATGGCAAATACTTTTTTTAAACGTGCAGTTGTCGCCCTCTCCTGGTGAAGAGAATAAACGTTGCTCTACAGACGTGTTATACTTTCGTTTTTGATCGCTACTGTAGAAAATAAGTGTTTATATCCAAACTATAAGCTTTTATCCCAGTACTTATGTTATTTAAATGTCTGTAACAAAGACACAATGATGATTATGTGGTTAAAAAGACTGTTTGTGTTGCTTTCTGAAGCTGCAGCAGTAAGAATGCAGATTTGAATGTCTTCAATAACCTTCACATGGTAAGCGTCAGTGGAGCGCCTGAAACAGTTGTAATAGACAATTCTGAATGTTGTCATTCATGAATAAGATCGCATGGGTGTTTAAATAGAGATCGTGAGATTTATATAACTATTAGTCATGCAGCCCTAATGTAAACATTGCAAAATGTTTTGCCATGATATCGTCACCTTCTCGCGAGACCAGTCAGATCTCGCGGGACACATCGGAGTCTCGCGAGATCTCGTGCCACGAGATCTCGTCACACCCCTAAAATTCAGCCTTTGTGTGCATGTTCGTTTGTGAATGTGCGTTTGTGCTAATATTAATTATTTTGTGCCAGTCTAAATGTGTTTGTGTCTGTATATTTAGGCATTTATGTGTGTATTTTAGAACAGATATGAGTCATTCTATATCCGTTGGCCCAAGTGTGTGTGAGGAATTTATGTGTCTCTAGGCTTCAGCATGAGTGTGTATGTCTGTAGGCAGAGTGTGTGTGTGTGTGTGTGTGTGTGTGTGTGTGTGTGTGTGTGTGTGTGTGTGTGTGTGTGTGTGTGTGTGTGTGTGTGTGTGTGTGTGTGTGTGTGTGTTGTCTCTGTGGATCGGTGTCCCCGTTCGACGGCCTGTCATACTGTGTCTGTAAATCTGCAGCAGACATGAGAGGGGTCACGAGGTCGTGTGGGCAGTGCCTCCGAGACGATAGCGAAACTAAAGCACTGCTGATGAGGATGACATGGCACGTCGCCATGACAACAAGGGGGACTGATCCCCACAAACGAATGGAAGAGACACAGAAACAATAAATAGATATATATGAGGTTGAGCTATATGTATTGCTAGATATATTTCAGGATTTAGAGATCCCTCAATATTTGTTGCTTTATCTTTTTCTCTCTCTTTCTTTATATCTTTATCTCTCCTTTGTGCTGTGACAAGGCAGAAGAAAATGATTCATGATGTCTGCACTTTAATGATGTTGTTCTTCCTTCATAATGAGAAACATGTACGCGCAAACTCTCCTCATAAGACCATAATCTAATTAAAGGCCAGCTCAAAGTCTCCCATCACTGATTTTGGAAACAACCTCTGTCTGTTACTTCTTTTCATTGCAGGCTTTCCTGAGCAAGTGTCAGCATTACTAATGCACATATCTAGGGTTAGGGATTGGACTATCTGGGACAGGGGTTTCAAATTCACTGCCCTGTAGAGTTTAGCTTCAACCCTAATCAAACACACTTGAACCAGCTAATCAAGGTCTTCAGGGTAACAAGAAACTTCCAGGCAGGTGTTTTGGAGCTGGGTGGAGCTATGCAGGACAGTGACCCTCCAGGAGCAGAGCTTGAGACCTGTGATGTAAACAATCTTGAACAGGGGTGTCCAAACTCGGTCCTGGAGGTCCACTGTCCTGCAAAGTTTAGCTCCAACTTACCTCAGCACACCTGCCTGGATGTTCTCAACCACATTCCTGGAAAAACCCCAGCACTGCACATTTTGGATGTCTCCTTAATCAAACTCACCCTAGACTGCAAAAACTGGCAATGCTTCAGCAACCACCCAGCACTCACTAGCAACTTCACAGCAATGCCTTAGAACAGGGGTCCCCAAATTCAGTCCTGGAGGGCCAGTGCCTCAACATACCTGCCTAAAGGTTCTAGTATGATACACACACATTTAAAAAGTGGCGTGATAGACCCAGAGATGAAGGGAATTGCTCTTCTATTGAGAAGGTGGGTACCGCTGACCCGGAGCTCAGTGGCGGCAGCAGTGGAGAAGGTCTCCAGCCATCTCCCGGGGATAGGGGCACAGATGTCGGTGTCTCCCGAAGGACAAGTCCTGTCAACCCTGGGTCGCTTGTCTCAGGGACGCTTTGCGGTCTTCAGAGAAGACTTGGCACCACCCTGAGAGGCAGGCTGCACCCCCTTCCTGCGGCTGACTCAACGCCTCTGTTGAGGGGTTACCTGGGGTCGAGCAGGTGTAGAAGCCGCAGAGGTGTGCCCTTGGCAACTGGCAGACGAAGACCTGGCTCCTGGTGGCTTGGTATTCGAAGAATCACGCTGGGGCAAGATATGCTTAATGGCCTCCATCTGCTTCTGAACTGCCAAAAAACTCCATCTGCTTCTGAACTGCTGGGCAAAGCAAACTTTTTTGGCATCACGCATCTGTGCCAGGTTCAGCCAGAGATGGTGCTCCTGGCCAACAGTATAGTCATTTACATATGAAAGCTTCACCTAGGACAAGGGGATGGGAAGCATGGGGGTGTCAACTGCCAAGCCAATGCAACGTCAGTTTTCTGTGCTGCCTGAACATTCCTGTGAACAGTCGTTAACCTGAAACTTCCACAACAGTGTACAGTGCCGTTAACTGACGAAAATCCCCCTTTTCATGCAGTGTGGGCCACCATGGTGGACATCACCTGACTGAGGGACTGCGCCGTGACCTTTGTGGTTCGGAGAGCAAAGTCGGTCGCCGTGCACAGTTCCTGCATCAACCCTGAGTCAGGACTACTTTTGTGGGTCTTTTTTTAGAGCCTTGGCTTGGTGTACCTACAGGATTGCCAGGGCTGACGACAGCTTACAGGCTTTGGATGGGAGGAGTGGACGATTCCTCCAGGTGGCTGCGTTTGGCGGGCACAAGTGCACCACAACCACATGCTCCACCTGGGGGACATCAATGTACCACCTGGCTGCCCCACCAGAAGGCTGAGAATCATGTCAGGAGCCCTGGGACCATTCGTTGAGCCTCAAGGACATGGTGGAGAGGTGGAGAACTGGCCGCCCGAAAGAAGCATGGCCATCGACTCGGACCCCGACTGAGCAGCTGCCACGCCATCTTTCGGGAGCTCGACGGGGCTAACCTGTGAGGGGCTGGACTTCCGTGGGGGCTGGCCCGACAGAGCATTCCTGACTGTGATCATCAGGTCACCCTTGTCCCTAACCAACTCAGCCGCAGACTCTTTATCACCCAATGAACTGGGTGATAAATCTAAAATGGCTGCATTCCACTTTATTTATACCTTTCCCTCGATAACGTCTCTCTCCATCATGTTGACTGGATGTACGTCATTGATAACATTGTACAAACGCCCACTACTGGCGTAACCTTACAATGGGCTGCATTGGAGTGTCCAAAGTCCTTGATCCTTGACGTTATGAAGCTCATTTATTATTTACATTTTGTCAGTTGTTTGGGTTAATTAAATGTGAATTGTGGCGTTTGACAGGTCCAGATCTTTAGCATGCTAGATATTTGTTTGGTGTTGGCAAACGGTCAGCGATCTTCTTTGATGCGTTGTTGAGTAGTTCATGCATAAAGACCGTCTCGGGTTACGTATGTAACCTAGTTCCCTGAGGGAACGAGACGCCGCGTCTAGAAACGCTATGGGGAACGCCATTGGCGGGCCGCACTCTGAATCATGTCTTACAACCAATGAAATGACGGGAGTGACGTCACCGGCGCGATGACGTCATCGACCAGGAAGTATAAAGCACGTGCGTTTGACGCCCGCGGCAGCTCTTTAGGAATGAAGCGAGCGCCGCAGGGTGCGGGAATTATGGTTCGAGACGCGGCGTCTCGTTCCCTCAGGGAACTAGGTTACATACGTAACCCGAGACGTTCCCTTCCGGGAACTCGAGCCGCGTCTAGAAACGCTATGGGGAACGAGACTACCAACGCCCCCATAATTTCCAAAGCCTGCGCTGTGTCTTTGAGCAGGATGGAAGAAAAAGAGCCCTTGTCTAGCCTTCCGCGGACAAAGAGGCCCTATAGTCCTCGGCCCTCGGGCACACGAGGAAAGGTAGTCTTCCTCTGTCTGGTCGCCAGCCAGAGCGAGAGGTACTCGGCGGCCCTCAGGCACACGCAGAGTCTTAGTCCGTTGTCTGGGAACAGCCAGCACAAGAGGGACTGAAATGACCACTGTCTGTACGGACAAGTGGGAGAGATCCTCGGTCCTCGGACCCACGAGGATAGTAAGATCGACCTCAGGAGTATTCCTCGGCCCTCGGGCTCACGAGGAAAGGGTAGTCCTTTGTCTGGGGTTCTGCCAGAACAAGAGGGACCCAAGGCTCGGCCTGGTGCTCTGCCAGGACGCGAGAAGATAAGCCTTTGTCTAGCCTTATGCGGACAACAGGACACTGCAGTCCCCGGCCCTCGGGCACACGGGGAGGACAGTATGGGCCTCTGCCTGGTAGCCAGCCAGTGCAGGAGGCACTCCTCGGCCTTGTTTGAAGGCAGACGAGGAGTCTTAGTCCTTGGTCTGGGAAAATGCCAGAAACCAGAGGGACCGAATTACACCCGGTCTGGTAGATGCCAGAACGCGAGGAAGATAAACCATTGTCTAGTATTCTACGGACAAGATGGTGAAAGGATCCTCGGCCCTCAGGCTCACGAGGATAGGGTTCTCGACCTTTGCTTGCAAAGGGAGAAGTGGACCTCAGCCAGGTGGTCCGCCTCTGTCTGATCGCCAGCCAGAACGAGAGGTACTCCTTGGCCCTCGGGCTCACGAGGAGAGGGTAGTCCTTTGTCTGGGGTTCTGCCAGAGCAAGAGGGACTCAAGGCTCGGCCTGGTACTCCGCCAGGACGCGAGAAGATAAGCCTTTGTCTAGCTTTATGCGGACAACAGGACACTGCAATCCCCGGCCCTCGGGCTCACGGGGAGGACAGTATGGGCCTCTGCCTGGTAGCCAACCAGTGCAGGAGGCACTCCTCGGCCTTATTTGAAGGCAGACGAGGAGTCTTAGTCCGTGGTCTGGAGAAAGCCAGAAACCAGAGGGACCGAATTACACCCGGTCTGGGAAATTTGCCAGTACGCGAGGGAAATGGACCATTGTCTAGCATTCCGCGGACAAGAGGGTTGTATGATCCTCGGCTCTCGAGCACACGAGGATATGAGCAGACCTTCTACTCGGCTTACATCCTAATTTGAAAGACCGTAAGCGCTAGAGAGATACTCCTCGGCCCTCGGGCACTCGAGGAGTCTTAGTCCTTTGTCTGGGGATATGCCAGAGCAAGCGGGACTGAGTAAGTTCTGCCTGGTGGAACTACCAGGGCTTGAGAGAAAGAACCTTTGTCTAGATTCTACTGACAGAAGGTGACATGGTCCCCGGCCCTCAGGCTCTCGGGGAATAGTAGTCCCTTGTCTGGAAATGACCAGCACAGGGGGGACTAAGGATCCTGAAACCACTCCTCGGCCCTCAGGCACACGAGGAGGGTGTGGCGAGTAACGACTTCTCTTCTTTTAACTAAAAGAATGCGCCTTGAGAAGTCTCCTCCTGGCTAGGGAGATGGCTGATATTAATGGCTTACTGGCTAGAGTCCAGTACGGAGGAGCCTGGAGTGGCTCTGAGGTCGATTTGATAAAACCTGACAAATGTCAGGGGCGAAGACCAACCCGCAGCATTGCAGATGTCCTGGATGGGGACACCTGCCGTCAGAGCTTTCGAGGCAGAGAGGCCTCGAGTAGAGTGAGCCTTGACTCCGATCGGTGATGGGAGACCAGAAGACTCGTAGGCAGTAGATATGGCATCAATGATCCATCTACTGATAGTGGTTTTAGCAGCTGGGTGGCCCTTCTTTGGAGGGCCATAACAGACAAACAGCTGTTCTGTTTTACGCCACAGGGCAGCTCTGTGGACGTAAGCATCTAATGCTCTGACTGGGCACATGCAATTAAACTTCCTGTGATCTGGCTCCAGGAACGGAGGAGGATAGAACGCTTGCAGCGTTATAGGCTGAGGTGCTAGGGACGGGACCTTCGGTACGTACCCAACTCTTGGGTAAAGAAAGGCTTTGGCCATACCAGGGGCAAAGTCTAAGTGAGAAGGGGCCACTGAGAGGGCCTGAAGGTCCCCTACTCTCTTCAGAGAGGTAAGGGCTATCAGGAGCGCTGTCTTAATGGTAAGCACGCGGTCTGATATCTCCTCTATGGGCTCGAAAGGAGGCTTGCATAGAGCTTCTAGCACGACAGCCAGGTCCCACGTGGGAACCCTTGGCTGCACTCGAGGCCTCAACCTGAGTGCAGCGCGGAGGAAACGAATGACCAGGGGGTTTTTGCCCACTGAGAGGCCACCGAGAGGGGCGTGGAAGGCCGATATAGCCGCCACGTATACCTTCAGGGTGGAGTGAGCTAGCCCTGCGGAAAGGCGAGTTTGTAGGAACTCCAGAACTGTACCAACTGGGCAGTTGACTGGGTCGAAGCGGTGTTCGTAACACCATTTAACAAACAGGTTCCACTTAAGGCCATAAAGTTTCCTCGTAGAGGGAGCTCTGGATTGGAGAAGGGTCTCAACAACCTCGGTTGAGAGACCAGCTTCTATGAGTTGTGCCCCCTCAGGGGCCACACCCATAACTTCCACCTCTCTGGGTGGGGGTGGCAAATTGCGCCCCCAGCCTGAGACAGGAGGTCCTTCCTGACGGGAATCTCCCATGGAGAGCCGTCGAGGAGGGAGACTAGGTTCGGAAACCATACTTGGGCCGGCCAATACGGGGCTATTAGCAGCAGCCGTACTTGGAACCGGCGCACTCTTTCCAGAACTCCTGGGAGCAGAGCGATCGGGGGAAAGGCGTACAGACGAAGCCTCGGCCACGTCTGTACCATAGCGTCCAGTCCGAGAGGAGCTGGAGGAACTAGAGAGTACCAGAGGGGACATTGCGATGTCTCTCGAGTCGCGAAGAGGTCCACCTGAGCCTGGCCAAATTTTCTCCAGATCTGCTTCACCACTGCTGGGTGAAGCATCCATTCCCCGGGCCTCGGCCCCTGCCTCGACAGGACGTCTGCTCCCACATTCAGATGTCCAGGAATGTGGACTGCTCTCAGGGAGAGAAGCTTTCCTTGAGACCACAGGAGGATCCGGTACGCCAGCTTGAACAAGGGGCGTGAGCGGGTCCCTCCTTGATGGTTTATATAGTACACTACCGCAGTGCTGTCTGTACGGACCAACACGTGGCGGTTTCTTAGGTCTGGAAGGAAACACTTCAGGGCCTGGAACACAGCTAACATCTCTAGGCGATTTATGTGCCATGAGAGAAGATGAGGGCTCCACAGGCCTTGGGCTGAGTGGCCACTCATGACCGCTCCCCATCCAGTGAGGGATGCGTCCGTCGCTAGTGTAACACGGCGACACGGAGTTCCCAGAACTGGACCCTGAGAGAGGAACCAGGGTTTCTTCCACATAGCCAAGGCACGTAGGCAGCGCCGCGTGACCTTGATCTTGCGGAATGGATTTCCCCTCGGGGAGAACCCCCTGGTTTTGAGCCACCACTGTAGTGGCCTCATGTGCAGCAGTCCAAAAGGTATCACGTTGGATGCGGCTGCCATAAGACCTAACAGTACTTGGAACTGTTTGACAGTGAGTGACTGGCCTAGCTTGACCGCATTTGCTGCAGTAAGGATCGACTCGATCCGAGCAGGAGACATACGTGCCTGCATCGTGGTCGAATCCCACACCACGCCTAAGTAAGTGGTCCTCTGTAATGGAGAAAGTACACTTTTCTTGGCGTTGAGTCTCAACCCTAATTCTTTCATGTGAGCGAGAACAACACCTCGATGTTGAACCGCTAACTGCTCTGAGCTGGCTAGGATGAGCCAGTCGTCTATGTAGTTGAGTATGCGGATGCCCTGGAGTCGCAGAGGAGCCAGAGCAGCATCCACACACTTTGTGAAAGTACGGGGAGAGAGAGCTAGGCCGAAAGGAAGTACCCTGTATTGGTAAGCTTCGCCCCTGAAAGCGAACCTGAGGAACTTCCTGTGTTGAGGAAGGATGGAGACGTGAAAATACGCGTCTTTTAGATCTATCGTGACAAACCAGTCCTCGGACCTGATTTGTGACACTACCTGCTTGATAGTGAGCATCTTGAACTTCAGTCTCTTTACTGAGCGGTTCAATTGCCTGAGATCTAAGATGGGCCGGAGCCCTCCATCCTTCTTGGGAACTATGAAGTACCGGCTGTAGAACCCGGATTCTCTGTCTTGAGGAGGGACCACCTCGATGGCCTCCTTCCTTAGAAGAGTTTCTACTTCTTGTTCCATTACCAGACCCTGCTCGGGGTTCACTACGGTTGGAAATACCCCGCTGAAGGGTGGCGGCTTGGCGCCGAACTGAATGCAGTAACCCTTTTCTACAGTCTGCAGGACCCATGTGGAGACATTCGGCAGTAGTTTCCACGCTGCCAGAAAATCTACTAAGGGAACCAGCCTCTCGAGACTGGCTTCTGGATTTGTTTGAGGAACTAGCTCGGGGACCTGAAGCAGCGAACTGGCAGGGAGCTCCTGAACTAGTTTCTCTAAGGACCCCCGTGGGGGTTGCGTACTCTCTAGGGCCGCTACGTTTCCGGGCGGAACAGCTAGATGATGTTCGCGGGAGATTGCCGCGCCCTGTAACGCTGGCAGGGTTAGCTGACAGATCTCCTGAGGGCCGCGAGGGGGTTCGGTGGCCACACTGAGTGGCGCCGAATAGACCCCCTCGAGAGGGGCTGCCCTCATTGGCCCTGGGCCATAACCGTCAGGGCCGTTTAGCCGAGGACCTCTTCGACTGGAGGACGACCCTCAGGTCAGGCCTTTTGTTAGAGGCCCTCGGCTTAGAGCGTTGCTGGCCCCGTCCTCTAGGTCTGCCGACCGGAGGAGCGCGAGCGGCAACGCTCTGTTTCTGTGCCTCTCTGTACGAGGAGCTCGTTGACGGCTGAGGCTGCTCCCGTCCAGCAGCCTCAGAGGAGTAAACACGGCGAGGGAGGTATGTCCTGAACGCCGCTGCCTGCTTCCTGGCCTCCTGGTGCCTGGCGACAACTGTGTCCACCGAGGCACCGAAGAGGCCGGAGCCGGGCTCTATTGGGGCGTCCAGGAGCGTTGCCCTGTCCTTGGCTTTTAGTGCGGACAGGGACAACCAGAGATGTCTCTCCGCGGCCACCAGGGCTGCCATAGACCTGCCCACAGCACGGGCGGTCTCCTTGGTGGCGCGGAGGGCGAGGTCTGCTGTGCGCCGCATCTCTGATATATTAACCTCCTCGCCGTCGTTAAACTCCTTCAGCAGATCAGCCTGGTAGGCCTGAAGGATGGCCATGGTGTGAAGACATGAACCAGCCTGACCTGCTGCCGTATAAGCCTTGCCCACCATGATAGAGGTGTTTTTGAGTGGCTGGGTGGGCAAGGACGGAGCCTTCAGGGACGATGCCGAACCGGGTGCCAGATAGCCCGCAAGCGTCTGTTCGACCCGTGGCATCGCCCTATAACCGTACTCCCCCGCACCCCCCACGTTAGCATAGCTCTCAGTGGGGTGGTAGAGACGGAAAGAGTACGGCTTCCCCCATGATCTAGAAACTTCTTTATGAAGATCAGGGAAGAAGGGAAGGCTCCGTGTGGGGGGTGCTGACTTTGTCCGCAGGAAGCGATCATCTAGTCTGCTTGCCTGCGGCTCATGAGTTTGTTCAGCGGGCCATGAGATGTTTAGTTTGGCTACCGCATTAGTCAGCACCTCCACGAGCTCCTCGTAGTGAGGCGTACGGGGTGGCTGTGGTGTTTCCTCCAGGCTCTCAATATCCACATCAACCTCCTCGGAGGAAGATATGTGGAGCTCTGGGATCTCCTCTGGGGGGGAAGAGGCCGCGGTGCGGGCTTCCTCATCCAGAAGGAGATCGCTCGCGCCGCTGAGTGAGGGAGGAGATAGGGGGTCACCCGTCTCCAAACCCTCCAGCAGGTCGAGCTGCGAGCCCCACGAGTGGCGACGCCGCTCCGCCTCGGCGGAAGCGGGGCCGGACCCGCGAGGCACGCTAATGAAAGCCCCCTCCTCGAAGAGGGCTTTCCGGGAACGAAGCAACCGCAGCGGTAAACGTTCACACTGCGGACAGTCAGCCTTTTCGAGGGCTGACTGTGCATGCTCCGCTCCCAAACACACCACGCATAGACTGTGTGTATCCCCACCAACTATGAAACGTTGGCAGGGAGGAACACACCTTCTATGCCTCTTAACAGCCACCAAACTCTTTTTAGGTTGTTTTGAAGCCATTCTACTCAAATAAAAGGTGTGCAAACTGGCACAAAAAACAGCAGAAATGGCAGACAGACAGACACAGAGCGCTCTCGCTGAATGACAAAAGCTGCCGCGGGCGTCAAACGCACGTGCTTTATACTTCCTGGTCGATGACGTCATCGCGCCGGTGACGTCACTCCCGTCATTTCATTGGTTGTAAGACATGATTCAGAGTGCGGCCCGCCAATGGCGTTCCCCATAGCGTTTCTAGACGCGGCTCGAGTTCCCGGAAGGGAACTGTTGGTGACCTTGTTGACTTGCAAATCAGGCTTAAATCAGACTTAAAATCCCATAGTGTGAATTTGGCATAAGCTATCACAATATCAAGACACATTTTGTACAGGCAGCACCACTCACATTTTTTCTAATACTATGATTTTTTTAATCCCACAGTGCAGCCAACCTGTTGCTCTGTATTGATTTTGATCTCACTTCATCTGAGCAAACTGTAGCATTAGCATAGCAGTTTATGAAAAATGTGTCATGTTTCAGTGCTGCTCGTTTGAATTCTGCCTGCATGTTTGTGTGCGTTAGAATGACAGATTCCCATCAGCATCAGCATGTGTTGCTATAAATAGTGTTGGGAGAGGGAAGCATAGTGCGGTTTAGTCAGAGTGTGTAAATGGGAAGCTATGTGTTTGTGTGTCGTTCCCTTCAGGGTCTGTTGAGTGTGTGGGCAGACAGCAGACCACGTTACAATCCGCTGTGATGGCTATGTCGAGCATCTCTACGTATGCACACATCATGTCTTTTCAGGCTTGTGTTTTTCTCGGAAGTAGAGCAAGAGTGACTGTTTGTATTTTGTAAATTTCAAGTTTATATAGCAGAATTCATTAGTGGTGTTGTATCTACTAAATTCATAATGAAAACGTACCTGTGGGAACTATTTTGCAGGATGCAAAATATGTAATACCAATAAGTATATATCACTGCAGTTTCCAACAGAAATGAACACTAGAGGCGGTAAAACAGCGAGCACCTGTAATCGCTTTTATACACAGTTATGATTACATACTGTATGTTTTGCTTTCTGTTGTTGACCCCCACCAGATTACAACCCTTTTAGTATTGGTTTAGGTGTGAGGGAGGGGTTCGGATTAGGCAATCATGTATCAATTTCAACAAGAGGGAATAATAATTTGGCACAGGGTCGAAAATGGACACAACACCGGACTTAACAAGCTTGCTTGGTAGATCAGCCAGCGCGGAATTTAGATTTAGAATCCTTGGGTACAAATCCCGTGAAAAAACATGACTCACGATGAAAGAGCTGAAAGATGAGATATCGAAAAACAAGCTAAAACAGCATGCCTGCAATTGCATTTTTACACCACATTCGCTTTTGTCCATACTATTGGGTAGGTTTCGTGTAGTGCAGATTGTACGTTATTTTAAAATGTCATGGAGCATTAGAGTTACAGTATAGCTCCACTCAACAGACATTTCAAGTCAGAAATGCGGTGACAGATACAAAACCAACGTCACTTAAAATGTACCATATGTACATTCATTTGTTCCGGGGGGGAAAAAAAATACTCTTTTAGTGCTACTGGATATTTCAGTTTGAAACTGTAGTGATATGTCCTAATTGGTGTATCTCATGAAAAAAGTTCTAACAGGTATGTTTTCATCATGAGATCAGGTTGAATGAGTGCTAAATGGGCCTGGTCAACACAATCTCATTGCAATTTGTAACCATTTCAAATAATTTTTTTACTTCAATTCGAAACTAAACAGCTTTCTGTTGGTCAGCGTGGTGAATCCAAGTGAAACTTTAACTTCTTGTAAAATATGCATGAGGAAATCTTTTGCCCTCATGCAAAATTCCCAGTTGGCTAGATTCCTATTCAAATGCCCACAAAAAATTTGCCAAACAGTGGTAAATGCGACTGCATCTGCCATCTCCTTCATGACGGTGGGATGAGTTTTTTTTTTTTTTTTTTTTTTTAATAGCCTTGGAATTGACTCTGGAGGTGTTTTGTTTGTTTAATAAATGAGGCTTTGCACTTTGGGAACAAGGAGCCTTTCAACATCAGTTTGGACCATCTGAGACGGAAATTTCCAAGCACGGTTAGTGAGTAGTAATAAAATAAAAGATTTTTTTGTTGAAAGTATACTAAGAATTATACTGTGAACTAATTTGAGAAAACATCAGAACATAATAAACATTCATCACTTTACTGTAACAAACATGAATTATTGGGTATAAAATAACAACCCTTCTTCTCCAAGTTACATAGCTGCTTGATTTAAGTCCATTTGTATGAATAAATGGAGCTCTGTCTGGGAGCATTCACATCCATTTCCAGGAATACAATAGACCATGAAGGTCAAGGAATCAGAATTCTAAAAGATCAAACCAAGTATAAATAAATGAATCATGAATCATGAATCTTGGCAAGAATATGAGAACAGTTGCAAGGCTTAAATATATCTCAAGGTGGGAGGTTATTTTTAAGAAGATGATCTGAAAAACTGAGCATCCACCCTAATGGCATGTCTGGAACGAAGAATCATTAGAAGGTAGACCATTACCAAAAAACTTTGTCAGGGTAGACGCATATGTAATTTGACACAAATAAAAACAAGGCTTTAAGACAAAAACAAGAAAGATTCCAATTTTGGCATCTTAAATATCTTCTGCTAGTGCTCAACATACTTTGGGCACTACACAATTCCCAGAAGCGATGTGAGCCTCAGTTAGGGAGAAGATTCTGAGATAAGAACATATTTATTATTTGAGGAGCTTTTGGGCTACAGTTTGGCAGTCTCCTAACACATCAAACTGAAAAAAAAAAAAACATTACGCTAGAGTGAACAAGGGTGGTGGCAGCTTCACACTTTGGGGATAGACCTCTGTGGAAGGGTCTTGGCAAACTCCAGGAAAAAAGGAAAAAATGGATAGTGCTAAGTACGGGAATCTCCTAAGGGGGAAAACCTGCTGCATGTATGCAAGAGGATGAGGGCTTAGAGTTCAGTTCATCCACCCACAGGACAATTACCTCGAACATACTGGAACATGCAAAATAACCACGGTAATGGCTTAAAGCCACAAATGTAGATGTCTTAAAGGGCTTCACTTAAAGCCCAGACGTCACTCCAGGTCACTCCACTTGAAGTGTTAATGACGTGAAGCATATAAGAACTTCCATAGAGTGACAAATCTATATCGGAAGGCTTTTTAGGCAACTTCACCCACAAGTCATTTCAGAGGTGAAGAAAGGTATATTTTGATTAAATATTTTGAAATCAAACACTGCTGAGGAATCATGTAGAAGAAGAATCAATTAAATGTTGACAATATACTATGTTGGTACTGCATTAAAGCCTCTCATCCCTGATGAGTTTCCCACCTTCCAGTGGCTCCCTCAAGGGTGTAAACTGTTCCCTAGAGAAATAGCAAATCTCAATTTCATTAGGTCTGGTTGTGTACTTGTGTGTATTTGGGTTTGAATGCAAGCTTGTTGTTTTTGTGTGTATGAATGCGTTTGTGCTGGGGTTAAGTCTGTGTCAATATATGTTTTTGTTCCACTCTGGGGTCATGAAGTATTTATGTGAATACGTATGGCTGAATAGAACATCACAGTCCCTTTTGGGACTTCTTATGTAATATATTCACCTCATTCATTCATTTAAAACACTCAGACACATAAATGCCAGTGCAGGTTGTATTAAGAGGATATGAAGAATTGGTTTTGAAATTAGTCTAAATTGAAAGGAAGAGTCAGTTATTATGCTTAACACACAGCTGGGTTTATATCGGATGTGGCTGACCCAGTTATGACAAAGAGATTAGAACTCCCATTTTTTAGAAATGGTAAATCATGCATAAATATCAGACCAAATCATTTCAGATCTGTTGCTGTGTGACATTGCAGTCCTGCATGAAACATTTTGAAAATGTAGGATTATCATATACTCTTGTGAGCTGCCTACAAAGACAGCATTTTCAAAAAGTCAGTAGCAGTCCCAGAATGCATTGCAGTGAGCCAGTGCAAAATATTTTCAAATATTGTGGGCAAAATCTAAAGAAATGTTAATTATAAATATATTCAGTGCAGAAAAATAGTGATACGTCGAATTTAAAATAGAGTATTGTGTATTGTTATGCTTCTTTATCTTAGCTTAGCAACATGCTAATGACAGAGTGTCATATAGATTCTAAAGAGAACTGCTAAAGCAAGTGATGCTTGAATGTTTGGATTGAGTTAGTTCATGTCAAGAGCTACAGCTAAAAGCTAATTCTGGGCCATCTGGTAATTTGATATAACGCAAGCAATAATATAAAAAGTGATGAATATACTAACAAAAAACGTCTCAGGTTACGTATGTAACCCTAGTTCCCTGAGAATAGGGAACGAGACACTGCGTCCTCTAGAGGGCGCTTTTGGGGAACGCTGCAGCGTGCCTCGAGTCTGAAGAATGCATAGAAAAACTACATGAAATGGCCGGCGCCAGCGTATGACGTCACCGCGAAAGCTGAAGTCAGTCGCTGCCGTATTGCGTCACTACCGGGCGCCTCTTTATGTTATGGTCGCCCGGTAGTGACGCAACGGCAGCGACTGACGCGCCGCGGTGACGTCATACGCTGGCGCCGGCCATTTCATGTAGTTTTTCTATGCATTCTTCAGACTCGAGGCACGCTGCAGCGTTCCCCAAAAGCGCCCTCTAGAGGACGCAGTGAGAGTTCCCTTCGGAAGGGAACTGGTTATCCTAGTTGTGTGTCCCTTCTCAATATGTCCTTCTCTTTTGTTTTTCAGGTATGATGTTGACTCCAAAAGCACCAACCTTTCAAAACACGTAAGTCTCAGAAACTGCTCCATGTTTTCTTTTAGACTATAAACGCTAACCCTGTTAACCTCCTCTAGGCTATTATGAAGGTTAAGATGCCATCATACATAGTCGCCCATCTCAGAGTGCTTCTAATCAGCAGGTCTGTTTATATGAGAATAAAGAGGCAAATATGGGTTAACAGAGACATGTGATTAGAGAAGCTCTCACAGAGAAGGTAGCATGATTGAAGCTGTGTTTTGGTGCTCAAGCGGGTCCCTGAGGTGTCATTTTACACACTGATGATGGGTTTAGAGTAAAAGATGCAAATTCACTTCAGTGGTCCCATCTGTGCTCGTCATGGAATGTGGCCGTAATCATTCTATGTCTTTCATGCTCCAATCAAACAACCAATCAACCCAAAATATCTTTACTATGCCTGACGTTAACTGTCAGTTCAGCCATCTATCCATCGTCCATCCATCCATCCATCCATCCATCCATCCATCCATCCATCCATTCATTGTTACCTCCTGCCCATGAACTGCATGGAAAAAAATTAACTGTCGATCAGTTAATTGATCCATTCATTCATTTACTTTTGCTGAAGTTCTTTAAAGAAACTTCAAAGAATCCTCTTCTTGTAGAAAGATTGTTTTATTCTGTAGTATTCTGTTTTTGGAGATTAAAAAATTCTTGATTTAATATTGGTTTTTTAGATCAGAGTAGTAATCTTCTACACGCGAGAAACATCTATTTTTAGTTTTAATTTTCTAAAATTTTGGTTCCAATCGGAATTGGAGTCTAGGATTTTTGGTAATTCCTTGGCATTTACAAGGCAAACTAACAAAAGTCATAGGTAGTAGTAGGTAGGTAGTAGTGAAACTGAGGTCATTTAATACTAGTTAAATGGATATTTCACCCAAAACTGAAAATTTGATGTTAGTTACTTCAGTAGAACACAAACAATTTTTTTAACTCAAACCGTTGTAGTCTGTCAGTCATATAATGGCAGTCAATGGGACCTACGGCTTTTCTACTGACAAAGTCACCTACATCTTGGATGCCTTGGGGGTAAGCAGATAAACATCAATGTTACATTTTTGGGTGAACTATCCCTTTAAGTCATCATTTATGGCATAGGACACTATGTAAATCCATCAATGTGGCAAAGTGGAACTGTTTAACCAAACACATCATGGTATTTACTAAACCACCTGCCAACAACACCATTGATCTAAACAAGCTGTACACTTCTTTGTAAGTCTGCCATATCCCAGGCAGCGCTCCCAAGCATCTGTACTGCGATTGCTTCCTGCCGCGAGCATGTGGGCACACTAGCTGTAAAGAGATAAACTGATCTCTCCACACATCATGCACAAGAGTAATTGAAAACACCCTCAGTGACTCCAGTGAGCACACAGGTTCCATCCCTGAAAATTACCACCTCGAAATGATCTAACAAATCAGGCACAGTCCCTCCCAGTGTATTACTCACTCCCTCAGTTACCCAGAAATCAATATTACTCTCTTCCCCTCTGACTTGGAAAGACAAACACTGCTAGTCCAATCCCGAAGGGAATTCTGCATAAAACCATTATAGGATGTGTTGAAAGGCAAAGAGCGACTACATCCTTAGGTGAAAATTAAGAGAAGAGGCAGCAGGGAGAAAACCACACATGCAGAGACAGAAAGAAGCAGCGAGAGATAGATAGAGAAAGAAAGAAAGAGGAAGAGAAGGAGGCCTTCATAGAGTTTATAGAGAACAAAGATATTTTATTCATATTCATTTTTATGAATACAAATTGAGAGTGTAGTCGCCAGCAGTAATTAGACAAGCGGTAGAACAAATGCTCATGGGAATGTCTGTGTCAGTGAAAATGAAGCATTTCATAAATAACCGAGGATGAACTCAGAGAGCATAACCTAGTGTCTAAATTAGTGACAGTCACATAGGAGGAAAAAAAGTTTACTTGTCCAAGAAACACAATAATCACACTTACTTTCCATATAATAAAAGAATATAGAATGCAAGCTGGCACAAAAGTGTCGTAAAAATATGAACACTGTTGGGTTTTGTGGCCCTGGAGAATTTTTGACATGGCTTGAAATTTGTGCTTTTTTCAGAATCTTAAAAACATAAAGACTGTACATTGCGTGAATTTCATACAGATTACTTTGTCACATAATATTTGTATTCGATAAGACTTTAAGAAGATTTAAAAGAAGAGATTTCCATAGATATATTTCTTATGTCTGTGTGTCAAGTATTTGCTGAGTTTCAGTTCATTTTAGTGACACGTTTCATTAGGATATTCGTAGAGACTTCGGACAAATGAAAGTTCACCCTGTTTATTTTCTTTATTTTACAAAAGCACAACATTTTGTTAATGTAGTGAGTGTAGACCCTTTCAAATGATGTATTATATTTTTGTGTCCAATCAAGAATGACAAAGCAGTTAAAGTTCTTTTTGAGATTTGTCTTCTGTCACATGGTAACCTTTGTATGAGGATCAGACTGAAACTATTTCCCTCTGCCATTATCACTTAATTGCATTTGCATTCTCATATCCAAAATTGCTGTCACATTTAACAAGACATGTGAGAACTAATGCAACATTAATGTCAAACATGACAAACATGAGTACTTTTTCACACCATTGAGACTAGGATTTGCCCAATAAGTTTAGTTAATTTTGACTAAGTATCATATTTTATTATTTAACAATGATCTAGCTAGACTTATTGTCTGTAAAATGATGAAATACTTTTGTTTACCCTATCAGCTTGGCATCACAGGAAGTGCACTTTTTTATTGGCTTGAGTCATGGGGATGCTTCTAGGTTTGCTGAAGGGAAGACTCAGAATTACATGAAGTAATCACTGGGATGCCTCAGGGTTCAGTGACTGGCCCTCTTCTCTTGTCAATATACACAACTTTTCAATCAGCAGAGGGTGTATTCAATTAAATTCAATTAAATTAAAAATAAATTAAATTAAATTGCATTTTATAGATAAGCATACAATTTGCATTACCTGCCCTACCATACCTATTTGTTTATTCTGAAAAAAAAAGAAGAAAACTCCCTCTTTATTACAACACAATTATGTTTTTGAGAAATATAAACACACCTGCTACGGCAAAGCAATTTGCTTCATTTTCATTATTATTCTCTAGATGTCTTATTTTCGTTTTCTCATGTTTCCTTTGATCATTCTCGCTCCACTGCACTTTCCATTAATGCACATTTTTATTAATACAGAATAAGTTAAATGAAGATCATTTATCAGAGGGGTGACAACTTTTCCACATGGTGTGTTAGCAGTTTCAGCCTTTAATATAGCATGGTTTTTGATTGTATTTTAGCTTTCATAAACCTTTTTGAAGCTTGACTGCCATAGTCATCATTCCCTTTCATTATATTAAAATAAATAGAATTTCTTTAAACTCTTTTAAAGCAATTGTACATAGATATTTAAACCTAAATACACAAAACAACATACAGTTGCTTGATTGGGTTTTAAATTTAAATAAATCTTAAGAGATAAATCTTAATGCTACATCACACAGTGACATTCTAGAAAATTATGTGCTTCCAACTATATGCCAATGGTCTGGGAGGGCAATTTTCTGCTTCAGCATAGCAATGCCTTAGTGAGCAAAGCCAGGACCATAAAGAAAAGATTGACTGAATCCACTGTGAAAGAACTTAAACCAGCCTGCACCAATCCCAAATCTGAACTCCATTGACTACCTTAGGGATGAATTGGAACACTGACTGCAAGCCAGACCCCATCGCCACAAAACAAATTCTCACAGTCTTGTTCCAACACCTCATGGAAAGCTTTCCCAGTTAGGGAACGTCAACTCTTTATAAATGCCTATGATTTTGAAATTTAAAGCTGAACAAGCACACAAGGTTGTGAGGTTTTGGTGTCCACATATTTTTGTCCATAGTGTACTGTAGTTAAATCAAAGCTTATCTTTGCTTTTACCCAGTGATTTCGGATGTAGAAGTAGAAGAAATCTCATATATACTATAAATAGACAACTGGAAATACTGACCTTTCATCTTGCCATGTTAAAAATTGCCACCCAGTCCTCTTTAATGTTCTTTCTTATTGCAGGATTTCCTTGGCCAGGCATGTTGTACATTGGGAGAGGTGGTGGGTTCGTTGGGCAGTCGTATGGAGAAACCTCTTGGGTAAGAACTACACTATTTGGTTTGTTTTTCCGTCTGTGATAGATCATTGGTTTTCAATTGGGTGGTCGATTCAAGGCTTGTTGCCTGTTTAAGTGCTCCTGATCGAGATGGAGCATCCTCAAACTCAGCAAACTCAAGAAAAACAATTTACTTACTGCTTAAAATATTTAAGTAGCCACAAAGGATCCAACAACACTAATAAACCAGTGAGAGGCAGCAGTGCACTAATATGTTGGTAAAGTGCAAAATAACAACAGAAGAAGAAGAAAATAAATGTTTTTGAGTTGGAGCAATTCTTAATAGACTTTTCACTCATTTCCTCCATGTCTGGAGTTATCTTTCACTAATTTCCCAAAGTCAAAGTTTTTAGTGCAATCGGTTTCCTCACTTTTTCTAAGTAAGGTCAACTGATTACATTT
>NC_133364.1:30026881-30145762 GCF_049309525.1 Garra rufa | reverse complement strand
CGTGCAACACAATACATCTTCAAAGTCTGAAGCTTTATCGTCCGAAGCATGGCGAAGAAGCCTAGAGGACGCAGTGTCTCGTTCCCTATTCTCAGGGAACTAGGGTTACATACGTAACCTGAGACGTTCCCTTCCGAAGGGAACTCTCACTGCGTCCTCTAGAGGGCGCTTTTGGGGAACGGTATACCAACACTGCCATGCTGAGGGGAGTGCATGCTAAGCCAGCGAGCACTAAGCAACAATTCTGAGAGGAATTGCCCCTACTAGGACGTGGTGACGGCTGTCAAAACGTTACCCCTCCCGGCCAGAGGCCTGACCTGTTACCCACTTACCAGACTGGGTAGAACCCAGGGCACAGCTCAGGCTTGGAATTATAGTAATTCCTTCTGAGGGAAACGGCTAAGCTTTGATGGAAACTTAGACTTGTCAGAACCAGAAACTACCGCAACATAGGGCCTAGTTCCCTCAGGAACTGGCTCCCATATGAGGGCAGAAACCTGTCCTGGGTCCGTTCAAAGGGCCACTAGTAGTGGCGCGCCCTAATAGTGGATGGTCAGCAGACATCAGCTAAGATATCAAAGGAGTCGAACCCAGGGAACCGGGGTTGTGAGCCGACTCCAATAGATGGGAACAAGGCAAAACGTGTGACCCATACCAAAAAGGGATTTAAAAGAGGAACCCAAACTTGGTGGGAACCTACCAACACGTGGATTTTATAGAAGTGCCCCAGGTGTGTGTGCACTTACCACACTTGTGGTTTTAACTGGAAGACGCCCAGGCATAGCGTGGGACGCTTACCGACATGATCGGATTTAAGGAGAGTGTTTTCCCAGAGGGTTTCACTATCAGCTCCATGCCGTCTGAAGAGACGGAAAGGGGATAACCCTGAAGGTGAGGGGATTGCCACACTAACCCTCCCCTGGACAGAAGCTCGCAAGCTATCTGTCAACAGAGAAGAACATGGAGCTGAGACCATCCTGCAATAGTGGACGACAGTGGAGGACAAAAATCCTGACCCTGATCCACAGGGAGAATCGCTTCTCCAGAAGGGGGCACTGCTGTCTTTTTAGGGAACCCTTAATGAAAAGGGGAAGCGTGCACAGCCCGGTCCACGCGACCTGTATGAAGGTCTGGCAATCTCACGAAGGTGGGTTGGCGCTCATAGAAGACCCTTCCCAGAAGGGGAGCTGCACAACCGAACAGGAGCGAATGCTCTCACTGTTACCCTTCATAGAGGGGAGCATACATCCAGAATAAAGGCTGGAGAGTAGAAACCTGAAGCATGAAGGTCAAGCTCCTACCCTGGGAAACAGGGAGGAGAACTTGGCCACCAAGGAGTGGTGCTCTTATAAGTGAACCCTGGAAAGGGGGCACGCCAACATCCTTGTAGCAGGTCCATAACTCTCAAAGGTCTGTCCCTGGTAGATTCCTACCCTCAGGAGGGAGGAAGCATTCAGTCCTGGGAAGTTGCTCTGAAGGAAACCCTGAATTAGGGGAGCTCAGGTCCGTTCCAGCAATCCTGCGCACAGGGAGGAACGTGAGCTCTTAACCTTAACAAACCCATTCCTCAGAAGGGGGAGCACTCAGTCCTGGGAAGTTGCTCTGAAGGAAACCCTGGATTAGGGGAGCTCAGGTCCGTTCCAGCAATCCTGCGCACAGGGAGGAACGTGAGCTCTTAACCTTAACAAACCCATTCCTCAGAAAGGGGAGCACTGTTTGCCTTGAAAGTTTCTGGGAAGCTCCGAAATGAATAAGGGCAGCTTCCTAGTTCAGACACTTCGTAAACCTTTCCTCAGAAAGGGAAGTGGAACTAGGCCTGGGGAGCGAGAATCGATCCTAAAGTGACGGCTTTCTAAGGTGTTAAACACCGAAGGATGCTCAAACCCTCTGTAGGGGAGACATTCGACAGCCTGGGTGTAGATCCTACATCAAGTGCTGCTTCAGCCCTCAGGCTTAGAATGAGGCGACTTGAAGAGAGTCTCAAAGTAGCGCTCAGATAAAAACCCCTTTCCTCAGAAAGGGGAGCGCACACCGAGAATCAAGACCCCAGCTGGAAAGCGTGTCACCAGGTGGTGCTCAAATAAAAAGCCTTTTCCGCAGAAAAGGGAGCAACCAAACCTGCTCCGAGTCCGCAGCGAGCACTCCGGACTGCTGGTACTCCTATGTAAGTGAACACCTGTCTCAACAGGTGTAGACACTCAGTTTCCATAGAAACCGTATTTAGGAGAGGACACGAAGCGGATCCTCGCACGCAGGCCGTCTGCAACAGAGTTAAACATACTAGTGCAATCTTAAATATAAATATCTTAAGATGCTTACCTAGGGAGAAAGGAAAAATTTCCTTTTGCTCGTTTAACCACTGAAGGGAGAAGCCCGATTGTGCTGGAACGAGTGTTGTGTAGACGGACACCACCATACAACCGGAAGGGAGGGGTGCTCCGTTGAGATGTTTCCACATTCCTTTTCTGAGGGAAAAACACAACACGCAACCCAAACCCTGCAGGCAACACGCCTATCCAGCCATAAGGGGGGCGTAACTAGGGAGTTATGCTCCTGTCTCAACAGGACATAAGTCTACACTAGGCCTGCAAAGGACAGCATAAACATACCAAGGGCAAACCTAAGAAAAACTTAGGGAGCTTACCTTGAAGAGGACAGAGGTCCTATGTGTAATATATGCTGTAAGGGTTGATTTACCGCACAGCCTGTGGAGTGGAGAGGGCAAACACTGCCGTAACCTTAATCCATAGGATCAGAGGGGGCGTCTGCCGTAGACTCGTCGTATTTCTTCTGTGAATAGAGAAAAACATACACAGGTCTGAGACAGTATGAAGTTCCTTCACGTAAAAAATGGATCATACTCACCCATTTAAAAGCATCCTGTTTCATAGAAAGAGGCGGGGTTTTTTTTTTTTTTTTTTCAGAGACCGCCTGATTCCAGACCGTCCGAAAATTAGGGTTCTATACAGGTAGAACCCCCAAAGGACATCATGGGTCCGGGGAGTGCAGGAAGCTTAAATGGAGACAGGGGAATTAATATGGCGACCCGACTGGACCGAGGGAAGGAGAGGTATTACTCTGACCCCTGCGAGAATTTTGTCTCGCTTGGATGACTTCCCTGAAATCCTGTCTGTCACCTCTCGATCCGCGTCGCCTCCTAGACCTGCTCGCAGGCGGGGGAGGAGCGCGGGATGCAACACTAGCCTTCTGCACCTACCTCCGTTCCTCAGAAGGAGGCGGAGCAGGACCCCTGTGGTGTTCGGGCTAATACCTGGACCTTCGAGGGATAAAGGATTTTTCAGCAGATCGGCTGGGTAGGCTTGGAGCACTGCCATGGTGTGCAGTGCACCCACCGCCTGACCTGCTGCTGCATACGCTCTGCCGTTCAGCAGGGCCGGAGAAGGCAGAGAGGGAGTCTTGAGAGAGAAAGCCCGCCCTGTGGAGAGATAGCATCTCTTCCACAAGGGGCGTCCTCTCATAGCCGTGGTCGCGCAAACCCTCGATACTAGCATAGTTCGCAATGGACGAACTATGAATGCGCGCCGCGTACGGCTTTTTCCAGACCCTCTCGATTTCAGTATGAAGATCGGGAAGGAATGGGAGACTCACCAGAGCTGGATGGTTATGGCCTGAAAAGATATCGCTCGTCAAGGCGACCCCGCGGCGCTATCTTTCTAGCCCGCTTCCACAGCAGGACAAGCCTGGCCGTGGTGCGGTCCATAACCTCTGGCAGCTCTTCGTATGCAGGGCAGGAAGGTAGAGAGGATTCAGCCTCAGCGTCTTCATCCATCTCTAGCATTTCCTGCTCTTCTTGGGTGGAACCCAAAAGAGCACTTGCTCCTGGATCTGATGACGTCAGCGATAACGCACCATCATCAGCTAGGAGCCTGTCGTCGTCTCCGGCTGGCGAGAGAGAGAGACCCCTCTCAAGATCGTCAGCCAGTTCCACTTGCGAGCCCCACGAGCTCAGTTTCCTCCGTGCCTCGGCAACGGCAGGACCCGAACCGCGAGGGGCAAGTGGACGCTCATCTTTCCTCAGAAAGAGAGACAGACGAGACCGGAGCTTCTTCATAGAGAAGCGCTCATAATGTATACACAATGCCCCCTCAAGGACATCGCGTGTGTGCTCTTAGCCCAAACAGAATATCGCAAGGATCATGTGTGTCATCAGGTGTCAAATAACGCGGACACGGATGAACACACCGTTTAAACGACTTGCTAGTGCTTGCCATGATAGTAGTTCAAAGAAAGGATTCTTACCGTTTCTTCCCATGCACATCCAAACCGGGAAAGCTGAAGACAGCGAAGATGTATTGTGTTGCACGGGCGCCTCTTTATGTTATGGTCGCCCGGTAGTGACGCAACGGCAGCGACTGACGCGCCGCGGTGACGTCATACGCTGGCGCCGGCCATTTCATGTAGTTTTTCTATGCATTCTTCAGACTCGAGGCACGCTGCAGCGTTCCCCAAAAGCGCCCTCTAGAGGACGCAGTGAGAGTTCCCTTCGGAAGGGAACTGGTTATCCTAGTTGTGTGTCCCTTCTCAATATGTCCTTCTCTTTTGTTTTTCAGGTATGATGTTGACTCCAAAAGCACCAACCTTTCAAAACACGTAAGTCTCAGAAACTGCTCCATGTTTTCTTTTAGACTATAAACGCTAACCCTGTTAACCTCCTCTAGGCTATTATGAAGGTTAAGATGCCATCATACATAGTCGCCCATCTCAGAGTGCTTCTAATCAGCAGGTCTGTTTATATGAGAATAAAGAGGCAAATATGGGTTAACAGAGACATGTGATTAGAGAAGCTCTCACAGAGAAGGTAGCATGATTGAAGCTGTGTTTTGGTGCTCAAGCGGGTCCCTGAGGTGTCATTTTACACACTGATGATGGGTTTAGAGTAAAAGATGCAAATTCACTTCAGTGGTCCCATCTGTGCTCGTCATGGAATGTGGCCGTAATCATTCTATGTCTTTCATGCTCCAATCAAACAACCAATCAACCCAAAATATCTTTACTATGCCTGACGTTAACTGTCAGTTCAGCCATCTATCCATCGTCCATCCATCCATCCATCCATCCATCCATCCATCCATCCATCCATTCATTGTTACCTCCTGCCCATGAACTGCATGGAAAAAAATTAACTGTCGATCAGTTAATTGATCCATTCATTCATTTACTTTTGCTGAAGTTCTTTAAAGAAACTTCAAAGAATCCTCTTCTTGTAGAAAGATTGTTTTATTCTGTAGTATTCTGTTTTTGGAGATTAAAAAATTCTTGATTTAATATTGGTTTTTTAGATCAGAGTAGTAATCTTCTACACGCGAGAAACATCTATTTTTAGTTTTAATTTTCTAAAATTTTGGTTCCAATCGGAATTGGAGTCTAGGATTTTTGGTAATTCCTTGGCATTTACAAGGCAAACTAACAAAAGTCATAGGTAGTAGTAGGTAGGTAGTAGTGAAACTGAGGTCATTTAATACTAGTTAAATGGATATTTCACCCAAAACTGAAAATTTGATGTTAGTTACTTCAGTAGAACACAAACAATTTTTTTAACTCAAACCGTTGTAGTCTGTCAGTCATATAATGGCAGTCAATGGGACCTACGGCTTTTCTACTGACAAAGTCACCTACATCTTGGATGCCTTGGGGGTAAGCAGATAAACATCAATGTTACATTTTTGGGTGAACTATCCCTTTAAGTCATCATTTATGGCATAGGACACTATGTAAATCCATCAATGTGGCAAAGTGGAACTGTTTAACCAAACACATCATGGTATTTACTAAACCACCTGCCAACAACACCATTGATCTAAACAAGCTGTACACTTCTTTGTAAGTCTGCCATATCCCAGGCAGCGCTCCCAAGCATCTGTACTGCGATTGCTTCCTGCCGCGAGCATGTGGGCACACTAGCTGTAAAGAGATAAACTGATCTCTCCACACATCATGCACAAGAGTAATTGAAAACACCCTCAGTGACTCCAGTGAGCACACAGGTTCCATCCCTGAAAATTACCACCTCGAAATGATCTAACAAATCAGGCACAGTCCCTCCCAGTGTATTACTCACTCCCTCAGTTACCCAGAAATCAATATTACTCTCTTCCCCTCTGACTTGGAAAGACAAACACTGCTAGTCCAATCCCGAAGGGAATTCTGCATAAAACCATTATAGGATGTGTTGAAAGGCAAAGAGCGACTACATCCTTAGGTGAAAATTAAGAGAAGAGGCAGCAGGGAGAAAACCACACATGCAGAGACAGAAAGAAGCAGCGAGAGATAGATAGAGAAAGAAAGAAAGAGGAAGAGAAGGAGGCCTTCATAGAGTTTATAGAGAACAAAGATATTTTATTCATATTCATTTTTATGAATACAAATTGAGAGTGTAGTCGCCAGCAGTAATTAGACAAGCGGTAGAACAAATGCTCATGGGAATGTCTGTGTCAGTGAAAATGAAGCATTTCATAAATAACCGAGGATGAACTCAGAGAGCATAACCTAGTGTCTAAATTAGTGACAGTCACATAGGAGGAAAAAAAGTTTACTTGTCCAAGAAACACAATAATCACACTTACTTTCCATATAATAAAAGAATATAGAATGCAAGCTGGCACAAAAGTGTCGTAAAAATATGAACACTGTTGGGTTTTGTGGCCCTGGAGAATTTTTGACATGGCTTGAAATTTGTGCTTTTTTCAGAATCTTAAAAACATAAAGACTGTACATTGCGTGAATTTCATACAGATTACTTTGTCACATAATATTTGTATTCGATAAGACTTTAAGAAGATTTAAAAGAAGAGATTTCCATAGATATATTTCTTATGTCTGTGTGTCAAGTATTTGCTGAGTTTCAGTTCATTTTAGTGACACGTTTCATTAGGATATTCGTAGAGACTTCGGACAAATGAAAGTTCACCCTGTTTATTTTCTTTATTTTACAAAAGCACAACATTTTGTTAATGTAGTGAGTGTAGACCCTTTCAAATGATGTATTATATTTTTGTGTCCAATCAAGAATGACAAAGCAGTTAAAGTTCTTTTTGAGATTTGTCTTCTGTCACATGGTAACCTTTGTATGAGGATCAGACTGAAACTATTTCCCTCTGCCATTATCACTTAATTGCATTTGCATTCTCATATCCAAAATTGCTGTCACATTTAACAAGACATGTGAGAACTAATGCAACATTAATGTCAAACATGACAAACATGAGTACTTTTTCACACCATTGAGACTAGGATTTGCCCAATAAGTTTAGTTAATTTTGACTAAGTATCATATTTTATTATTTAACAATGATCTAGCTAGACTTATTGTCTGTAAAATGATGAAATACTTTTGTTTACCCTATCAGCTTGGCATCACAGGAAGTGCACTTTTTTATTGGCTTGAGTCATGGGGATGCTTCTAGGTTTGCTGAAGGGAAGACTCAGAATTACATGAAGTAATCACTGGGATGCCTCAGGGTTCAGTGACTGGCCCTCTTCTCTTGTCAATATACACAACTTTTCAATCAGCAGAGGGTGTATTCAATTAAATTCAATTAAATTAAAAATAAATTAAATTAAATTGCATTTTATAGATAAGCATACAATTTGCATTACCTGCCCTACCATACCTATTTGTTTATTCTGAAAAAAAAAGAAGAAAACTCCCTCTTTATTACAACACAATTATGTTTTTGAGAAATATAAACACACCTGCTACGGCAAAGCAATTTGCTTCATTTTCATTATTATTCTCTAGATGTCTTATTTTCGTTTTCTCATGTTTCCTTTGATCATTCTCGCTCCACTGCACTTTCCATTAATGCACATTTTTATTAATACAGAATAAGTTAAATGAAGATCATTTATCAGAGGGGTGACAACTTTTCCACATGGTGTGTTAGCAGTTTCAGCCTTTAATATAGCATGGTTTTTGATTGTATTTTAGCTTTCATAAACCTTTTTGAAGCTTGACTGCCATAGTCATCATTCCCTTTCATTATATTAAAATAAATAGAATTTCTTTAAACTCTTTTAAAGCAATTGTACATAGATATTTAAACCTAAATACACAAAACAACATACAGTTGCTTGATTGGGTTTTAAATTTAAATAAATCTTAAGAGATAAATCTTAATGCTACATCACACAGTGACATTCTAGAAAATTATGTGCTTCCAACTATATGCCAATGGTCTGGGAGGGCAATTTTCTGCTTCAGCATAGCAATGCCTTAGTGAGCAAAGCCAGGACCATAAAGAAAAGATTGACTGAATCCACTGTGAAAGAACTTAAACCAGCCTGCACCAATCCCAAATCTGAACTCCATTGACTACCTTAGGGATGAATTGGAACACTGACTGCAAGCCAGACCCCATCGCCACAAAACAAATTCTCACAGTCTTGTTCCAACACCTCATGGAAAGCTTTCCCAGTTAGGGAACGTCAACTCTTTATAAATGCCTATGATTTTGAAATTTAAAGCTGAACAAGCACACAAGGTTGTGAGGTTTTGGTGTCCACATATTTTTGTCCATAGTGTACTGTAGTTAAATCAAAGCTTATCTTTGCTTTTACCCAGTGATTTCGGATGTAGAAGTAGAAGAAATCTCATATATACTATAAATAGACAACTGGAAATACTGACCTTTCATCTTGCCATGTTAAAAATTGCCACCCAGTCCTCTTTAATGTTCTTTCTTATTGCAGGATTTCCTTGGCCAGGCATGTTGTACATTGGGAGAGGTGGTGGGTTCGTTGGGCAGTCGTATGGAGAAACCTCTTGGGTAAGAACTACACTATTTGGTTTGTTTTTCCGTCTGTGATAGATCATTGGTTTTCAATTGGGTGGTCGATTCAAGGCTTGTTGCCTGTTTAAGTGCTCCTGATCGAGATGGAGCATCCTCAAACTCAGCAAACTCAAGAAAAACAATTTACTTACTGCTTAAAATATTTAAGTAGCCACAAAGGATCCAACAACACTAATAAACCAGTGAGAGGCAGCAGTGCACTAATATGTTGGTAAAGTGCAAAATAACAACAGAAGAAGAAGAAAATAAATGTTTTTGAGTTGGAGCAATTCTTAATAGACTTTTCACTCATTTCCTCCATGTCTGGAGTTATCTTTCACTAATTTCCCAAAGTCAAAGTTTTTAGTGCAATCGGTTTCCTCACTTTTTCTAAGTAAGGTCAACTGATTACATTTTACAGTTAAATATAAACATGTTTAACTCTGGAACTAGGCTGGCTCTGACATGATACCAGAGAAAGCCAAAGTTTTGTTCAAATTAAGCTCTAGCTTCAATTTTTACTGGTGATTTACTTTACTTTTGAATTGATGAACATTTACACTGAGTGGAGAGTTTATGAAGTACATTCACAACAATATGCCTCTTAGTGATTGTTAGAGAGAATCTGGAGAAATTCCACATTGATCTGATTATGTATCTGATTTTGTAACTAAAAGTTAATGACTGTACACTTCAGTTTTATGTTGAAGTCATGAACTAATTATAAAAAATGGTACACCCAAGTACTGGAATAACATGATCAGGTTAACCACAGTTAGACAGTTGAGTAAGCAACCGAGAGTAAGCAAGCGTCACCTACTAGATGTTGCTAAAACTTGGCAGCCACAAACATGCCACGAAAGTAGAGCACTGAGAAAGAACATCACCCAAATTCTTTTTTCTTTCTATTCTGTTTCACTGTACAACAGAACGCACACAGGAGAGCCAGCTGACAATGTTGATTGTTCTCCATGTGTTTTTCTTAGTCATTTTGATTTTATGAGTCTCCCTGAGATCTTGTGTCACTGTGAAATCGTTCCTGCAATCAATAAGTGTGTGGTTTCGTCATCTGGTTGAATCATCTAGTGTGCACTTTCAGAAAATCATAAAAATCGGTTGAAACTGTCTTCATGTCTGTGGTCTCCAATGGTTTTAAAATCGATTAAGACTTAAAAATCTTCCAGTGTGTCCAAGGCCTTAGTCGAACATTCTCTTTTGGACTTCCTTGTTGGTTAGAAAAGACTGCAAAATGGACCTGATTTTCTGCTCATAGTCAAGTCAAGGTTATTTATATAGCGCTTTTTCAATACAGATTGTGTCAAAGCAGCTATACAGTTTTAAACAGGAAAAAAGTGTGTCAAAGGAACCAAAACTCCATCGGTGACAGGAATGGAGAAAAAAAAAAACAATGAGAAACCAGGAGATGAGATCCTCAGTTCCCTTCCAGGAACTCGAGCCGCGTCATGGAACGCTATGGGGAACGCCATTGGCGGGCAGCACTCTGAATCATGTCTACAACCAATGAGACGACGGGAGTGACGTCACAGGCGCGGTGACGTCAGCGACCAGGAAGTATAAAGCACGTGTGTTTGAAGCCGGCGGCAGCTTTTGTCATTCAGCGAGAGCGCTCTGTGTCTGTCTGTCTTTACATATTGCTGTTTTTTGTGCCAATTTGCACACCTTTATTTTGAGCAATATGTCAACCAAAGGGGGAAAGAAAGTTTAAGAAACTAAGGCGGTACAGCAGCCACATAGACAGTGTGTTCCTCCCTGCCAACGCTTCATTGTTGGTGGGGATACACACAGTCTATGCATGGTCTGCTTGGGTGCGGAGCACGCACAGTCAGCCCTCGAAAAGGCTGACTGTCCACAGTGTGAGCGTCTTCCACTGCGGGTGCTCCGTTCCTGGAAGGCTCTCTTCGAGGAGGGAGCCTTCGCTAGCATTCCTCCTACTCGTGGGGATCGCAGCTCGATCTACTAGAGGGGATGGAGACGGGTGATCCCCTATCTCCTTCCTTACCTGGTGGATCAGTAAACCTCCTACTGGATAAGGAAGCCCGCAATGCGAGGAGGTTGATGTGGAGAACGTTGTCAAAAGTATACCGCCCCCCCCCCCGTGTGCCTCAGTATGATGAGCTGTTGGATGTGCTGACTAATGCAGCAGCTAAATAAAATATGAGCCGCAGAAAAGCAAACTTTATGCGGACTAAGTCAGCATTTCCAAAATGGAGCTTTCTGTTCTTCCCCGATCTTCACACTGAACTGTCTAGATAATGGGAAAAACTAGAAAGAAAAGATGATGCCGCGGGTTGAACAGACGCTAGCCAGCTATCTGTCACCCAGCCTGGCATCATCCTTCAAAGCTCCGTCTTTGCTCTCCAGGCCGCCTAAATAACTAATCAGGCTTGATGGGCAAAATGTACACGTGTCGGGGTTGCTGGACGGGAGCATGAAACCCCAGCCGTGTACCAGCTCCTCACATAAGAGGCTCATAATAGGAGCATTGCAGCCCGTTTCCCTCCGGTGACACCTAGAGGGCGGGATTAGCAACACTCCTGACCGGGGGCTTCAAAGACTAAGCCCGATCCGAGGGTCGTGCTTTGGTCTAAGAGGTCCTCGGCTAAACGGCCCCGATTCTTGTACCACAGGGCCGATGAGGGCAGCCCCTCTCGAGGGGGCTTGCGTCGCCAAGCCCCCTCGGGGCCCTCAGGAGATCTGTCAGCTAACCCTGCCAGTGTTACAGGGCGCGGCAATCTCCCGCGAACGTCAAATTCTAGTCACTCCGCCCGGAAACGTAGCGGACCTAGAAAGTTCGCAACCGCTACGGGGGTCTTAAGAGCAACTATTCAGGTGCATCCTGCCAGTTCGCTGCTACAGGTCCCCGAATCAGTTCCTCAAATAAATCCAAAAGCCAGCCTCGAGAGGCTGATTTCCTTAATAGAATTTTTGGCAGCGTGGAAACTACTGCCAAATATTTCTATGTGGGTCCTGCGCACTGTAGAGAAAGGTTATTGCATTCAATTCGGCGCCAAGCGCCACCTTTCAGCGAGGTATTTCCAGCTCTGGTGAGCCCCGAGCAGGGACTGGTAATGGAACAGGAAGTAGAAACTCTCCTGAGGAAGGAGGCCATCGAGGTGGTCCCTCCTCAGTACAGAGAGTCTGGGTTCTACAGCCAGTACTTCATTGTTCCCAAGAAGGATGGAGGGCTTCGGCCCATTTTAGATCTCAGGCAGTTGAACCGCTCAGTCAAAAAACTGAAGTTCAAAATGCTGACTGTCAAACAGGTCGTGTCTCAGATCAAGTCCGAGGACTGGTTTGTCACGATAGATCTAAAAGACGCATACTTTCACGTCTCCATCCTTCCACAACACAGGAAGTTTCTCAGGTTCGCTTTCAGGGGCAAAGCTCACCAATACAGAGTGCTTTCTTTCGGCCTAGCCCTCTCATCCCGAACTTTTACAAAGTGTGTGGATGCTGCTCTGGCTCCTCTGCGACTACAGGGCATCCACACACTCGACTGGCTGATCCTGGCCAGCTCGGTACAGCTAGCGGTTCAACATCGAGGTGTTGTTCTTGCTCACATAAAAGAATTGGGGTTGAGATTCAACACCAAGAAGAGTGTGCTCTCTCCACTACAGAAGACCACTTATCTAGGTGTAATCAGGGATTCGACCACGATGCAGGCACGAATGTCACCTGCTCGGATCGAGTCGATCCTTACTGCAGTAAATGCGGTCAAGCTAGGCCTGTCACTCACTGTCAAACAGTTCCAAGTACTGTTAGGTCTTATGGCAGCAGCATCCAACGTGTTACCTTTTGGTCTGCTGTACATGAGACCACTGCAGTGGTGGCTCAAAACCAGGGGATTCTCCCCGAGGGGAAACCCATTCCACAAGATCAAGGTCACGCGGCACTGCCTACGTGCCTTGGCCATGTGGAGAAAACCCTGGTTCCTCTCTCAGGGTCCGGTTCTGGGAGCTCCTTGTCGCCGCGTCACGCTAGCGACAGATACATCCCTTACCGGATGGGGAGCGGTCATGAGTGGCCGCTCAGCCCAAGGTCTATGGAGCGATCACCATCTCTCCTGGCACATAAAACTGCCTAGAGATGTTGGCCGTATTCCAGGCCCTGAAGAGTTTCCTTCCAGACCTGAGAAACCGTTACGTGCTGGAGACAGCACTGCGGTGGTTTATTATATAAATCGTCAAGGAGGTATCCGCTTACGCCCCTTATACAAGCTGGCGTACCGGATTCTCCTATGGTCTCAAGGAAAAACCTTTCTCCCTGAGAGCAGTCCAATATCTCTGGACGTGGGAGCGGACGTCCTGTCGAGGCAGGGGCCGAGGCCCGGGGAATAGATGCTTCACCCAGAAGGGCTGAAGCAGATTTGGAGAGTGTTTGGCCAGGTTCAAGTGGACCTCTTTGCGACTCAAGAGACATCGCAATGTCCCCTCTGGTACTCTCTAGTGTCTCCAGCTCCTGCGGGACTGCCGAGGCCTTGTCTGTACGCCCTTTCCCCGATCGCTCTGCTCCTGGGAGTTCTGGAATAAGTGTGACCCCTGAGGGGGCACATCTCATAGAAGCCAGTCTCTCAACCAAGGTTGCTGAGACTATCCTTCACTCCAGAGCTCCCCCTATGAGGAAACCCTATGACCTTAAGAGGAAGTGGTCTGCTGCATGGTGTAACCAGCACTAGTTTGACCCAGCTCACTGCCCGAATGGTACAGTACTGGAGTCTCTGCAGTCTCACCGTCCACAGGGCTAACCCACTCCACCCTGTTGGTCTGTTAGTGGGTAGAGTCCCCTTAGTCATACGTTTTCCTCCACGGTCGGGAAATCAAGGCTTCATCAGGAAGTAATGAAGCATGGAGAATTCTTATCCAGACTCAGTTGGACCTCTTGCGACTCGAGAGATATCGCAATGTTCCCTCTGGTTCTCCTTAGTGCCTCCAATTCCGCTCGGACTGGACGCCATAGTACAGACGTGGCCGAGACTTCGTCCGTGCGTATTTCCCCCGATCGTCCTCCATTCTTGGAGCACGACCAAAATTGGAAGTATAACTGCATGTGTCCAGTGTGAGCACTGGGCACATACGGCCACAAAAGCATGTGGCATAAACAGGGCTATCAGTAGATGGATCATAGATTTCTACTACTTTCAAGTCCTCTGGTCTCCCAGCTCCATGGGGAGTCAAGACTCACTCCTCCTGAGGCTGTCTGCCTCTAAAAGCTCTGATGGCATGTGTCCCTAGCCAGGACATCTGCAGTGCTGCGGGTTGGTCCTCGCCCCTGACGTTCGTCAGGTTTTATGAACTCGACCTCAGGGCCGCTCCAGGCTCCTTCGTCCTCCCGACTTAGCGAGGCTAAGTCCAAGAGAGTCAGCCACCTCCTTAGCCAGGAGGAGACTTCTCAAGGCGCATTCTTTTTGTTAAAAGAAGAGAAGTCGTTCTTCACCACATCCTCCTCGTGTGCCTGAGGGCCGAGGAGTATTTCTGCATCCTCGTGAGCCTGAGGGCCGAGGATCATACAGCCCTCTTGTCCGTGGAATACTAGACAATGGCTTATTCGGTCCCTCTTGTTCTGGCTCTTCCCAGACAAAGGACTAAGACTCCTCGTACGCCCGAGGGCCGAGGAGTACCTCTCGCACTGGCTGGCGACCAGGCAGAGGTCTACTACTGTCCTCGTGTGCCTGAGGGCCGAGGATCATACAGCCCTCTTGTCCGTAGGAATACTAGACAATGGCTTATTCCCCTCGTGTCCTGGCAGGAATACCAGGCCGAGTTACCGCAGTGTCTTAGCAGGTAAGTATTCTAGATGCTGTTTCCTTCATGGTCTGGCAGGAAACCAGACGAAGGACTAAGACTCCTCGTGTTCCCGAGGGCCGAGGAGTACCTCTCGCACTGGCTGGCGACCAGGCAGAGGTCCACTACTGTCCTCGTGTGCCTGAGGGCCGAGGATCATACAGCCCTCTTGTCCGTGCAATACTAGACAATGGCTTATTCGGTCCCTCTTGTTCTGGCGGAACCCCAGACAAAGGACTAAGACTCCTCGTGCGCCCGAGGGCCGAGGAGTACCTCTCGCACTGGCTGGCGACCAGGCAGGGGTCCACTGATATCCTCGTGTGCCTGAGGGCCGAGGATCATACAGCCCTCTTGTCCGTGGAATACTAGACAATGGCTTATTCCCCTCGTGTTCTGGCAAGGCTACCAGACCGAGTGTATTTCGGTCCCTCTGGTTCTGGCTTCTCCCAGACCAAGGACTAAGACTCCTTGTGTGCCTGAGGGCCGAGGAGTGCCTCTTGCGCTGGCTGGCTACCAGGCAGAGGCCCATTACTGTCTTCCTCGTGTGCCCGAGGGCCGAGGATTACAGTGCCCTCTTGTCTGCGGAATGCTAGACAATGGCTTATTCCCCTCGTGTCCTGGCAGGAGTACCAGGCCAAGCTCTTGAGTCCCTCTTGTTCTAGCGGAACCCCAGACAAAGGACTACCTTCTCCTCGTGAGCCTGAGGGCCGAGGAGCACTCTTGAGGTCGAGTGCACTGTCCTCGTGGGCCTGAGGGCCGAGGACTACTTATACCATCTTGTCCGTGGAATACTAGACAATGGTTATTGCGGTCCCTCTTGTTCTGGCTACTCCCAGACAAAGGACTAAGACTCCTCGTGCGCCTGAGGGCCGAGGAGTACCTCTCGCTCTGGCTGGCGACCAGACAGAGGTTGACTACCATTCCTCGTGTGCCCGAGGGCCGAGGATTACAGGGCCTTCTTGTCCGCGGAATGCTAGACAAGGGCTCTTTTCTTTTTCACCCTGGTTGAGCAGACACTGCGCAGGGTTTGGAAATTATGGGGGCGTTGGTAGTCTCATTCCCCATAGCGTTCCATGACGCGGCTCGAGTTCCCGGAAGGGAACGTCTCAGGTTACGTATGTAACCCTAGTTCCCTGAGGGAACGAGACGGCGCGTCTCGGACCATAATTCCCGCACCCTGCGGCGCTCGCTTCATTCCTAAAGAGCTGCCGCCGGCTTCAAACGCACGTGCTTTATACTTCCTGGTCGCTGACGTCACCGCGCCTGTGACGTCACTCCCGTCGTCTCATTGGTTGTAGACATGATTCAGAGTGCTGCCCGCCAATGGCGTTCCCCATAGCGTTCCATGACGCGGCGTCTCGTTCCCTCAGGGAACTAGGGTTACATACGTAACCTGAGACGTTCTCCTCTGGCCAGACGAAACCAGCAGTTTCATTCGAGGCTGCAACAAAGCCAGATTGATAGTCAAAAGTCTGTAGGCTACACTATTTAATATGATATGGTGACATGTTTCTTTTTTTATAGGCAAACTGACTTATTTATTCAAATATATACATGTCACAGTGTTTTCTGTCGCTCAACAAAACTTGTATGAAGGAATATGAATTATAGTATGTGATCCGAAACTGAATTAGAGCAACAAGCCGTCAGGTTTTTTCAGCTTATTTTTACTGTTAAATTCAAACAGGCTAGTCATTTAATTTTTTTTTTGAGCATGTGTTTTTCTTCTCATACTGTTTGGATGTGTTTTGTTTTGTTTTTGACTGCTTGTCTTGACCTTTTTTTTTTCTTTCTGGTTAACCAGAAAAGTGTTTTTTGAGAAACTGCTGTTGCCAGCTAATCTGAAACCGTTTTGATATTTGATGCAGTTTAAGCTTAAAATTTTAAATAATGGCAGAATGCTGTGTACATTAAAGGACAGTTCAGATGTTATGCTTTGTACATTGCCAGAAAACACAGTACATATGTTGCTTTGCAGAATGTATATGATGAAAGGAATTCTGGGAAATCATCAGAGGATTATAGCTGAGCAAACTGACACTGTATGAAGTTTGTGTGTTTAGTTGAGGGTATAAAGTTCACATCAACTAATGAGCTGCTGCTCCCTATTGCTGCTCTTTAGTCTGACTCCGCTCATTAAAGTCTTTATTCCACCTCTTCTGCAAAAACAAACCTTTGAGCTTCCTGTATCCTTCCCATTGAGGTCGTATTGTCACTCTGCACCTGATTTTTCATCCTGAGAGATAGTCCATTTAGGTTCCGGTTTGAGTCTAAGTTATTGTTACCTCGGCTGTTTCTCTTGAAGGGAGGTAAAGGCCTGCCTCACATACATTGCTCTGTGCTTCGGTTATCAAAGCAGGCTCATTAGATTGTCAGTGGGAGTTCAGTGTCTAGCTGCGTGTGGGGGTCCCTGCACTGTTGCTCCATTAGCTAAGCAGAGCCGAACACCAGCACGCTCATTACATGCAGCTAAAGACAGTCCACTGCTGCTGTTCAAGAAAATGAATAACAAGGTGATTTGGAGTTTGTACATCCCTGCTGTTTGGAGTTGATACTTGTAGCTTTGGATGTATTTACAAGTAATAATATATGCTGACCACCTGTTGAAGCAAGACAAGTGGTGAAGCCAGAGAGGAGAATACCTAGTTAATGAAAAAACTGTCCATTTAGAGAACATTATGTGAAGCGTTAGTGTTTTAGCATGCAAAGAAATGTAGAAAATTACACTGTAACAAGGACATGTTAAAATAAAGTGTAAACCATAAAAATAATAACAATAAGGTATCATTTGTTATTATACTTAATGTTGTAACTAACATGAACAATACATTTATTACACTATTTATTAACTTTTGTTAATGTTAGTTAATAATAATACAGTTTTTCATTGTTCATGTCGGTTCACAGTGCATTAACTGTAATAATGCTGAAATTAACACTAACTAAGATTAATGAACGCTGTAGAAGTATTGTTCATTTAATGTAGTTAACTAATGTTAACTAATGAATCTTATTGTAAAGTGTCACCACAAAAACTTTATATACTTAAATGTTGTGTTAATATTAATTCATGTCCACACAGCCATACAAAGGACTAGCGGTTTGGAGAATATATGGCTGTTATTAAATTATTCTCATTAACCCCCTGGGGTCGACAAACGCGTATACGCGTTTTGTGGCAGTTTCCCAAAAGGAACTTCAATTACTCTGTCATTTCTGATTGTACAGATAAAAGCAGTACATCAATCAAATCTGGAAAGGGTCTAGTTCTGCCATGAAACTCTAGATGACGCAGACTGACGGATTGTTAACGTAACTGATGATATCAAAGAGTTATCATGACTCGGCACAAGCTGATTGGTTCATGTTGCAAATGCAACCAATGAGCTTGCAGCTTGCAGCTATTAAAACGGCTGGTAGCTTTCACTTGGGTTCCTCTGGAACCCTCCACCTTCCCCAGCTCCACCTCTATATATCTGTTATGGGTTATTTTATGCTATTTATGCAGCAGCAGTATGTCTTAAATACTCACAGTACCATATTGCCGTATACTTTGGCAGTAGCAAGTTCTGTACTTTCTTGCAGCCGCAGCAGCAATAATCTATAAATACAGCAATAGCCAACAGCAGCAGATCTATTCAGCCAAGACGAAATACATTATCATTGTCATATTCATCTTTTCTGAGAGTTGTCATAACAGAAATAATATTATTACTTTATTATTATTAATATTATTATACTTTTTTGCATAATTTCACAGATTTGTGTCCAAATGTTAATTAGATGTTGAAAATATAATGTTCACCCAAAAATTACAATTCTGTCAGTATGTATTCACACTGACAAACTACACAATTTGAGCTATTTTGGGTGTGTTCACACTTGTCATGTCTGGTTCGATTAAAACTAATTCTAATGCTCATCTGAGTAAGTGTGAACGCTGCCATCCTAACCCTGCTGTGCACCACTAAAAAGATTGGTCTTGGTCCGCTTCCAAAACAACTCTGGTGTGGCTCGAATGAAATATGAACGCAACATGGACCAAATACTTCTAAAAGAACCAAAAACAGGAAGTAATGACAAGATGCGGTGCTATGCAATATGATTTCGGCGTAAATAAAACAAAAATGAGCAGAGGGCAAACGAGGAGGTAAATGGCCTTTTATAAGCCATTTGTCAGTTTGCAGGTGATAGGTGCTTGGTCCAGTAGACGGCATTAGGTGTATTCGACTTAAATAAGCTTTACGCTTAATAATCGAACGCACCTTCGTCTGGCCAGAGGAGAACTGGTCCCCCGACTGAGCCTGGTTTCTCCCAAGGTTTTTTTCTCCATTTCTGTCACCTGTGGAGTTTTGGTTCCTTGCCGCTGTCACCTCTGGCTTGCTTAGTTGGGGACACTTTCCAGGGATATCGTATACTATTTGAACTGAACTGACGATGATATCACTGAATTCATTGATGAACTGCCTTTAACTGAAAATTGATTGTTTACAATAATGCGTTACTTACACACTATTGTTCTGTTTAAATACTTTGCAGTTGCTTTGAAACAATCTGTATTGTTAAAAGCGCTATATAAATAAAGGTGACTTAACTTGACCTTTTCTTTTTGTTTGAAGTGTTCGTTGAGTTCCGTCACAAAATATACATCACTCAACCTGACCAATCAGGTTGTGAACATATCACTATGCCTTTAGGTTCGCTATCTTTAGGTTCGCTGTCAAAAATGCCAGTGTGAACACTAAGCGGACCAGGACCAAATGTATCATATTCTATTTGGTCTGGACCAAGTGGACCAAATGAACCAAATGAACCGAACTACAAGTGTGAACACACCCTTAAATGTTGGTAAAACTATTGTTTGTTAGTAATATTTCAGATGCATATACAGTCAAACCGGAATTTATTCGGACTCCTTCAGCATTTCTTACATTATCACAGTTTATTCGCTATAGTTTAGAATATGATGAAGTTAGAGTTTAGCTGTCAAAACAAATTCATCTTGATAATCACAAAATGAATTGCAGTCAAACCAAAATGTATTCAAACACCTTCAAAATTTCTCACTTTATCATAGTTTATTCACTATAAATTTATTCACTACTAAAATGGTAATAAAATATGACAAGAATCAAGAGTTAAACTGTTTCAGAATAAATTCATCTTGATAATGTCAAATGATAACTTTGACCTGACCATGTTTTGTTACTTTACTCTATAAAGAATTTTTGGGTATAATATGTCACAAATTACATTATTTTGCTATCCTCACTTACATAAATAAACTACAGTAGCCTGTATTCCTGTACCCACTAGTTAAAAAAAAAAATCACAAATTATATCTGGTGTCTGAATCATATTTGGTTTGACTGTATTTAAGGTTAATATTTACCATTGTTTGGTAAAATATTAAGCCCAAACACAAAATTCTCCCTTGCACCTATTCCTATTGAGATGAATAGATTATACTTTGCAAGTATAATATATTCATCTCAATAGGAATAGGTGCAAGGGAGAATTTTGTGTTTGGGCTTCATATTTTCCCTTTCAAGTTGTTCACACACAGTGACCTACGAAAGCTGCTTGATGTGAAAGTAAATTCTGCATGGCTACACTATTGACAATGCAGAATGGACTATTTTTGCTTGTGAAATGCTTTCAAAATTTTGCTGTGTGACCTCACCTTTACGACTTTGTCCAAATAAGAATCCTAAATGATCAATACTAACAGTGATACTTACCTCAGCAAACTTGACTTGAGTTGAATAGCTGTACTATAATGACAAGGGTTACAAAAGCTGTTTTGGAGGCATTAAATCATGGCAAAACCCCACACCTGTGCCTGAGGCCTGACAGGGGGACCTTTAACAACCCTAATGACTGTTAATTACAGCTAATTACACAGTTCAATCACCCCGCCAATCGCGTTTGGGAGACGCTGCATGAAGGGAAAAAATGTTGCTATTTCGAGCGCTGTTAGTGGAGTGCTTGGGTTTGTGTCTTGTGAGATGCGTTATTTTGTTCTTAATGTCTTCTTGAATAGTCTGTTGAATGACTTCAGAGTTATTCTGTACATCAGTCTAAGAGAGAATAATGCATTTGCACCTATGTGTGTGTGGGAGGCAAGTGTTTTCAGAGAACGCAGTGCAATCTGACGTGATATAAGCAAGTAATATATATCGATATAAGCACTATCGCTTATATCATGTCAGATTGCACTGTCAGGCTGATCAGTACCCCAACGCGAAGCGTTTCAGAATGAGAAAACTACAGACGGATCGGTTGGAATAGATGAAGCTGAAAATGCACCATAAAATGACTTCTGTGTCATTAATGACAACTGAAGTTATGAGAACTCTCCACTGAATTCAAGTGCTTTTTTCTCAACACCCATGCTGAAGTGGGCTCATTAAAGTCCAATGGACCATGCCACCCAGTGACTCACTGTGAACGCTTTTCACTAGAAAGGCAATATGTTGTTTGGCTTTTTTGATATCGATACAAATGCTGTTACCACTGCAAATAGCTTCAACTTCATACTCAGGTTTGTTGTAAAGGGATAGAGATTTGAAGTTCTTTTACTTTTGGACAGTGTTGGGAAAAGTTACTTTCAAAAGTAATGCATTACAATATTCCATTAATCTCTTTAAAAAGTAACTAATTATGTTACTTAGTTACTTTTTTATGAAAAGTAATGCATTACTTTTTCTAAATATGGGCAGTGCTTGCTTGAAAAAGTTCTATTTTTGATAAATGTAAAAGCCCTTTCACACCAAAAACATGAGGCTGTAAGAAAAGAAAATTAATGTCTGTACAGTAGAATGCAAAAGAAAAAAGTTCATACTCTTCAGCAATAAAAAACGAATAACAAATGTTAGTTTATTTTGAGTAATTTTTGCTTATTAGTATGGTTGAATTGGATCATCAAAGGTCAGCAGCAAAGGCACAGGTTAATAAAATGGGATTAAATACAGGATATTTATATTATTTAATATTTAATTATTATTTAATAGGAATACTAAATCTGCTTTTTTGTGAGTGAGACGAATTAATGCATGATCACATTTATTCTAGAACTAAAGTAACATCTTACTCTCGATTTCTCTCAACCTGGGGACAGGAGAGCTTTCAATCAATAAATGGGAAAAAAATGTAACTGGCGTTAATTATTTGAAAGAGTAGCTCAGATATGTTCTTGCAAATTAAAAAGTAATGCGTTACTTTACTAATTACTTGAAAAAAGTAATCTTATATATTTTAGTCAAAATTATTGTGCTCTCATTCTATTCCGGTCTGTTTGAGGCACATATACACTATAAACGCAGACATTCTCTCAATAAAGTCTAACAGATGCTCGCTTGCTGTCAGGACAAGATGGAAATACATGACTTTCTAACATTTACAGATAAGGATAAAACCATATTGTAAGTTATGCACAGAGAAAAATATGTTTTAAATGCATTAAACAGCACACACCTCTGACATGAGGGCAAGCCGCTTTAAAGTGTATGCTGAGTTATTCTGAAGCACTTAATATGTACTTTTTTATATAGCACTTATAATACATACAATACAGATTAATTCACTTATATAGAACTTAATTGAGCACATGCCATGTTTAGGACATTTTGCCCACAGGTGTGTGTAATCACAATGAGAGAGTGATTAAATTAAAATTCTTTGATATCCATAAAGTTTATTTAACATTTTTTTATTGTTTTATATCAGTTATAAAGGTTTAACAAAACAAAACAGCTAAAAAGTTTCTTTACTACAAGAAAATGCCAAGTTCTATAATGAACCTCTAGATGGCGCAGGCTGATGGGTCGTTAACGCAAACTGTTGATATTCACAGTGTTAAACTACTTAGCACAAGCTGATACTGATACTTACTGCTTTTCATTTAAATGGCTGGAAACCCTCCACCTCCCCAGCTCCACCTGTATAGATCTGCTACCTACTATTTATGCTACTTGTGCATCAGCAGTACTCATAATACTCATAATACTGTATCGGCGTATGTATTGGCAGTAGTAAGTTCCTGTACTTGCTTCGCAGCAGCAATTTAGCAGCTGCAGTGTCATTGTCACTTTTATTACCATGCTAAAATCTTCCGAGAGTTATCATGACAGAACTATTTATTACTATAAGAAGTGGCAAGTCAGTATAATTTCAACATATTTTCTAAAAGTAATGTTTAATAGCCAAAATTGCAGTGAATAACTACACTACCCACAATGCTGAAGAGAAATCCACCAGAGAACTTTTACTAAAAATTTCAGATACACATTAGCCGCCCTCCTCAATGAAGTATGTGAATGAACCAACTTCAAATATATTGAATTTTACACTTACAATGAATTATTGGAAATAGTTTGGTATTGTTATATCACAGTGCTTTGTAGGTTAAGTAGTTTATTTGCTCAGTAGTACCTAGTTAATAATGTTATAATTCCTCTTAGAACTGGCTTGATTAAAGGCTTTAGAAATATCTTAATAGAACAGTTTAATATTTCCTTTACAATATGTAATTGATGTAAACAAGTTTTCAAATGTGCTCTATCATCACTTAACGCAGTAAGAGTGAGGGTCGGCACAAGATTACTACATTAAAACTTTAATTGTTTTATTAGCTTATTATTATAGCTCAGTTGCAAGGTAACAAAACTTTTTGAGTAACGAGAACATATTTTTAAAAAGACTACTAATTATGATGCAGCAAATAAGCAACCTACTTTGTAATTCATAAGGGGTTAGACATCTAGAAATACAGGTTGCAGTGTGCATAAGTTGACCCCACAAAATGGAAGACATGATGTGTGAGAAACCCTGTAGTCACCATGACAACCCCAACCTGTGCAACTGAGGGACCCAGCAGAGATATCTAATAAACAGGACTAAGATGTCATCTCTCACATATTTCAGGAATCATTTAGATTTGTTGATTTGTTGATTTGATTTTTGGCATAGTGGACCTTGGTCATCATGAAAAGTTCATTTGTATGCATTTGCAAGCATTGCCACTTTAAACTTAAGATATACAGTTTTAAAATCTGGCTCTTTTGCACCAATTGTCAAATACATCGAAATTTCACATAAACTCAGTTGGTTAATACTGGGGGTTAAGTCAGGACTCTGGCTGGGCCACTGCAAAACATAAATGTTTTGTCTGCTAACCATTTCTTCACCACTTATGCTGTGTGTTTTGGGTGGTTGCCGTGCTGAAATGTCCACTGGTGCACAAGGTCAAGTTTCTCTGCAGACTGCCTGATGTTGTTGTTGAGAATTTGGATGTATTGCTTCTTTTTCATGGTGCCGTTTACTGTGATTAGGTTCCATAGTCCTCTGGCTGAAAACAGCCACAAAGCATAAGGATCCCACCACCATGTTGGACAGTGGGGATGGTGTTCTTAGGGTTGAAGGTCTCCTTTTTTACACCAAATGAAGGCTACATCATCGTGGCCAAACAATTCAATTTGTGTTTCATCTGACCATAAAACAGAAGACCAGAAGTCTTCTTCTTTGTCCAGATGATGATTTGCAAAGGCCAAGCTGGCTTTTGTGTGCCTTATCTGGAGAAGTGGTGTCCTCTTTGGTCTGTGTCCATGGAACCCAGCGGTGTGCAGTGTCTGTTGGACTGTCTGCTTTGAGATGTTGCCACCAGCAGAGCCCAGATTCATCAGAATGGCCTTGGTGGTTATCCTTGGATTCTTTTTTTACCTCTCTCACTATCCTCATGGCCAGCACAGGTGTCACTTTTGGCTTCCAACCACACCCTCTGAGATTTTTTACAGTGCAGAAAGTCTTGTATTTTTTATAATACTTTTCACTGTAGCCACTGGAACTTCAAAACATTTAGATACAGTCTTATAGCCCTTTCCTGACTTCCTGACAAACCAACAGCAGAGAGCTTCTGTTTTTCACCTGTTGAGTTGATCAAAACAGCTGTTCCCAATGAATCAGGGTAATTATGATGCTTTAGAACAGCTCTGACTATTTGGAATGGTATAGAACATTGGATTTTCCCATAGATTGTGACAGTCTGCAAAGGGTATGAATAATTTTGGACATGCCACTTTTTGTTCAAATGTAAATAAAAGCTGAGAAATATTTTTTTTCTACAATGATGTCTCTTGTACATCGTAGATGTTTGTTAACGTAAACAGCTGCGTAGATGTGTATCTGTATATATAAATCTGTGAAATGGTGTCTCTTGTACATGGCTACAACACACAATTAAAGCAACTCAACCAAGCCTCGTCCCCTCTTATTTTTTTTTGCATATGCCTTGGGCTGAAATTATTTAAATATAGGATATTGTGCATATTGTGTGTGTATCTTTCTGGCAAAAAAAAAAAAAAAAAACTGTAATCAAGGCATTTAAGGAAATTTAGAAAAATGTGTAACTTTAACTTTAATGTACAAACAGCAACAGCACTAAAGTTGAAAATGTGAAAAAAGCATAATAGGACACCTTTAATATATTGGTTTATTATTTTCTATAATTATGCTTATTATTATATAATTAGAATAAAGTGACTTAAACTTCATATATTTCAAGATTCTGCTAAACTGCTTTTAGATTTTCTTTACAAGAATTTTGAGATTTTTAGATTAAGATTTCTAGATTTCTATCAGCATTAATCAGTTGGACACATTTCTCAATATTTATGTCACTTTTTCAATACTTATCACACGGCGAGGACATCAGTCTATGTGGGCTAAACTGTGGATCAGTTATCATTGATTTGGCACAAAATGCATTCATTGACATCTGTCAGATTACATTAATTCTTTTATCATTTCAACACAAACACCACCAAAACGTTATGTGCTAAACAAGCTAAATTGCACGTGTACATACTGTTTTCAGAACTGTTAAACTTAAGTTCAAAACCTAGCACAAAAATTTCTACAGTAATATAATATAGAAAATTATTCTGAATGTAAAAAAATCAAATACCATCAAAGCTGTTGCATGTAGTCGAACATTTTCACAAGTGTTACAGTTTTTCACTTTCATTACCATCTATAAAAAAAAAGGAAAACTTCGGAATAATTTTGTAGTGTAATGTAAACATGGACCATGTAACATATATGGCAATGATTTATAAACAGTAGAGAGTATCATTCCTGTTTTGTAAAGACATTTGACAAAAGAAAACATTGTATAATGCTACCTGTTGTTAGTTTTTTTTTTCTGAGTGATGAAGTGTGTTTGTTATGTAAGAATGACTTGATTTGAGGCATTAATGAAGTGTTTTGGTAGCTTGAGTACATTTTGAATGTGAAATGAACTGCTGTGTCAAGTTGAAAGACGGTTAGGAGAACTGTATGAAGAGTTTTGAAAAAGTGACTTTAGAATTGAGAAATGTGTCCTAGCGATTGAAAAAACTGTGACGGTAAATTATCAAATTTCACTTACTGTCGAAAGTAATATGAGTTACATAGAAAACATTACTGTTTTGGTGTCTGGAAATGCCTTACTAGCAGTTCATAAGACAAAAAGGCTGGGAAACACACAATTCTGTGCTCCTATACAGTAAATATTTAAACATTCACCAAGGATCTTCGTCAGTGTCTTGGTTTCTTAGCAACTGAGATGTGTGATGAACTATGTGACAAACAACATTGTTCTAATATTAAGTTTTCATCTCATCCAAGAACATCCAGGATGCTTCAGAATAGACTTTCCTGAATCAAACACATGAAGAAATGCTTCCATTCTACCACCTTTTTTTGACATTTAGTCCCTCCTGTAAGTCCCAATCAAGATGCATGCATTTGCAATCAGCATCTTGAGTGCGCAAGGTAATTAAGTACTGGCGACACAGCAGTGGAATGGCTGTTTTTTTCTGGCTGCGTGTGTGTAATTATCTCCCCTCGGTCAACAGAGACCTGAATGAAATAACAAGTATAATTAAAAGCAAACCATAAAGTGCTGCTTCTTTTTTTCGTGGTGTTTTTTTATAGAAATGCATTTAAGAAATGGACCTTACTTCATATTCCCAAAAAGAAACAAACATGACAGTCAAATGGTCGTTATTTGCAGTTCTGTATCTCATTACTCAAACTCTGATTCTCTCCAGAGCTTATTGGCACCATTGCTGTGTGCCACACACATTTGTGTCACGATTTCAGTGACTGTTGTCTGTCCACATTGAAAACAAAATCATAGCCAATCAGAACATATTTGATGTTTATAGTGCAACAGTGACCACCTACTTTGTCTGTTTTGGTTTTGGTATGTATGTTCAAATTCTTAGCAAAAAGTGGTTAATTTCTGGGGATAATACTTAAATTTTGATCTGTTAATACCACAAAGCTGGCGTATGGTCTACTCTTATGATGCCTTACGAAAAATAAGTTTATTCAAGTGTTCTATTAGTAGACTTCTTTTAAACTGAAATTTGGAAAGTATACTTTTAGTCTACTTTTTATGTACTTCTCAGAAATGTGCTTTATATTCTTCTCATAAGACATTTAAGTATACTTGACTTATACTTAGAAAAAAGTCTAAATATATTTGAGCTATACTTGTGCTATAAGAATCCAAGTTTTCTTTGGGGCGCTATTACATATCATCTGTACAGAATTTCCAAAACACAAGTGAAGAAGAAACTGAAACAACAGATGCTTCCACGTGTAATCTAACACAATCGTCATGGCATAAAACACATCAAAACCATAGATATGAAAACTTTGTAATGTTATAGAATAAAATGTCGACCCATGAAGAGGTAATAATGACTGTCAAACTTTGGGGTGTTGATCGACTCCATCTACGTTTTGATTATCATGAATAGTCTTTTTTTAGCTTTTGGTTCAAAACTTATCCACATTCAAATGTTTATATAAAAGAATACATGAAACTAGACATGTTTTTGTTTACAAGCAGATACCCTGTTATTTTTTATTTATTTTTTTTTTTTTTTTTGGTATGTTCAGATACTCGTATAACAAAATCTATACAAATTAATACCTAAATAGGGACATGGTAGTATTCTTAAAGTATGATGAGTATACTTGCGGTATAAAACTACTAAACTAGTATTTTACTGAGACTATACTTCAAAGTGTACTGAAAATGCATAAACAATATTTATTTAGTAAACTATCAATACACATATAAGTTCACTTTTAGTATACTTGCAGTACAAACTAAAATCATAGATGTAAGCTAGTTGTGTACTCAAAGTTTACTACTGTTATACTTAAAAATATACTTTTATATACTAGAAAGTGGGCCGATTTAGTTTAGAAATAGTACACTCAATGTATACTACTAGTACGCTGATATTTGTATACTTACTACATAAAGTATACTTAAAATTATACTTGAATTTTACATAAGTATACTTAATAAAATAAATTTGAAGTACACTTCTTTTTGGTAAGTGTTATAGTGTTTTTCAGACATTCACTTAATTATATCCCATTTACTTACATATGTAGAAAAGAGCGAGCAAGATTTTGCGAACCAAAAAAGTAATTTTTCTTTTATTGTTGTTATATCATTGTAATATTGTATTATATAAGGCTCTATGGACTTTTTGACAGGCTCATATATCGGGCCCAGTTCTAATAAATTACTAAGGCAGTGCTCACTTTGCTATATGACAGATCGGTTCCACCTAGAGCACAATAGCACAGCCCCAGTCCAATTACACTCACTTAAACTCTGTACACATGAGAGAGCGTTCATAAACCTTAATCAAGACTTCATCTACCGAACTGTCTGTGCGAGAGTCAATTCATTATATTACCAACAGCAGAAGAATCCATCAGAGAGCCTGATCTACACGAGCACCAGCAAACTGCTGGGAAACATTGTGACTCTAAGGAGGGAGGGATTTTCTTTGCTTTATTTTCACGTAAATAGATCTTTCAAATGAAGCTTTGTACTTTTAACCTTTTGATATTAAAAAATAAAATGTCTCAAGATGTATTACATCAGTTCTGTACAATGCTATTTTGCAATAGACACATTTATGACCTGAATATTCTCATTTTGTCATACACAGGGGGATTCCAGGGAAGAAATGTGGGACAATTATTGTAAAGGCGGAGGAGCTTGGCAACTGCAGGGTAAGTGCTAATATTGATCATTTGAATTCAGGTCTTATTTGTGCCCCATGCTTGCTTATGAGCATCCAAGCTTGGTGAATATCACTCACTGTTAGTTGCCTACTTAGACAGCATATAGACTCATATGTCTTTAAAACAGAATGAACAAAGATAAAAATACACAAACCCAATACACAACATTGATGTGTGCTGTTTATGTTCTGATTGATTGTGTCACATTGTTAACTTAGCAACATGCTAATGTCAAACTGTGCTATAATCAATTATGAGCCAAGCCCCCTGTGCAGTTCCATCATTGATTTTGTAATTTTTGAAGAAATTTGTGTAGTAGAGCATCACATTGTTAGCTTAGTAACATGCTGAAGTCAAAACCCTATTATAAACCAAGTCTCTCATATGCTTCAGTCGCTGATTTCTGTTTTTTTAGTAATGAAATGTTGTGTAGGGTAAAGCATCAAGTTGTTAGCTTAGCAATATCCTACGGTTGAGGTCAAAAGTGTGCATCCCCCTTTCATAATCTGTAAAAGTTTTTTTTTTACCTAACTAAAAAAGCGTGTTATTGTTTATACTGAGGTGAATAAGATATTTCACATAAAAGATGTTTACATATAGTCCACAAGAGAAAACAATAGCTTGATTTATAAAAATGACCCCGTTCAAAAGTTTACATCCCGTTGATTCTTAATACTCTGTTGTTACCTGAATGATCCACAGATGCGTTTGTTTAGTGATAGTTGTTCATGAGTCCATTGTTTGCCCTGAACCTTTAGGTCCCACAAATTCTTTTTCAGCATTTGCAGTTTATTTGAACCTTTTCCAACATTGACTGTCTGATTTTGAGATCCATCTTTTCACACTGAGGACAACTGAGGGACTCATATGCAACCATTACAGAAGGTTTGAACGCTCACTGTTGCTCCAGAAGGAAATACCATGCATTAAAGGAGTAGTTCACTTCCAGAACAACAATTTACAGATAATTGTCATCCGAGATGTTCATGTCTTTCTTTCTTCAGTCCTAAAGAAATAATGTATTTTGAGGAAAACATTTCTGGACTTGTCTCCATATAATGGGCTTCTATGGTGCCCCTGAGTTTGAACTTCAAATGGCTCTAAATGATCCCAGCCAAGGAAGAAGTGTCTTATCTAGTGAAACGATTGTTTTTTTGTTTTTTTTTTCACAAAACTCCCATCTCATTTTCTCCTCCAACTTTGAAATTGTCCTACATCGCTGTTTTACCTTTTTTTGTAAAGGCCGTTTGACCTTCTTTTCATGTTCACTTTGTAAACACTGGGTCGGTACTTCTGCAGCGATTTAGGACAATTTTGAGGAAAGAAAATGAGATGGGAGTTTTTCCACATGAACCATCATGAACTGGAATACACTCACACAGAGCTAGGCAAGACAAGACAAGCGTTTGAGGTTAAAAAAGTATAAAAATTGTCAATATTTTTAGAAAATAACCAATTGTTTCGCTAGATAAGACCCTTCTTCCTCGGCTGGGTTCATTTAGAGCACTTCGAAGCTGCATTTAAACTGCATTTTGGAAGTTCAATCTCGGGGGCACCATAGAAGTCCATTATATGGAGAGAAATCCAGAAATGTTTTCCTCAAAATACATTATTTCTTTATGACTGAAGAAAGAAAGACATGAACGTTGTTGAGTACATTATCTGTAAATTTTTGTTCTGGAAGTGAACTACTTCAAGAGCCAAGTGAAAACTTTTTTAATTTGAAGATGAGGGTAAATTTAACATATTTTGTCTTCTGGGAACATGTAACTATCTTCTGTAGCCTCTGAAGGGAAGTACTAAATGAAAAAATGTGATATTTAGACAAAACATCTCCATTCTGTTCAAAAGTCTTCACCCCCTGGCTTGTTCTGAATAACAGCGGGCAGTTTAACTGTTCAGGGAAAACAAGGGACTCATGAACAACTATCCCTAAACGAAAAAACACAGCTGTGGATCATTCACGTAACAACAGAGTATTAAGAATCAAGGGGATGTAAACTTTTGAAAAGGGTCATTTTTATAAATTCAGCTATTATTTTCTCTTTTGGACTGTATGTGAACATCTTCTATGTGAAATATCTTATTCAGAAAAGTACTAAATAAACATTAACATGCATTTCGTATGATCCCTCTAAATTTGCTAAAATAGTTAACATTTTAGCAAACTTTTGACCACAACTGTACTGCTCTATAAAAATCAATTATAAGATGAGTTCCCTTCCGGGAACTCGAGCCGCGTCTAGAAACGCTATGGGGAACGCCATTGGCGGGCCGCACTCTGAATCATGTCTTACAACCAATGAACGACGGGGGGGGTGACGTCACAGGCGCGGTGACGTCACCGACCAGGAACTATAAAACGCGTGCGTTTGAAGCCCGCGGCAGCTTTTGTCATTCAGCGAGAGCGCTCTGTGTCTGTGTCTGTCCTGGTCATACTGCTGCTTTTTCGTGCCAGTTTGCACGGCTTTTATTTGAGTAGTATGACCATTTAAAATGCAACCATGGGGGAAAGAAGTGTTACGAAACTAGGCGGTACAAGCAGCCGCATAGATAGCGTGTTCCTTCCTGCCAATGCTTCATTGTTGGTGGGGATACACACAGTCTATGTGTGGTCTGCTTGAGTGTAGAGCACGCACAGTCAGCCCTCGAAAAGGCTGACTGTCCACAGTGTGAGTGTTAAAATCTCCACTGCGGGTGCTCCACGGAAGGCTCTCTTCGAGGAGGGAGCCTTCGCCAGCGTTTCTCGCGGGTCTGGCCCCGCTTCCGCCGAGACGGAGCGGTAGCTGCACTCGTTGGGATCGCGGCTCGATCTATTAGAGGGACGGGAGACGGGTGTTTAAAAAATACCCTATCTCCTCTCCTATCTGGTGGATCGGTGAACCTATTTTCTGGATATGGAAGCCCGCAATGCGGTTACTTCCCTCCAGGAAAGGTTTTCAACACTTGCCATATCTTCCTCCAAGGAGGTTGATGTGAAGTGTGTTGTCTAAAGTATTCAACCACCCCCCCTGATCGCCTCAGTATGTTGAGCTGGTGGTTGTGCTGACTGTCCATTAGCTAAATAAGCAAATATGAGCCGCAGAAAAGCAAACGTTCTGCTTCCTGCGGACTAAGTCAGCACTTCCAAATGGAGCCTTCTGTCTTTCCCGGTCTACATTAAGTTTTAGATCTAGAAAGTAAGGATGACGCCGCGGGTTGAACAGACGCTATCAGCCTCTGTCCCCTGGTCTGGCATCATTCTTAAAGGCTCCGTCTTTGCTCTCCAAGCCGCCTAAAGAAAACTCAGGCTTGATCAGCAAAAATACACGTGTTGGGGTTCTTGACGGGATAATAAACCCCAGCCGTGTACCAGCTCCTCACATAGAGGCTCATAATAGGAGCGTTGCAGCCCTTTCCCTCCGGTGACACCTAGAGGGAGGGATTTGCTACACTCCTAACCGGGGGCTTCAGAGACTGAGCTCGGTCCGAGGGTCGTGCTCTGGTCTAAGAAGTCCTCACCTAACGGCCCCGACTTTATCAAAATATATAATAGGGCCGATGAGGGCAGCCCCTTTCGGGGAGGTTTGTGGTGCACCATAGAAAAACTCAGTGACCACACCTTCCCGGGCCCTCAGGAGATCTGTCGGCAGTGTTATAAGGCGCGGCAATCTCCCGCGAACATTCTCTAGCTGTCCCGCCCGGAAACGTAGCGGCCCTGGAGAGTTTGCAACCCCCGCGGGGGTCTTAAGAGCAACTAATTCAGGTGTATCCTGCCAGCTCGCTGTTACAGGTCACCGAATCAGTTCCTCAAATAAATCCAGAAGCCAGCCTCGAGGGGCTGGTTCCCTTAATAGAATTTCTGGCAGCGTGGAAACTACTGCCAGATATTTCTATGTGGGTCCTGCGTACTGTAGAGAAAGGGTATTGCAAAATTTAATCCGGCGCCGAGACGCCACCTTTCAGCGGGGTTTTCCCAGCTAAACGCTGGTGAACCCCGGGCAGGGTCTGGTAATGGAACAGGAGGTAGAACTCTCCTGAGGGAGGAGGCCATCGAGGTGGTCCCGCCTCGGTATAGAGAGTCGGGGTTCTACAGCCAGTACCTCATTGTTACCAGGATGGAGGGCTTCGGCCCATTTTCAATTTCACGTCTCCATCCTTCTACAACGCAGGAAGTTTCTCAGGTTCGCTTTCAGGGGCAAAGCTCACCAATTCAGAGTACTTCCTTTCGGCCTAGCTCCCTCACCCCGAACTTTCACGAAGTGTGTGGATGCTGCGCTGGCTCCACTGCGACTCCAGGGCATCCGCATACTCAATTATATACACGACTGGCTGATCCTAGCCAGCTCGGAGCAGTTAGCGGTTCAGCATCGAGGTGTTGTTCTCGCTCACATGCAGAGTTTGGGGTTGAGACTCAACGCCAAGAAGAGCGTCCTCTCTCCATTACAGAGGACTACTTATCTAGGCGTGGTATGGGATTCATCCACGATGCGGGCACAATTGTCACCCGCTCGGATCGAGTCCATACTCACTGCAGTAAATGCGGTCAAGCTAGGCCAGTCACTCACTGTCAAACAGTTCCAAGTACTGTTAGGTCTTATGGCAGCCGCCTCCAACGTAATACCTTTTGGACTGCTGCATATGAGACCACTACAGTGGTGGCTCAAAACCAGGGGGTTCTCCCCGAGGGGAAACCCGCTCCGCAAGATCAGTGTCACGCGGCGTTGCCTACGTGCCCTGGTCATGTGGAAGAAACCCTGGTTTCTCTCTCAGGGACCGGTTTTAGGGATGCCATGCCGCCGTGTCACACTAGCGACAGTCGCGTCCCTTACCGGATGGGGAGCGGTCATGAGTGGCCGCTCAGCCCAAGGCCTGTGGAGCCCGCACCATCACTCATGGCACATAAATTGCCTAGAGATGCTGGCGGTGTTCCAGGCCCTCAGGAGTTTCTACCAGACCTAAGAAACCGTCATGTCCTTGTTCGTAAAGACAGCACAGCGGTAGTTTATTACATAAACCATCAAGGAGGGATCCGCTCACGCCCCTTATTCAAGCTGGCGTATCGGATCCTCCTGTGGTCTCAAGGAAAACTCCTCTCCCTGAGAGCAGTCCACATTCCTGGACATCTGAATGTGGGAGCAGACGTCCTGTCGAGGCAGGGGCCGAGGCCCGGGGAATGGATGCTCCACCCAGTGATGGTGGAACAGATATGGAGAGTTTTTGGCCAGGCACAGGAGGACCTGTTTGCGACTCAAGAGATATCGCACTGTCCCCTCTGGTACTCTCTAGTGCCTCCAGCCCCACAGGGGTGGGGCGCCATGGCACAGACGTGGCCGAGGCTGCGTCTGTACACCCTTTCCCCGATCGCTCTGCTCCTGGGAGTTCTGGAACGGGTCCGTCGGTTTCAAGTGCGGCTGCTACTAGTAGCCCCGCGCTGGCCGGCACGAGTATGGTTCTCGGACCTGGTATCTCTCCTCGACGGCTCTCCATGGGAGATTCCTGTCAGGAGAGACCTCCTATCTCAGGCCTGGGGCGCAGTCTGCTACCCCACCTAGAGAAGTTGAGGTTATGGCTGTGACCCCCGAGGGGGCACAACCTAGAGGAGCGGGTCTCCCTACTGAGGTGGTTGAGACCCTTCTCCAATCCAGAGCTCCCTCTACGAGGAAACTGTATGGCCTCAAGTGGAACTTGTTTGCGAGATGGTGCCGCGAGCGCCACTCAGACCCAGTCAACTGCCCGGTTGGTACAGTTCTGGAGTTCCTACAGTCTCGCCTTTCCGCAGGGCTAGCTCACTCCACCTGGAAGGGTTACGTGGCGGCTACGAGTGCCTACCACGCCCCTCTAGGTGGCCTCTCAGTGGGCAGAGCCCTCTGGTCGCACGTTTCCTCCACGGTCGGGAGATTAAGGCTTCATCAGGAAGTAATGAAGCATGGAGAATTCTAAGCATACAGACTCAGAGGATGGGACCTCTGCGACTCGATAGATATCGCAAGGTTCTCTCTGGTTCTCCCTAGTGCCTCCAGGTCTGCCCGGACTGGACGCCGTAGTACAGACGTTGCCGAGGCTGCGTCTTTACACATTCTCCCGATCGCTGTGCAGCCAAGCGTGAGTGTAGCTAGGTCCCCCCCCTCACTGAAGGGTTACTTGAGACCTCCACTCTTAAGAGCTGATGGATCGAGCGTTGCTAGGCTTCCTCTCATTTCGAGAGTCTTCTATGAAGCCTCCATTCTCCAGAGGCTCCGCTTCTGTACTTACAAGCGCAGGTCTCTTAGGGTTGAGCGTTATCAGGCCTCCTCTCACTATAGAGAGTCGTTTTTGAAGCCTCCGTTCCCCAGAAGCTTCGCTTCCAGTACTTCCTAGCGTGAGTGTAGCCAGGTCTCCCCTCACGGAAGGGTTATTTGAGACCTCCACTCTTAAGAGCAGCTGGATTGAGCGTTGAGATTTCCTCTCATTTTAGAGAGTCTTTTGTGAAGCCTCCGTTCTCCAGAAGCTCCGCTTCTAGTACAAAAAAAAAAAAAAAAGCGTGAGTGTAGCTAGGTCTCCCCTCACGGAAGGGTTATCTGAGACCTCCACTCTTAAGAGCTGTTGGATTGAGCGTTGAGATTCTCTCATTTTAGAGAATCTTCTGTGAAGCCTCCGTTCTCCAGAAGCTCCGCTTCCAGGAACTGCGGGTTGGTCCTATCGCCCCTGACATTTGTCAGGTACTATGAGCTTGACCTCAGAGCCGCTCCAGGCTCTGCTGTGCTCTCGGCCTAGTGCGCTAGGCCTAGAGAGTCAGCCACCTCCTTAGCCAGGAGAAGACTTCTCAAGGCGCATCTTTCTGCGGAAAGAAGAGAAGTGAGTTTCGCCAAACTAATGAGATCTGCAAAACTAAGAAATACTTAGCCTGTTGTCCGTGGAAATCTAGACAAAGGCTCTTACTCTCGCGTTCTGACACTACAGACCGAGCTTTCAGTCCCTCTTGTCATGGCTGAACCCCCAGACAAAGGACTAAGACCCCTCGTGTGCCCGAGGGCCGAGGGGTGCCTCCTGCACTGACTGGCGAACCAGGCGGAGGTCTCTATTCTCGTGTGCCTGCGGGCCGAGAACTCTACAGCCCTCTTGTCCGCGGAATGCTAGACAATGGCTCACTTGTCCTCGTGTTCTGACGCAGTATGCTATCAGACCGAGTGTAATGCGGTCCCTCTGGTTCCGGAAACTACCTGACCAAGGACTAAGACTCCTCGTCTGCCTTAGAACAAGGCCGAGGAGTGCCTCATGCACTGGCTGGCTACCAGGCTGAGGCCCCTACTGTCTTCCCCGTGAGCCCGAGGGCCGGGGATTGCAGTGCCCTCTTGTCCGCGGTATGCCGTCAATGGCCTTATCTCTCGCGTCCTGGCGTAGCACAGGCCGAGTCTTGGATCCCTCTTGCTCTGGCTGCACCCCCAGGCAAAGGATCACCCACTCCTCGTGCGCCCGAGGGCCGAGGAGCCTGGAGGTCAAGCTCACAGTCCTCGTGGGTCTACGGACCGGGGACTACACACACCATCTGTCCGCCGAGTGCTAGACAGTGGTCATTCGGTCCCTCTTGTTCTGGCTAACTCCCAGACAAAGGACTAAGACTCTGCGTGTGCCTGAGGGCCGCGGAGTACCTCTCGCTCTGGCTGGCGACCAGACAGAGGAAGACTACCATTCCTCGTGTGCCTGCGGGCCGAGGAGCACTCTTGGGGTCGAGTGCACTGTCCTCGTGGGTCTGCGGACCGAGGACTTCCCACACCATCTGTCCGCCGAGTGCTAGACAGTGGTCATTCGGTCCTTCTCGTTCTGGCTAACTCCCAGACAAAGGACTAAGACTCTGCGTGTGCCTGAGGGCCGCGGAGTACCTCTCGCTCTGGCTGGAGACCAGACAGAGGTAGTACCCCATTCCTCGTGTGCCTAAGGGCCGAGGACTACAGGGCCTCTTGTCCGCGGAATGCTAGACAAATGCCCTCTACCTTTCCACCTGCTGGCACAGACACTGCGCAGGGTTCGGAAATTATGGGGACGTAGGTAGTCTCGTTCCCCATAGCGTTTCTAGACGCGGCTCGAGTTCCCGGAAGGGAACGTCTCGGGTTACTATTGTAACCTTAGTTCCCTGAGGGAACGAGACGCCGCGTCTCGGACCATAATTCCCGCCCCCTGCGGCGCTCGCTTCATGCTAGAGCTGCCGCGGGCTTCAAACGCACGCGTTTTATAGTTCCTGGTCGGTGACGTCACCGCGCCTGTGACGTCACCCCCCCCCGTCGTTCATTGGTTGTAAGACATGATTCAGAGTGCGGCCCGCCAATGGCGTTCCCCATAGCGTTTCTAGACGCGGCGTCTCGTTCCCTCAGGGAACTAAGGTTACAATAGTAACCCGAGACGTTTCCTATGTTCCTTATGATTTTGAGTGTTGCTAATGAAATTAAGTTTGCAGTCCAGTTGTTAGCTTAGCAAGATGCTAACACCAAACTATTGAAATCAGTTCTGTCCAAGTCCGAAGTTGTGCTCTTCAAGTGGTGAGCGCTATTTGTGTGCTTCGCAAAGCTGTTTCAGATGAGTTATTATGAGATTACATTTCACAGATCGCTGCCTATATAGACAGGAGAAAGAAAGGCAGCTTGCTAGAGCTAATTTAATTTGGTTTCTCAGCATGTCTGTTACAGTCTATTCAATGTAGCCTATTTATCTTAGTTGTAAAACACAGGATTCAGTAATAGCATGCGTGATGTGCCAAGACCTTCAGCTGTGCTCACACACACACGTGAATGCAGAAAGACCTCCGCATTGCTAGCATAATTGTTACATTTGTCTTTCACAACAGGGATCAATAGACCTTATCCCATTCCCTGCTGAAGCATTGCATCTCACACAGACAGTGAATGTGTGTCTACATAAACGCTTGTCAAATGGATTTCTGATTAGGCCTTTTAGCCTTGCCATCTGGGTACAGTAGTCAAGCAAATGTAACATGCCAAGCTGTTTAGCATTTGCATAATGCTAGCTGTCTAGAAACCCTGAATGGCCAAATACTCAGCTCATTTATACTATTATTTTTGTGCCAAGTGCTCTAAATACACACGTACACTACTGTTGCCCTCATAACCTGCTTTTCTAAAACATTCTCACCCTGCAGGAGTCTGTGATGATGCAATTTTGTGGCAACAAACTGGACAAAAAGGACTTCTTTGGCAAATCGGACCCCTTCTTAGTGTTTTATCGCAGCAATGAGGACGGAACGTGAGTAACACCGACACATGAGCGGATTCTTGCCAGCTACACACTGCTCACAGCAGCAATCTCATCTCCAGGCTCTATGTTGGGGAAATGGCTTTCCATTGAATTCCTGTAGGTTAATACCCATGGTCCTTTGCACCTGGATCAGCAGGGGTTCTTTTGGAATGGAACAATCACCCCTTATCTGGTTGATTCTGTTCCTCAATAATTCCAAATTCCTTCACTCAGAGACAAAGATATGGAAGCCCATTTCCTCCACTGAATAAAAAATAAAACGTCATTTGCAAGTTTTTATCTGACATTTTTTCTCAGAATTGCATGATACAAACTTGCAATTGCCTGTTATAAAGTCAGAATTGTGAGTTTATACTCACAATTCTAAATGTATTTCTGTTTTATTATGTTTGTCTCGCAATTCTGACTTTATAACTCGCAATTGCCAGTTTATATCACACAATTCTGAGAAAAAAGTCAGAATTGTGAGTTGCTACTATGCAATTCTGACTTTTATTTAATTGAGAGTCAATTGAGAGTTTATATCACACAATTCTGACTTCATTAATCCAAATTGTGAGTTTATATCTCGTAATTCAGAGAAAAAAAAAAATCTAAATTGTGTTTGTATCACGCAATTCTGAGAAAAAAATTATAACGAGATGTAAACTCGCAATTGTGAGGAAAAAAGTACTTTTATTTTCTGACAATTATGAGATATAAACTCACAATTGTTATAAAGTTTAATATTGAGGGGGGAAAAGATTGATAAGTTCTCAGAATTGCGAGTTTCTATCTCACAATTCTGAGAAAAAAGTTTTTATCTTGCAATTCTGATTTATAACTCGCAATTGTAAGTTTATATTATTCAATTCTGACTTTGTTTGTCCGAATTGCTAGTTTTTATCTCACATTTCTGACTTTATAACACACAATTGTGAGTTTATATTCCATAATTCAGAGAAAGAATATCACAATTGCGAGTTTGTATCACGCAATTCTGAAAAAAAAAATCGTAATAACAAAATTTAAACTTGCAATTGTGAGAAAAAGTCAGAATTGCAACTTTATATCTCGCAATTCTGACTTTTCTAACAATTGCAAGTTTAAATCTCGTTATTCTGAATTTTTTTCTCAGAATTGTGAGATATAAACTCACAATTGTTATAAAGTCCAATTTTGAGGGGTAAAAAGATTGATATGTTCTCAGAATTGCGAGTTTATATCTCTCAATTCTGAGAAAAAGTCAGATTTGTTCGTTTTTATCTTGCCATTCTGATTTATAACACACAATTGTGAGTTTATATCCCATAATTCAGAGAAAAAAGTCAAAAATTGTGAGTTTGTATCATGCAATTCTGAGAAAAAAATAGAATAACAAGATGTAAACTCACAATTGTGAGAAAAAAAGTCAGAATTGCGAGATATAAAGTCGCAATTCTTTTTTTTTCTCAGAACTGTGAGATATAAACTAACAATTGTTATGAAGTCCAATTTTGAGGGGGAAAAAGATTGATATGTTCTCAGAATTGTGAGTTTATATCTCACAATTCTCAGAAAAAAGTCAGATTTGTGTATAACTCGCAATTGCAAGTTGCAATATTATGCAATTCTGACTTCATTTCTCCTAATTGCAAGTTTTTATCTCACAATTCTGACGCAATTTTAAGTTTATATCCCATAATTCAGAGAAAAATTCTCAGAATTGTGAGTTTGTATCATGCAATTCTGAGAAACAAAGAATTGTGAGATTTAGTCACAATTCTAATGTAAACCAGTTCGCTCCACTGAATAAAAGATAGAAAAAGGTAATTGCGACTTTATATCTCACAATTCTTTTTTTTTCACAATTGCGAGTTTACATCTTGTTATTCTGACTTTTTTCTCTCAGAATTGCGTGATACAAACTCGCAATTCTGACTTTTTTTCTTTGAATCATGGGATATAAACTCACAATTGCATGCTATAAAGTCAAAATTGTGAGATAAAAACTCGCAATTCGGAGAAATGAAGTCAGAATTGTATAATATAAACTTGCAGTTGCGAGTTATAGATCAGAATTGCAAGACAAAAACTATAGATATAAACTCACAATTGTTATAAAGTCCAATTTTAAGGGGGGGAAAGATTAATATGTTTTCAGAAGGATGAGAAAAAGTGAGATTTGTGAGTTTTTGTCTTGCAATTCTGATCTATAACTCGCAATTGCAAGTTTATATTATACAATTCTGACTTCATTTCTCCGAATTGCGAGTTTTTATCTCACAATTTTGACTTTATAGCATGCAATTGTGAGTTTATATCCCATGATTCAAAGAAAAAAAGTCAGAATTGCGAGTTTGTATCACGCAATTCTGAGAAAAAAGTCAGAATAACAAGATGTAAACTCGCAATTGTGAAAAAAAAAAGAATTGTGAGATATAAAGTCGCAATTACCTTTTTCTATCTTTTATTCAGTGGCGCAAACTGGTTTACATACAAAGGGGATATTTAGTTTTGAGCAATTTCAGAATGTCTGTGCCTTTATTTGTTTAGGTCAGATTTGAGAGGTTTAACACTTTATTTATTTATTTAAGCTACATTTTTATACACATTACAAAATTGTTTGTCATTTTTTAGTTTATTATTCATTTATTAAAAAAAGATTCAATGACAATTGCATACATTTGCATTAAATACCTGATTGATTTGATATTATAAATTACTGATTTTTTTTTTCTTTTGTGCTATGACCACTAAGTTAGCCAGTGTTTCCATTTGATTACTCCTAATAATATGTAGGATGATGCATCACCATCATCATCATGTGCAGCAACAGTCATCCCTAAATATATTTCAGTTTAGCTGTAAACACACACACACACACACACACACACACACACACACACACACACACACACACACACACACACACACACACACATACCTTATGAGACACATTTTGGAATCAATTATGAGTCAAATCTTTCATGTACTTAAAGGGATAGTTCACCTAAAAAATAAAAATTAAGTCATGTCATTCCAAACCTGCATGACTTAGATATTTTGAGAATTCAGTGTTGTCAATACAATGAAATTCAATTAATAGTTTTCAGTCACATGACTGGCTCGAAGACATGGAGGGCAAAACATCCATAGAACTGCAGCACAAGCCTGTCAATTTTCCATCTGTTTTCCAAGCCATAAATATTTAGATCACCACTCAAAAGAATAAATCAAAGATATGTAAACAAAATGCAAGTTTTAGCCATTTGCAATCCATATAAAGCACCTGCCACAATATTTCAATTACTAAAAACAGTGGCACATTCTAAAACATTTAATGTTAAAAACACTTAATATTGCCTTAATGTACAGTTGAGGTCAAAAGTTTACATACACCTTGCAGAATCTGCAAAATGTTAAATATTTTACTAAAGTAAAAGGGATCATACAAAATGCATGTTATTTATTATTTAGTACTGACCTGTATAAGATATTTCACATAAAAGATGATTACATATAGTCCACAAAAAAATTGAGAAAAAAAAAAGTTGAATTTATAAAAATATAAGACCACATTCAAATGTTTACATACGCTTGATTCTTAATACTGTACCTGAATGATCCACTGCTGGGTTTTTTTTTGTGATAGTTGTTCATGTGTCCCTTGTTTGTCCTGAACAGTCAAACTGCCCACTGTTCTTCAGAAAAATCCTTCAGGTCCCACAAATTATTTGTTTTTTCCAGATTTATTATTTATTTGAACCCTTTCTATCTTATTTTTTCCCACAACTTAAAAATCGTCCTACATCGCTGTTTTATCTTTTTTTAAGGGGTGTTTAACCTTCTTTGTATGCTCACTTAGCACACACTGGGTCAGTACTTCTGCAGCGATGTAGGATAATTTTGAATTGAGTCTTGAAGTTGAGGGACTAAATACGATGGGAGTTCCCTTCCGGGAACTCTACACTGCGTCCTGAAACGCTATGGGGAACGCCATTGGCGGGCCGCACTCTGAGTCATAGTCCAACGTCCAATGAGAAATGGGAGTGACGTCACAGGCGCGGTGACGTCATCGACCAGGAAGTATAAAAGCACGTGCGTTTGAAGCCGGCGTCAGCTTTTGTCATTCAGCGAGAGCGCTCTATGTCTATTGTCTGTCTGTCCCATACTGCTGTTTTTCAGTGCCAGTTTGCACTACTTTTATTTTGAGCAGTATGCCTGGGGGAAAACGTTATTTTAAGAACGAAAGAAGAAAGGCGGTTCAGCAGCCACATAGAAAGTGTGTCCCTCCCTGCCAACGTTTCATTGTTGGTGGGGATACACACGATCTATGTGTGGTCTGCTGGGAGCGGAGCACGCTAGGTCAGCCCTTGAGGGGGCTGGCTGTCCGCAGTGCGAGCGAATGCCGCTGCGGTTGCTCCGTTCCCGGAAAGCCCTCTTTCGTTAGCGTTCCCTGCGGGTCTGGCCCCGCTTCCGTCAAGGTGGAGCGGCAGCTGCACTTGTGGGGATCGCAGCTAGATCTACTAGAGGTAGTGAGACGGGTGATCCCCTATCTCCTTCCCTATCTGGTGGATCGGTAAATCTCCTACTGGATAAGGAAGCCCGCATGCGGTTACTTCCATCCAGAAAGAGTTTTCAACACTTCCCCTATCTTCCTCCGAGGAGGTTGATGTGGAGAACGTTGTCAAAAGTATTCAACCGCCCCCCCTGATCGCCTCGGTATGAGGAGCTGTTGGACGTGCTGACTAATGCAGCAGCTAAGTTAGCACTTCCAAAGCGGAACTTTCTGTTCTTCCCCGATCTGCACACTGAGCTGTCTAGATCAGGGGAAAAACTAGAAAGAAAAGATGATGCCGCGGGTTGAACAGACGCTAGTCAGCTATCTGTCACCCAGCCTGGCATCATCCTTAAAAGTTCCGTCTTTGCTTTCCAGGCCGCCTAAAATAACTTCAGGCTTGATGGGAACTTCAGGCTTGATTCATATTAGGAGCATTGCAGCCCGTTTCCCTCCGGTGAGACCTAGAGGGCGGGATTGGTAACACTCCTGACTGGGGGCTTCAAAGACTAAGCCCGATCTAAGGGTCGTGCTTTAGTCTAAGAGGTCCTCGGCTAAATGGCCCTGATGGCGGTACCACAGGGCCAATGAGGGCAGCCCCTCTCGAAGAGCTAGGTGCTTCACCGCCTCTGAGGAGTACGGTGACCACCTCTCTTCGGGGCCCTCAGGAGATTCGTCAGCTAACCCTGCCGGTGTTACAGGGCGCGGCAGTCTCCTGCGAACATCATTCTCTGGTCTCTCCGCCCGGAAACGTAGTGGAACCAGAGAGTTCGCCACCCCCACGGGGGTTTCCAGAGCGCTTACTTCAGGTGCATCCTGCCAGTTCGCTGTTACAGGTCACCGAGGTAGCTCTTCAAATAAATCCAGAAACCAGCCTCGAGAGGTAGGTTCCCTTAGTAGAATTTCTGGCAGCGTGGAAACTACTGCCAAATATTTCTATGTGGGTCCTGCGTACTGTAGAGAAAGGCTATTGCATTCAATTCGGCTCCAAGCCGCCACCTTTCAGCGGGGTATTTCCTACTCTGGTAGGCCCCGAGCAGGCTCTGGTATTGGAACAGGAAGTAAATACTCTCCTGAGGAAGGAGGCCATCGAGGTGGTCCCTCCTCAACACAGAGAATCCGGGTTCTACAGCCGGTACTTCATTGTTCCCAAGAAGGATGGGGGCCTGCGGCCCATTTTAGATCTCAGACAGCTAAACCTCTCAGTCAGAAAACTGAAGTTCAAAATGTTGACTGTCACACAGGTCGTGTCTCAAATCAGGTCCGAGGACTGGTTTGTCACGATAGATCTGAAAGACGCGTACTTTCATGTCTCCATCCTTCCTCAACACCGGAAGTTTCTCAGGTTCGCTTTCAGGGGCAAAGCTTACCAATACAGAATTCACCCCGAACTTTCACGAAGTGTGTGGATGCTGCTCTGGCTCCACTGCGACTCCAGGGCATCCGCATACTCAACTACATAGACGACTGGCTCATCCTAGCCAGTTCAGAACAGTTAGCGGCTCAACATCGAGATGTTGTTCTTGCTCACATGAAAAAGCTGGGGTTGAGACTCAACGCCAAGAAAAGTGTGCTGTCTCCATTACAGAGAACCACTTATCTAGGTGTAATCTGGGATTCGACCACGATGCAGGCACGATTGTCACCTGCTCGGATCGAGTCGATCCTTACTGCAGCAAATGCGGTCAAGCTAGGCCTGCTACTCACTGTCAAACAGTTCCAAGTACTGTTAGGTCTTATGGCAGCTGCATCCAACGTGATACCTCTTGGACTGCTGTACATGAGACCACTGCAGTGGTGGCTCAAAACCAAAGGGTTTTCCCCGAGGGGGAACCCATTCCGCAAGATCAAGGTCACGCGGCGCTGCCTACGTGCCTTAGTCATGTGGAAAAAGCCCTGGTTCCTTTCACAAGGTCCAGTTCTGGGAGCTCCTTGCCGCCGCGTCACGCTAGCGACAGATGCATCCCTCACCGGGTGGGGAGCGTTCATGAGTGGCCGCTCCGCCCAAGGCCTATGGAATGACCGGCATCACTCTTGGCACATAAATTGCCTAGAAATGCTGGCAGTGTTCCTGGCTCTGAAGCATTTCCTTCCAGACCTAAGAAACCGTCACGTGCTGGTCCGCACAGACAACACTGCGGTGGTCTACTACATAAACCACCAGGGAGGTCTGCGTTCATGCCCCCTATACAAGCTGGCGTACCAGATCATCTTGTGGTCACAAGGGAAGCTTCTCTCATTGAGAGCAGTTCACATTCCTGGACGTCTCAATGTGGGAGCAGACGTCCTGTCGAGGCAGGGGCCGAGGCCCGGGGAATGGATGCTTCACCCCGAGGTGGTGAAGCAGATATGGAGAGTCTTTGGTCAAGCCCAAGTGGACCTCTTTGCGACTCAGGAGACATCGCAATGTCCCCTTTGGTACTCTCTAGTTCCTCCAGCTCCTCTCGGACTGGATACCATGGTACAGACGTGGCCGAGGCTTCGTCTGTACGTTTTTCCCCCGATCGCTCTGCTCCCGGGAGTTCTGGAAAGAGTACGCCAGTACGGAGTACGGCTGCTGCTAGTAGCCCCGTACTGGCCGGCCCGAGTATGGTTCTCGGATATAATCGCCCTCCTCGACGGCTCTCCATGGGAGATTCCTGTCAGGAGGGACCTTCTTTCTCAGGCTGGGGGCGCAATCTGCCACCCCCACCCAGAGAAGTGGAAGTTATGGGCGTGGCCCCTGAGGGGGCACAACTCATAGAAGCTGGTCTCTCAGCTGAGGTTGTTGAGACCATCCTTCAATCCAGAGCTCCCTCTACGAAGAAACTTTATGGTCTAAAGTGGAACCTGTTTGCGTCATGGTGTCATGAACGCCGTCTAGACCCAGTCCACTGCCCGGTTGGTACAGTGCTGGAGTTCCTGCAAACTCGTTTGTCCACTGGGTTAGCTCACTCCACCTTGAAGGTGTACGTGGCGGCTATATCGGCTTACCACGCCCTTCAGGGCGGCCTTTCAGTGGGCAAAAACCCCCTGGTCTCACGTTTCCTCCGCGGTGCACTCAGGCTGAGGCCTCGTGCAAGACCGAGAGTCCCTACATGGGACTTAGCTGTGGTGTTGGAGGCGCTGTGTAAACCTCCCTTCGAGCCTCTGGAGGAGGCCTCCGATCGGATGCTTACCCTAAAAACAGCACTGCTGTTGGCGCTAACATCTCTTAAGAGAGTCGGGGACCTGCAGGCCCTTTCAGTGGCCCCTTCTTATATTGACTTTGCCCCAGAGTTGGCCAAAGCATTCCTCTACCCAAGAGCTGGGTACACACCCAAGGTCCCCTCAGTAACACCACAGACAATAACGCTGCTAGCGTTTTATCCTCCTCCATTCGTGGAGCACGACCAGAGGAAGTATAACTTGATGTGTCCAGTAAGAGCACTAGACACTTATGTCCACAGAGCTGCCCTGTGGCGTAAATCAGAGCAATTGTTTGTCTGTTACGGCCCCCCTAAGAGGGGGTGCCCGGCTTCCAAGCCTACTTCAGTAAGTGGATCGTTGATGCCATCTCTACTGCATACGAGTCCTCTGGTCTCCCATCCCCGATGGGAGTCAAGGCTCACTCAACTCGAGGCGTTGCAGCCTCCAAAGCTCTGATGGCAAGTGTCCCGATCCAGGACATCTGCAGTGCGGCGGGTTGGTCCTCACCTCTAACGTTCGTCAGATTCTACGAACTAGACCTCAGAGCCACTCCGGGCTCAGTCATCTTTCAGCCCTAGCAAAAAGGCTAGGCTCAAGAGGTCAAAAGGCGCTTTCCTTCTAACAAGGAAAAGAGATTCTACCCCTTTCGTTCTGGCAATTTCCCCAGACAAAGACGTATGATTCTCCTCAATAATTGTTCCTCCTGGTCTGGCAGGTCCCCAGACAGGAGATGTATCCCCACCATCTTGGCCTGGCACCTCCCAGGCAAGTGGTGTGTTATCCTGCCTCGTGTGCCCGAGGGCCGAGGCCTGTATTCCTCATGTCTGATGGTTGATCACAGACAGAGATGAATTCCAGTGCCCTGGCAAGATCACCAGGCACTCCTTATGTCCCTCTTGTACTGGCTGTAACGCAGACAATGGACTACCACTTCTCCTCGTGTGCCTGAGGGCCGAGGAGCACTTCTCCCCCTGCGCTGGTCATATGACAGGCAGCGGTTGAGACCCCTATCCTCGTGTACCTGAGGGCCGAGGTCTACTTATCCCTCTTGTCTGGTGGCTGATCACAGACAGAGATGAATTCCAGTGTCCTGGCAAGATCACCAGGCACTTCTTGTGTCCCTCTTGTACTGGCTGTAATGCAGACAAAGGACCACTATCTCTCCTCGCGTGCCTGAGAGCCGAGGAGCATTTCTCCCCCTGCACTGGTCTCATGACAGGCAGCAGTCGAGAACTCTATCCTCGTGTGCCCGAGGGCCGAGGCTCAGGTATCCCTCTTGTCTGGTGGTGGATCACAGACAGAGATGAATTCCAGTGCCCTGGCAAGATCACCAGGCACTTCTTGCGTCCCTCTTGTACTGGCTGTAATGCAGACAAAGGACCACTATCTCTCCTCGTGTGCCTGAGGGCCGAGGTTTATTTATCCCTCTTGTCTGGTGGTGGATCACAGACAGAGATGAATTCCAGTGCCCTGGCAAGATCACCAGGCACTTCTTGCGTCCCTCTTGTACTGGCTGTAATGCAGACAAAGGACCACTATCTCTCCTCGTGTGCCTAAGGGTCGAGGTTATTTATCCCTCTTGTCTGGTGGCTGATCACAGACAGAGATGAATTCCAGTGTCCTGGCAAAATCACCAGGCACTTCTTGTGTCCCTCTTGTACTGGCTGTAATGCAGACAAAGGACCACTATCTCTCCTCGCGTGCCTGAGAGCCGAGGAGCATTTCTCCCCCTGCACTGGTCTCATGACAGGCAGCGGTCGAGAACTCTATCCTCGTGTGCCCGAGGGCCGAGGCTCAGTTATCCCTCTTGTCTGGTGGTGGATCACAGACAGAGATGAATTCCAGTGCCCTGGCAAGATCACCAGGCACTTCTTGCGTCCCTCTTGTACTGGCTGTAATGCAGACAAAGGACCACTATCTCTCCTCGTGTGCCTGAGGGCCGAGGTTTATTTATCCCTCTTGTCTGGTGACTGATCACAGACAGAGATGAATTCCAGTGTCCTGGCAAGCTTTACCAGACACTTCTCGAGTCCCTCTTGTACTGGCTGTAATGCAGACAAAGGACCACCATTTCTCCTCGAGTGCCTGAGGGCCGAGGCTCATTATCCCTCTTGTCTGGTGATGCGTCACAGACAGAGATGTATTACCACTCGCGTCCTGGCAAGATCACCAGGCGGAGTTACCACAGTGTCTCATCAGGTGAGTATTCTAGACACTTTCCCTTCTCGGTCTTGCGAGACCAGACGAAGGACGACATGACCTCGTGGGCTCGAGGGCCGAGGTACTCTCTTCCCTCTGATCTGGTGGGCTCCACAGTCAGAGATGTATTACCACCCATGTCCTGGCAGGTTCCCCAGGCTGAGGTTTGTATTGTATTGTAACGCTGTCTTTTCCCCCCTTGTTCTAGCAGACACTAGGCAGGGTGCGGAAATTATGGGGGCGTTGATACCTCGTTCCCCATAGCGTTTCAGGACGCAGTGTAGAGTTCCCGGAAGGGAACGTCTCAGGTTACGTATGTAACCCTGGTTCCCTGAGGGAACGAGACACTGCGTCTCGGACCATAATTCCCGCATCCCTGCTGCGCTCGTTTCATTCCTTTGAAGCTGACGCCGGCTTCAAACGCACGTGCTTTTATACTTCCTGGTCGATGACGTCACCGCGCCTGTGACGTCACTCCCATTTCTCATTGGACGTTGGACTATGACTCAGAGTGCGGCCCGCCAATGGCGTTCCCCATAGCGTTTCAGGACGCAGTGTCTCGTTCCCTCAGGGAACCAGGGTTACATACGTAACCTGAGACGTTTTTCGACATACCCTAAGTGTCATGTACTGGGGGAAAAAAACAGAGTTCAGGCAGAGAAAGACAAGACTAGCATTTAAGGTTAAAAAGTATATAAATTGTAATAAAAATATTATAAATAATAATTTCGCTAGATAAGACCCTTCTTCCTCATCTGGGATCATTTACAACCGCATTTGGGATCGTTTGAAGCCGCATTTAAACTGTATTTTGGAAGTTCAAACACGGGGCACCACTAAAGTCCACTATATATTTCCCTCAAAAAACATAATTTCTTTACGACTGAAGAAAGAAAGACATTGACATCTTGGATGACAAGGGGGTGAGTACATTATCTGTACATTTTTGTTCTGGAAGTGAACTTCTCCGTTAACTGTTCAGGACAAACAAGGGACTCAAGAACAGCTATCACAAAAAAAAAAAAAAGGCTATGGATCATTCAGGTAACAACAGTATTAAGAATCAAGCGTATGTAAACTTTTGACCGGGTTTATTTTAATAAATTCAACTATTTTTTATTGTGGACCACATGTAAACGTCTTTACAATATGTAAAATATTTTATTCAGGTCAGTACCAAATAAAAAACAACATGCAATTTTTTAAAGTGGAAAGTGCAATTGATCCTTTTTATTTTGCTAAAATAATTAACATTTTCCAGATTCTGCAAGGAGCATGTAAACTTTTGACCTCAGCTGTATTAAAACAGTGTTATTAAAAGATCAAATTCAGTATACACCTTATTGATGATGCATACTTTACATAGAAAATGAGATGTACCCACTAAATAGTTAAGTGTTTTCTTTACAATGGTTTTCTATGGGAAAACATTAAATGTGAAATTTTGTTTATAACATTTGGATTGTGGTTCATCTGCTCGCCTGTACAAAGTCATCAATAAGGTGTATACTGAATTTGGTCTTTTAATGTCACTGTTTTAATATATTACTACTTACAAATCTCGTAAAAATAACTGGCGGTCAATATTGAAAATGCTTGTTTTCCCCTTCAGGTGGACGTTCCTGTAAGGTTGTGACGTCACATGACTATAAATGGTCACCAAATTAGTTAGCCAACATACTTTAAAATATATATATTTTTAAATATCTATCCCTTTAATGTAAGTGATGAGTTTTAGAGAGATTACAAAAGAGCCTTCACCCCCCTGAACCATGAGGACGTGAGGTAAACAGTATGTGTGTGTGTGTGTGTGTGTGTGTGTGTGTGTGTGTGTGTGTGTAAGAGAGCAAATAGGAAAAAGGCCAGTATTGAGCTGTGTACTGAGGCCATAACTGAACAATCCATTTATGTCTCTGTCCTTTAGAGAGCAGAGTCTGTTTTTTAAAGTAAATCCTGAGGTGATTTGACAGAGGTATAGTGAGAGAGGGATAGCTGAAGGACCAGCATCAGAAAGTCAAACCAAATGTGTCAAATATTTGCTCAGTTTCGGAAACAGTCGTGTTGATGCTTAGCAATAAAACCAATACAGATTTCCAACAATAATTACCCCCTATTTGGACAGTTTTCAATGTTTTGAACAGAAAATATTTCTGCAAAGCTCCACAGTGAAGATTGCCAAATAAAGTGTGATTTCAGCTTAGGCAAACATGATCAGCTTGTGTGTATGTATGTATGTATGTGTGTGTGTGTGTGTGTGTGTGTGTGTGTGTGTGTGTGTGTGTGTGTGTGTGTTAAACTCCACTTTCTACTTTAAAAATTTGACTAGTTTTAGCTCACATTTGAATTATGTCTTCAAACTAGGGTTGTCAATCAATTTAAACATATTAGCACACAATTTCATCAATGCCTACAGGCTTGTTTAAATATAACACTTTCTGTTAATTGCGACATTCATATAAATGTATGCACTGTAAATTTATGCAATGGTATTCTTCTCAAACTACAAACAGATTTTATATACTGACTGCATAAAACATATTGGTATTGCAAACTCAATGCAAATCTGTATTAACATAATAAAACAACATTCATCATTCCATTTACATACAGTATTTTTACATGTGTAGAGATGCAATCTCCTGCTGGTATTCATGTTAGCATTCTTTGAATGTTGGTGTTTAATTTGTAAGGCTCTGATTATGATGAAATTCCACTGTAGACTGGAAATGACTTCAGAGAATGGCTTTATTTTTGATCAATTATCTTTGCTCGGTAAGGTGGTCATTATAAATCATTAACTGATAATCAAATACAATGCTACAGCTGTTTCTCTGAGACAGAGAAAGAAACTATTCTCGTTAGTTCCAAACATTCTGAGCAGTTTTTAGAACCAGAGTAAAGGGAATAAATCACTTCCAATTTCAAAGAGTAGACAAACAATGCAAAAAATGCTTTTCTTAGACTTGTCTTGTTTCCAGCCAAAATATCGAAAAATTCTTAAATCAAGAAGGATTTTCTAGACGGGTAAAAATGATTGTCTTGTTTTCAGAAAAAGCAAATCAAAATTAAGTGCGTTTTTGCTTGAAACAAGCTAAATAATCTGCCAATTGGGTAAAAAAATAATCTTGTTTTCTAATTGAAATAAGATATTTTTGCTTGCCCCATTGGCAGATTATTTTGGAAAAACTTGTTTGTTTGTTTTTCTGAAAACAAGACAATAATTTGTCTACTAGAAAATCCTTCTTGATTCAAGATTTTTTAGATATTTTGGCTGGAGACAAGACAAAAAATCTAAGTAAGAAGTCAAATGAATACATTTCTTAAAGGCATTTATGTATGTGCTAATGTTTGATCTCAAACATTTTTATTTTATGACAACTTACACTATATATATGTCCAACTATTATCCTGTTATCTTACAGATTTACCATTTGCCATAAGACAGAGGTGGTGAAGAACACGCTGAACCCTGTGTGGCAAGCCTTTAAAATCCCCGTCAGAGGCCTGTGCAATGGCGATTATGACAGGTATGGAATGATTTGTACTGCGTGCTTTAATTGTTTGGAAACAATATTTTGTTGCCATGAAGTACTTTGATTTGAGCTCTTCACATTTGAACTTTGGTTAAATTTTATATTCACACTTTTGTCTGGAAATCACACATTAATTAAATCTTTCATTCCTGCGGTTACTTTGTTACCTCTAACCTGTATTACATTTGTCTATTAATAAATATTAAATGTAAAACAATTTGTTACAAAAAAATTACTAGGTTTTGATTTAATAATAGTTGGAAAACTAGTTACATGTAACAGCGTTACGTAATTTAATTACAAAATAAGTGTAATCTGTTACAGTTACTGAGAAAAAATGTGTAGTTAAATTACAATTACTTATAAAAAGTTTACGATTATAAAGGGGGTTACATCTGAATACATCTTGAATTAATCTTTGATATTTCTTGTTTTGATTTTAAATCTGTGTTAAGGTGCTGAAATCTGATTTTGTGGTGGCTGTGCTTTAAAATTAAATTTTTAGAATCTTATGCTGCCTTTATGCGCTATAAGAGTTATCTTAAATATGTTAATGTTTAAGTTTCTTAAACGGAAATTGGATGTGAATGGTGGTTAAATGTCTCTTATGCTCATAAAGTTCCCTTTATTTGATCAAAAATACAGAAAAAAAGTAATATTATGAAATATTCCAATTCAAAATAACAGTTTTTTATTTCTCTGTGATGCAAAGCTGAATTTTCATCAGCCATTACTCAGTCTTCAGTGTCACATGATCTTTCAGAAATCATTCCAATATACTAATTTATTACTTTTATTATCAATGTTGAAAAAAAGTAGTGCTGCTTAAAAAATTTGTGATTTCTGAAGGATCATGTGACACTGAATATTATAGTAATGATGCTGAAAAATCAGCTTTGCATCACAGGAATTAATTATATTTTAAAGTATATTAAAATAGAAAACCACTATTTTAAATTGCTCTAAAATTTCACAATATTACAGTTGTTTTCTGCGTAAATAAACGCAGTCTTGATGAGCAGAAAAGTCTCCTTTAAAAAGCATTAAAAATCTTGCTTTCATGAACAAAAAATGTGAAGCATTTTGAATGTTTTATAAACAGTAAAACAAGCATATATTTGCTGCGATTTCTAGTCCGATAAGATTAGGAACTACACTCCCATTCCGGCGTAATAGTCAAGGAAGTTTGCTGCCGTAATATGGCCGAAGCAGGCGCAGTAATATCACGCAGCACCTGAAATTAGTTCCCTGCTTGGTTAGCATTTGAACATGTGCTACGTGATATTGCTTCACCTGCTTCGGCCATGTTACGGCAGCAAACTTCCTTGACTATTACGCCGGAATGGGAGTGTAGTTCCTAATCTTGTTGGCCTAGAAATCGCAGCAAATATATGCTTGTTTTACTGTTTATAAAACATTCAAAATGCTTCACATGATTGTTCATGAAAGCAAGATTTTTTATGGTTTTTACAGGAGACTTTTCTGCTCATCAAGACTGCATTTATTTACATTTTTCGCTGGTATTAGTACACGATATAACTACAGAAGAGTCAAGTTTTAAATAGGACATATATCAAAACTCGTTGGTCATTTTTGAACGCAATGCTATTGGTCTAATAGGATTCAATGATCTATGCTAAGCTATGCTAAAAGTGATATCGCCAAAACAGGAGAATGGCTGAATGGATTTCAAAATGGTAAAACTCAACTTACTAACTCGGGGGGAGTTGGAGTTGGAGAATTTCCAAAAAAAGTGGAATGTTCCTTTAAGACATGGTTTTTGGGCGTTAAATAATGCTGCAAACACCAGTAATTTGACAAGTGATTTATTTTAATACTCTCCTCCCATAAATTTTGCGTCTAAAAGGGAGACTCCTACAAATGCATATTCAATAAGGTCAGATGCAAAAATAACTGTGTCCTTGCCTTTTCAGTGGTAATCCTTCACTGCACGTCCTTATTTTCTGGTATTTTAACGTTGGTAAATCTTGCTCTAAGTTGGCACAGAAGAAATTAGTTTAGACTTAAAGCTAATATTAAGAGACATGAGACAACATAGAAGAGAATCCCAACTGCTAAATGGAATCCCAGAAGCCTCCATCATGAGTAGCTCAAACAGGGCTCTTGCTGTGTGGCGATAAAGCGAGAAGCTTCCTCCCCGTAGCGGTACTCACTGATGAGCATCGATCGGTACCATAACGTACTCTCCCACACAATTCCTCGGCTTTATCTCTGATTGAACATGTTGGAAACGAAAGAGAGAGAGAGACAGACGGATCGGAAGAGCGCTGGGTATCCAGAGGAGTCTGGGACGCGAGATAAGCCAGCGCACATGCTCTAATAAAGAAGCACGGAGTGTCTCGCTGATGATAACACTGAGAATGGGTGCTAAGGGGTGCTGTGGGGATTGGGTTGTTGTTAGCATGTGTTGCGTTAAAGCTCTATGTAATTGACAAAGCTGTTCTATTTGAACTGTGCAAACTCATCACTCGCCTGTCACGCCACGGACAGCAGGATTTGTAATTATTTTCTGTCAAAAGGCATTAATCCAGCTCTCTAGCATGTGAAATATTTTTTTCATTTGCCTTCCTGAAAAGAAAGTGCCATGGAAGGAATAATCAATAGATTTTAGTTATAATTCCAGTTATAAAAATGAAGCTCTGACTTTAAAATCTAATGGGCCTACAAAACACGCACAAACATAATTTGAATTCCATATTACATGCCAAATCACTACTTTGAGAATGTCAACCATAAACAGCCTCTATATTGGAATGATCAAATTGACTGTAATTATTATAGTAATTATAATTACAAAACATTATGAGGAAACTGACTTTTCAGAAAGTTACTTTCCACTTAAACATCTGAAGAAAGTTCCTGTGATTTTACAATACCCCATGACACCTGATGTTTGTTCTTTGTTCTGCAAGGTTTTAAAAATGAACAAGGAGGTTAATTAGTGCCACATTTTAAGTATTTTTCTGTCATCAACAATGAAGCCGTACACATATTCTTTTTTGGTGTGATGATTATTACCATGGAAACAAATAATTTCGAAGTCCAACGACATGAACAGCTCTTTAGTATCTCAGCGTTGTCATCTCATGAATATGGTAATTCCGACATGACATGAACACAGCTTTAGGCTAATAAAACTATATTACTTTGGAACAGTTCATTAGAATTCATGCATCACTATTTTTGTTGTTTAGTGCATGCAGTGTTTGTGCTATGGAATTAATTTACATAAATGATACAAATATTATAATGCAAAACACCTCACAATGATACATTAAAATGTGTGACTTGTTACAAAGAGGTGTGATTTTACTTTTAATAGTGATCAAAACTACAATTTCTTCTAGCAGACAATACATTTCGATAGACTTATGATGAAAAATGGACAGATTAGACTTTTCTCATTATACGTGAAATACAAGGTGTATGAAGCTGGTGAGGAAATTCACACAAATGCACACAAATGTTAATTCTGTATCTCTCTTTCTCTTAACAGAACGATCAAGGTTGAAGTGTATGACTGGGACCGGGATGGCAGGTAATGAACTGTAAACAGTCACACGAAGCTTAATATATTCACCTGACACATCCATTAATTTGTAATGTAATGTACTGATAGCTAAAGCCTTCTGACAGGAGCACAGTAAATGAGCATTAAATGCTCTTATGCTCAAATTGTACAGCATTTTAAGTACTTTTTTTATTGGAGTATATTGGTATTTGCAACTGGAAATAGTAATAATAAATAGAAAATATAGCTGCAAGCTGCGATTAGCAGTGTTTAAGCGCTTTAAGGCATTTAAGCACAGACGAAAAAAGACATTACATGTTATTTGTCATTCCTGTAATGACCTAAATCAATAATAAAGAACAGCATTTTTGGCAAATCCAGATCATTTACCATAGAAATACGATCTTTTTTAACGTTTATGACTGGTATAACGCCAGCCGTGGCTTTATCGCCCTTAAACTTTTGAATACTTGTTAAAGGAACACTCCACTCTTTTTGGAAATAGGCTCATTCTCCAACTCCCCCCGAGTTAATAAGTTGAGTTTTACCGTTTTGAAATCCATTCAGCCGTTCCCCTGTTCTGGCAATATCACTTTTAGCATAGCTTAGCATAGATCATTGAATCCTATTAGACCAATAGCATTGCGTTCAAAAATAACCAACAAGTTTCTGTATTTGTCTATTTAAAACTTGACCGTTATATCGTGTTCTTAGACCGGCGGAAAATGTAAAGATGCAATTTTTAGGCCGATAAGATTAGGAACTATACTCCCATTAAGGCCCTGGGGAGGGGGGGGGGTGTTGGAGAATTAGCCTATTTCCAAAACAAAGCGGAGTGTTCCTTTATAAGTCACCTGTCGCATGTGCTCACCAGGGTTTGTGAAGTTTTGATTTTTCGCTTAGGCTTTATAGGTTTTGGGGTATATTTACACAGGTCCGTTTTTTAAACGACCTCATTGTAGCTTCCCAAATGATAAATTTCAACATTTTTCTGATCATTATTGACCTAGAGAGTCCAGAGAATCCCACTGCAGTCGTGTTTTTCAGGTTGAGTGAAAAACCTAGGACTATTTTGCAAAAGCATGTTTTTTACCTACTTATTTTCTCAATCATTAGCTGTAACAAATGGTTTTATTGACAGCAGTGGTTCTAGAGACAAAGTTGTTCGGAATGAGGAGGTGTATCATGTGTACGAATATTGTGCGTATGTGTAAAAAGCCGCACAATATACAATTGTTTACGCTATTGAAAAATGTGAAATCGACCCCCAGTGGCCAATTTCTTTCAAATTTCTCACTGTCCTTTAGAGTCGTGAGTCAAACAGTCCCACCAAGTTTTGTTCTGATCGACCTCTATTAAGCTTGTCTAATAGGTGCTCAAAGTACATGCTTGTTGTGAATTGGCGAAGAAAACTCATTTGGTTCAAAAGTGGCCCTGACCCTTTTAAACATTTTAAAAAGTCCCTTTGCGACAGAGAGTTGAAAGTTCTTTTTTTTTTGATAATAATTGATATTCACTGTCCAGAGATTCTGGTTTGGCTCCGATCGGGAAAAAAAAACCTAGGACTAGTTCGCAAAAGTTGCAAAAATACCTGAACATTTCGCCATTGGTGATGAGCGAATCCGAGGCGTGTTTTGTCTGGTGTGAGCCATACATAAGACGAATTAAGTATGGTTAAGGAGTTATGAGCGATTTCGTACTTTTGATCACTGTAGTGCCCCCGTCAGGCCGATTGGGGCGAGCCTTGGTGACGTTGTAGACAGTTGGAGTACTACATCCCTCAAAGTTACAAGTCCCCATGACTTACGGTTTGATCTGCACGATCAGTTTTACATGGAGATTGCTAATCCTTAGCCACTCTTAACAATTACAAAGGGGTTACAAGTTAATAAATTTAGTTATATACTTTAATTTAGTTATTATTATGGTCAAAACATGTATGTAAAGATGCCAAATAAAGATGCGAAAGCCGAAATACACACTTTTGTGTTTCAAAACTCAATACGAGTATGTGTTCCAACATGTTCCGACACTTTTTGGTTGAAATGTATTATAAATTATAATGTATATGTATTGTATATATTATAAACGTATCATATCTACATTTAGCAAGCACTTTTGTATGTGTTTGGAACCCCAAAAAAGCCTGATCAGTTCATCACATTCATTTACATAAAAGATCATAGTGATTTTAAGGGATTTGCAGGGTGCTTTGATCTAAGATAATTAATTGTTTTATTTCATAGCATGCTAAAAGGCTGAGTACTGTTGAAACAGATCAGAGGAACATTTATCAGAGTCAAATACGCTTATTATGAAACAAATGTAATGTTCTACATGCTGACAAATCTGTGTGTATGTGTGTTTAAACAGCCATGACTTCATTGGAGAATTCAGCACGAGCTATAGAGAACTGTCAAGAGGTCAATCACAATTTAACGTGTATGAGGTAATCTGATTTTATTACTTTTATTAAGCTATATTGTGTTAATTTGCAGAGCTCATTAACATGTTACTTTTTCAGAAAAATGTTTTCACAGTATAATATACTGTAGCTTACAGTATAAATTACTTGTATTACAAGAAGACTGCATCTTTTGACCTAATAAGTGAGAAAGAAGTAAATTAGGTGAGGACTTTGAGAAACTTACACTTAAAAGAAACACATTTAAATACAACAGATCTCAGTGCACAAATATATCTAAATTATTAAACACAGTTGATTTTGACATTTATCAGCACAATTGATTTTGACATTTAACATATTTTCCACTTCAGTTGGCCTGCATATGACTTGTAATGTTAGTCAAGGAGCTTGTCATGGCCATTTTTCAGCCTTTTTTTGTTTTGCTTTTCATTTGCCGCAAAAAGAGTAATTATTTGAAGCTTGTATTGTTATTCAAAGCAAGATTTTTTACCAGTATTTCAGAAAGTAAATAGATGAATAAATTAATTATTTCGTAGATAGTGTATATAGACACAGTATATACTAATATTAGCTATTTTTGCTGATGTACGTATCTTTAAAGTCTCAATATAAACCTCATCTTACAGCACATTGTTGCACTTGAATCAAATTTAGATTCTATCATTTATCCCGTAAACTACCCGTCATTCAATAACAATTACATTATAAAAAGATGCACAAAACAATACAAGCAGTAATGAACAACTTAAATGGTTAAGATCATACTGAAATTATGATTTAAAAAAGGAAATGAATGAATGAATGAATGAGCTACACACAGACAGGAAAATAAGGTTTTGACAGACTACATTTTACATTTTACTGTACACATTTGGTGCTAGTTTTTCTTTTGTTTGGGCAATCAATGTGCTGCCACAAAGTCATAAAGCTGGAGTTTTTTGTAGCTTATTTTCATTCATTCATTCATTCATTCATTTTTGTATGTATGTATTTGACTGGGGAGGAAATGTTGAATTCTGAAAGCCACAGTATATTTTCAAGTCAATTTTCTCTGTGAGTTTTTATAGTCATAATTTATACTACTTATAAATATAGCCATTGTTTAAGTTAAAACGTGATAACAGAGAGATATGTTCACTTTTGTCTTTGAGAATATTAAACAAATTTTAACCTTGTGTTTTCTTAATTAGAGTGAGTTAGATTTAGATTTTACACTGTCATTTAAGAGAAGTGCTTAACAATGTGAGGATTTCGAGTCACAGATCTAAAGAGATGTTGGCAGATGCTCCCATCCTACAGGCTTGTTCATGATTCATTCAGCATTAGTGAGTGGGAGGAACAGATATCTTATTTTATATTTTTATATATCTGGCTCACGCTTTTCCATATGTGAATAATCATCACTTGTAATAACATTCTTTCATTGTGTTTGGTCTTATACTTGTCAAACATATTTCTCTAGTATTTGTATCTTTTTTTCTCCATTTGTCTTTTCTTGCATGCACAAATGCACTCATGGGGAATTTGAATGGAGCAATGCATTTAACAATTCTGGTTCCAATTTTCTGTAATGATTCCACTAATAAGATAAGATAATGCTAAGGTGGCATAGTGGTATTGAGGACTAAGACTGCAACTTAAAAAATAAAGTGAAGCGATCCATGATCAGTTTATTAATTCAAAATTAAAACATGTTACTGGAAAATGTACTTTTAAAATTATAAATACATAGCCATTTTAGAGTTGATTATTTAGTTCATGTTTAAAATGCTGGTTCAGTGTTGTTTTACACAGTTTTGAAAGAGGCTATAAGGAAAGAAAATTATATTTTGAGGCAGATGTCATTTACATAGCTTAAATTTAACTCTGGAGTGTAGAAGGGGTGTTGTGTAATGTCATACAGTACATGCATCTCAATTATGTAGCGTTTATTCAGTCTCGTACAAATTCCATTATCCCGTAAATGATTGTCACTTTTCTCTGCACAGGTCATAAACCCCAAGAAGAAAGGCAAGAAGAAAAAATATCTCAATTCTGGAACTGTAAGCAAACATTTTTCATGCTACATTCTTGATAGTGTATGATTCGGAACTAAAAGTAACATTCACTCGGTGAAAGGACCAAAATATTGTTTATATATACTGTGTATTGTACAATGAGAACATTTAATTCATAAAAACTGTTATTAAGGTGGTTATGAAGGTTGTTATGATGTGGAAATTTGAGATGACATTGGAATTTTACAAGTTTTGATACCACATAAAGAATCAATGCTAGCCCAACTAATGTAAGTAAAAGAAATCATGCTTACTGAAAACAAATAACAGTTAGTAATACAGTTAGTTATACAATTGTAATTGCCGTGTAAATGCATTCATGCCAATTCTGAACAGCCACTTCAAAAGCATTTCTGTGGCACCTTTACAGTCTAAATTTGCCATGTATTTATACAGTTTACTTGAGGTTTAAAATACGTTGTCAAACATTTTTTGCCTTCTTTGCTGACAAATTTCTATTATCTTCAATCCATCTTAGTCCAAGTCATAATTTTGTGCACAGTCTTACTTAAAATAACACAAGATCAAATTAAAATCTCTTCGGTCTCATAAAAGAATGTACGTTGTGACTATAGATAATTTTGACTCATGTCAAGGATGGCAACAGCCAGTAAAACTGTTGACCTGCCATTTATAAAAATTAGACCTAAATTTATAGCGTAATATTATCTAATTACTTACCGTCCCAGTAGTAGAATAAATTTAGTATAAATACGGTACTTTGAATTTGACAAGCTACATTTTCAAACAAGCTTTTTTGGTGCTGTTTTGTTGTGTATGCCTGGGCCAGTATTTTTTTACTTAAATCAGAATCAGTTTTACTTGGAAGATTCTGTGAATCGTTGATATAACAGCATACAGAATCCTCATGGGATTTTCTGGCTTCATATTTCCAGGTGACACTGCTATCGTTTCTTGTTGATACCGAAGTCACCTTCCTGGATTACATCAAAGGAGGGTAAGTGATGTTTTGCTTATTTGCAAACACTTTGCTTTCTTTACAATCAGCTTCTGAGCTGGAAACCCCAACAGACAACACATGCCTGTGGAAAGCAAAGTGACTTGGTGCATTTAAATTCTCATATTACCAGTGGTGACAACACAGCTGTATTTGGCTGTGATCCCAAACCACCCTGAAACTAGGTTGCGTCCTCAACAGCAGGTCTCGACAGGTTCTTGAAGTCCAGTTTGAGTGCTTCTGGGTAATTACACTGGCAGTACAGATGACAGACTTCATACAAACAAGCCGGGCACAATGAGTGATCAAGTCCATTCATGGCAGATGATAGATGAGGCAGCGTTGCTAATCTTAGCACAGGTGTTTGCTATGTGTGTGCGATTAAATGCGAAGGGTAGGCAGGGTGCATCCATGCATGGCAGATTGCACACCCACATTGAGCGCTACTTTTCATTATGTTGGCAAGAGGGAGGCTGCGGTCACCTCTGCTCTGACACCACACCGCCAGGCGTCTATTTTAATGGCTACTCCTTCCTTTTATTCTGAGATGTTTTGGTGAAAGGTCAGTGAGCTCGAGCTGAATTTGTCTACTCCTGGAGGGTACAGTCTGCATGTGTCTCTCACACTTCCTGTAACAGTTTCAGTACTGTAAACTGGTAGAATGTTGGTTTTAGATGTGTAGTAATCAAACACAATGCGCTTTTGGATTTAGGATTTGGAGATGAAGATAATCAGTAAATAATGACACAGGTGATTTCAAATTGCATTTTCACTGCAGCTTCAAAGGACTCCACATGATCCCTGCCAAGTGTCTTATCTAGCGAAACGATCAGTCATTTTCTAAAAAATATACAAATGTATGTACTTTTTTAACCACAAATCCTCATCTTACACTAGCTTTGTGTCCAGTCCTTCACAAAGTAGTCGCGTTGGAAATTATCGACGGAAGTATCAACCCAGTGTTTACAAAGCACATGCCTGAAGAAAGGAAGACATGAACATCTTAGATGACATGGGAAGTGAGTAATTATTAGGAAATTTCAAGGGTTTAAGGGTCAATGACGTATAAGAGTATCAACAAAAAAGAAAATCCTTAATATAGCTGCAAGCAGCGATGACAGGCCCAAGCCATCAAGTCAGCCGCCACACGCTGAAAGTTGTTTGGCGCAGTGTGATCTATATGTGCACTGAGTTTCATATGTATATGTGCAAGTATGTATGATATATGGTCCTCCGCATTCTAGGGGCGCAGTAGAGTCCATGTGTCACACCCATGTACTAGTCTCTGCCGGGCTCTAATGGCTGTGGAGTTCAGGGTGTGTGCCAATTTTCAAGAGTTTGTGAGCATCTTAATGGCCCCAAAAGCCCCAAAAACCTTGACGAAAAGTAAGAATAATAATGAGATATAATAATAGAATTGTAATAATAACACATTTAAGTAATTTTATAAACGTGCCTTAGAAAAAACATTACTGTGTGCAACTAAAGACATAACAATGGCATTTTAAGATCAGTCAGTCAGCTCAGACTTACATTGTAGTCTAGGACTAGGCTTAACCCTTGTTTTTGAAAGCAGGGGGAGGATTCCTAAGGCTTAGGCCCTATTAAAAGAAAAATAAAAAGTTCTTGTGGTTGCACTTTTTGTATTCATGTTTTTTTTTTTTTTTTTTTTCATTTTTATCTCAAGAAAAGTTTCAGTTTAATAACGTAAAGTAAAAAATGCTAATGTGTGGCTTTAAAAGACTTAGAATATGAGCTACTTTTATGATTCTTTTATGTTACTTCTGCAGCTTTTCAGTTATGGTCACAGCTGTTTGAAGATTCTTCAAATATATATAACTTTGTATTTCATGGACAAAAACAACAACATGCAATAATAAACAATAGCAGAATCTAACTATTTTTAAGCATGTAGAGTAAATAACATGCAAATTCACAGTGAGTGCACTATTTTTTTTTCAGGCGAAAACTCCAAAGCAATGTTTCTTGGCAGTAATGGCCGCTGTGTTTTTTGCTGCATGTCATTGTGTGAATGGCTAAAGTGGAAAGTTGTGTAGGGCTGTAAATGGATTCTGTCGAGAACTCTCTCCCATTACGTAATAGCAGCCACGGTTTCCCTATTTATGCACATTTTTCCTCTGCCGTGATAAAAGCTTCTCTGCACCTGTTGGCTGTTGCGGTATGAAACACTGTTAGTGTAATTCCACATGACAGTGTTTGTGCTGTAGCCCACAGCAAAATGCTCCAAATAACTGTGAGCACGCTTAACAGTTTGGAGCAAAAGTTGGTAGATACTTGTTCAAGATTTAAAAATAGTTAGAGAAGTTGTAGTTAGGTACAAAAGTTATATTTTAAAATATTTTTACATATGTAACATAGTTTACTGAGAAGGGAACAAGAAGCTGCGTAATGGCGTTGACGCTATCAGAACACTTCCGTCTGAACCAATGTGTAAAGCATTTGTACTCGCCAATCTGATTGGCATAACATAATGACATGGTGATGAAAAGTAGTACATAACTTTGATGCTGCGTCATGGCATTGACGCTATGGGAACATCAATACCAAAGCATAAACCAGACATAAAAGGTAAATATTCTCTTGCTCTGAAGAGTGCAGTTCCATTATTACCAATATAGCCACATATTAACAGTATATGAGCAATATGACACTCATAGCAGTGCGATATAGCTGGGATTCAGCCGTGCTGCGCAGATATACAGCCATATCGCGCTGCTACAAGTGTGACATTGCATTTATCCAACAGTTTGACAGCACAAGTGTGTTCTTTAAAAAGCCTCTTTTGTGTGGAGCTACTATCTTCCACCACAGATTCAAATCTTAGTTTGACAGTTTAACAGCTGAGCCCAAACCTCCATTACTAATTCGAAAATGTCACTTTAGAACTAGTAACAAAGGAATGTTAAGTCGCTTCATTGAAGTTTGTTGTATTATGTAGAGTATTACAAGAGAAAAATCAGCTGAGCGAGTGTGTTACCTGCATCTGATACCAGCATTCATTCTGTAGGTCATTCTTATATCCATAATCACCAAATCAGCTTGAATGCTTACTGAGGAAAGCGATATCTTTGTCTCAGTTAAGGGGATTTCCCATGATAGCGCTAGTCAATGCATTTGTCGGTTGTGTCCCTATAGTTGCATCTTATAAGGCTGTTTAAAATAATAATAATGTTGTTGTTTTAGTCCCTTTCAGTATAAAAGTCCTTGCGACTCAATCATAAAGACAGTTGTAATAATGTAACTTTCTCTAAAGATCAAATCATAATCACTAACAGATCTTTTCTCAGTAGCAAAATGCCATATTAGTTATATAAAATATTATTTGTTGAGCAATATATATAAATGAACAACAACAGCCAATAAAGAAACATAAGTTTGTACAATAGGAAATAAACACAAGCAAATTATTTAGTCAAAACTACAAAAGCAGCACTCTAGAGACATCAATTAAATAAATATTAAAAATACATTAAACTTAACTTTAACCTTTGCTGTGGAACAAGTTATACGTTAATAAGACCAAAGATTGCCCATTTATTATAAACAAATTGAAGTTTACCTTGTGTAACACCATCTCCACAAATTCCCAAAGAACTGGCTGAGTGTGATGAGTCGCTGCCTCCCCCCTAATTATCATCACCACCCCGTCCCTTATTCGCCACCCTTCTCCAGGCTCCCGACGGGAGTGGGTGTGAATGGGAGAGGAGGGGCGCGGAAACGTCTCGGGCTGGCGGCGTGTGATGAGGAGCACCTGAATGGAATGAAGCCTCATCACCGCCGCTGTTTAAATGCCGAGCGCGCCTCTCCTCAGGAGACCGGTCTCTCCCCCGTGCATGCACGCTGGTGTCCTCGCGGGTCCAGGAAGGGGTGAAAAGGGAAGCCAGCGCCGCCAAGAAGGACGAGCCGCCGGACCCATGGTCCGGCTGAAGACCGCACCCGTGACGGCCGACGGGCCAGGATGCCGGGCCATAGATTCCCCATTGGAAGCGCCGTGGAGGTGCGGAAGGGACGAAGCCGCAAGAGATGCTGCCGCCCCTAGCGCCCCGGACCCAAGCGGGGCGCGCGTGCGGTCGCCGGACTCCGCCCCTTACCTGGACCCTTCCCTACTGAACACTGCCCCTCCTTCACGGAACCCCTTCACACGAGGACACTAGATTCCCTGTTTATTTGGACACTTTTATTTCCCCTTTGGACACTTTTCTTTCTTTTATTATGTTTAATAAAAGCCTCTCCGAGGCCTGACGCCACACCCACTGTGTCTGTCGTTTGCTCCTCCCGCCACACTGAGATACATCAGCGGGTACATGATCAGCTGGAGCTCACATCTACGAAAACGTCTAAACAAACTGTCAAATAGATGCTATTTGTATGTATAAATAGCATTATATTATATTATACTATATTAAACTTATATTATACTTATATTAATTGACACTTATTTGACCTGCTATTACTGAACGTTTGACTGTGATAAACAGCTAGCGGTTCTCATCTTATCTTCTCATTCTTTTCTCCTCTTATCTCTGTTATCGCCATGTCTCTGTCATCTGTCTTTCTGCAGCGTCCCTGAGCAGTGATTGACACTAGTGTGGAGTGCACCTCATTAGCTGCAGGAGATGAAGAGCACAGCGCTCTAGAGAGACAGCCATTGTGATGAAGAACAATCCAATCAGTTAATTGGTATTAGGGAGCCCTCAAGGAGAAGAACTCTGCAAGCATCTGCAGTCGTAAATTACAGCTTTGCGTGTAGAGTTATCTCAAAGGACAGCTGTTGTCAACCATGTGTGTGTGTTTGGTGGAGGATTTTGCACTCTGGATTGAGCTGCACTAACAGCTGTCTTTATACATCATAGGGAGAACTTCCAGAGTTTCATGATTCATTAACAATGTTATGCTGTTGCATGTTAACTCTGAACTTATTTGCTTTAATCTGTTGTGATGGATTGGGAATTCAACTGGCAGAACAGATTCACTGTTACTATCATTAGTGTTCCATCTGTTAGCTCTCGCATGCAACAAAATAAGACTAATGGCGAGTTCAGACTGCATGATTTTAGCCCCGATTTTGACTCGCCAACAGGTTTTGAGAAATCGCCGACAAATGCCAGAAATCACAGGCAAATCGGTGCTCGTTCACGCGAGTGACAATCACACAGTGTGAACTATCAAAGACGCGATCTGAGAGAATCGCCGACGTGTCGCCGACACCCGTGAGATATTTGGCATGCTAAAATATCGGCGATTCAAAATCATGCCGTGTGAAAGGTGATCTGACTGAAAATCACATCGGCAATTACCTACAGCCAATGAGACAGCAACATCCAGGCCAGCGGGAAATTGAGGGAGGAGTTACGAAGGTATAGACCACAATATCAGCAAGAATAGCTTCGGCTTCTTTTCTTTTCGCTGCAAATGAGTGCACATGCAATTTGTATGACGAGCTTCTTGCGGGCTACCATTTTTTTATAATAATCCCAGTCTCACGTGAGAACTTGCACGCCTGACCTCGCGTTGTTTCCATGTCACTTCTCGTGTGTGTTTGGTTGTGAGATGTAGTTTGCAGACCGGGACAAAGTTGTCGGCGATTCTTCCTACTGTAAAGTCATGCAGTGTGAAACCCCCTGTCGCCGATCCATCGTGCAGTGTGAACACAGCAGCAACAGAATGCTACCCCAGATAGTCATGCAGTGTGAAAACATCTGTGACGCGATTGCTTTGAAAATCGTGCAGTCTGAACTCGGCATAACCTAACTAGAATATATGATGTAAATGAAGACCAAAGAGAATGTCAACCCGTTTTAGCACATGATTGGTTTACATAAAGGCTCTAGTGTTGGGCATAATTTTATTATATTTTGCCTACTGTACTGTCAAGTTTTCCTAAATGGACTAGCTTTATCATTCTAGCAATGCATTGTTTTACACTTCACAGGTTTGGCACAAAAATGCAGGATTAACACTACAAAGCTGACAAAAACGAGACGGTAATGAAACAAAAACTCTGTTTGAATGACAAAAACTATGACGTAAATCTGTTGACATTTTCATCAACAAATAAAAATGAGAATAAATGTTAGGGAGAGACTATTTGGGAAGAAATTCATTCAGAACCAATCTGTTGCGTTAGATGCGTACATTTAAACTGTAACAAAGCCTATTGCTCTATCCGGCGGGACATAAGCAAGCATACATTTGCTGCACGTCTCATAAAATAAAAAATAAAAAATGACAATATGTAGGAGTAAGAGAAGAGCAGACATATGGATAAATTTGACGATGCAAAAGAGACTTTTTTAATTCAGCCCGGTTTTCTGAGCACACACCGAAGCAGTATGGAAGCCTGCATCCGCCACTGAATAAAAAAAAAGTTATTGCAACTTTTTATCTCACAATTCTGACTTTTTTCTCTGAATTGTGAGATTTGTGAGAATTGCAAGATATAAACTCTCAATTCCAAGAAATAAATTTGCAATTGCTTGAGAAAAAAAGTCAGAATTGCGAGATACAAACTCACAATTGCGAGAAAAAGTCAGAATTGCGAGTTTTGCGAATTGTGAGTTCGCAATTCTGATTTTATTTCTCGCGATTGTGCGTTTATATCTCACAGTTCTGAGAAAAAAAAGTCAGAATTGTGAGATAAAAGAAAGTCGTAATTACCTTTTTTATTCTGTGGCGCAAACAGGCTTCACAAATATTCTTTTTGCATCTCATGACCGGTGAAATACACAAATAAATGTGGAACTGTTGGTTTCGATGAGTGTTCACGTAAACACACTCGGTTATGTCTTATGTGAATGTAAACATTTAGGAGAATATCGGACGTTTATCTGTACATTGCATCTGTGTATTCGGTTTTAAAGGGACAGCAGCCTAAGTTAGTTGCTATTGTCTGTGGCATTAACTGAATTAACTGAATTGAAAAGAAGACCATTCTTTCTCCATTCTTTCTTTATGAGAAGTAGTTTCATTTAATTTTAATATAAAGGCATGTTGCATGTCACATCAGTTAAATCTGTGTCTATCATGATACAATCTTAAAACCAAACCTATACAATGCATAAATTTAGAGAAATACTTAATACATGCATTACACTGTCTATTTTAGCTGACTAAATCCACTGTAGTATACTAAAACAATTTAGATGGCTAAAATATAATTAAAAGTAAATGGAATTTTAGTCAAAATTCAACTAAAAAAAAACAAACTCAAAATTTGCTATCAAAATTAACACTGCTCTGCTGAAAATCAGGATTTCATATCCACAGGTTAGCAGTGCTAACCCCACTTCTAAATTAAAAGTGTGAAATGTACCTTTACTAGGGTTTAAAACCAGGTTTTAGGATGATAAGACTATAGCCAAAGACTATAGAATACCCAAGACATGTCACTCGTATAGTTTTGAATGGGAAAAAATGCAACGTTCATTATGGCCGCGAAGCCCTGCCTTCTTGGTGAAAAGGCCAATCGTTGATTAGTAAAATCAGCACGTCACTGCAGATGCCGTTGGAAGTCCCGGTTTCTATAGAAACAATCAACGCTCTAAGACGTGCGCTCAGTACTACGCATGCGCACTGGCTTATTTAGCTGGAAAAATAAGCGTTTTTTAACGCTATTGGAGCACAAGGAACCATATTTATGAGGCCGTTCTTGTTGGATTTCTTTAGAGATTTAAAATCTGAAATTTAATCCAAAGCTTGGTGAACAGTTTTGGAAAATTTGATGTTTCCCCATTCAAAGAGATAGGAGCTGCACTTGCATGCCCGAGTAGCATTTTAAAGATGGCCACCGAGTGACATGACTTGCCTTAAAGGGACTTTGGTTAAGCTCAATGTGCAAAGACCAACCTGGACTCATGACGAAAATTTACCTGTGGGAACTTTTTCGCAAGAGTCAAAATACGTACCAATAAGTACATATCATTGCAGTTTCCAACAGAAATTAACACTGGGTGGTCCCCGGAACAGATGAATGTACATATGGCACATTTTATGTGACGTTGGTTTTGTATGCGTCACCACAGTCCTGACCTAAAATGTCCATTGAGTGGTGCTATAATTGTAATGCTCCATGAAGTTTTTAAATAACGTACCATCTTCAATACATCTAAACATACCCTGGCCTATAGTATGAACAAAAGTGAATGCGCCATAAAAATGTAATTGCAAGCATGCCGTTTTAGCTTGTTTTTCAATCTCTCATTTTTCAGCTCTTTCATCACGAGTCATGTTTTCAACAGAATTTGTACCCAAGGATTCCACATCCTAAGTCCAATTCCATTCGGCTGAGGTGCTGAGCAAGCTTCTAATACCAGGAAAGTGAAATATATGGAGCTGTAATCCTAACTGTGACTCTAGTGTTCATTTCTGTTGGAAATTGCAGTGATATATACTTATTGGTACGCATTTTGCAGAATCTTGGGGAAAAGTTCCCATAGGTACGTTTTTGTAATGAGATCAGGTAGGAAAAGCCTCTTATAGAAGTCTTAATAGATATAGCAAAAAACTGTTTAATAAGAGAGGGTGGTAAAATTTTCATGGAAGGAAATACATAACTTTGCATATAAGTGGACATATCCTGCATATGTAGCTGGTAAAATGTACATTATACTAAAGTAATGCAGTATTGACTAAATTGCTTCATTCCCCTGAAGTCCTCTGTCTCCATATGGACACTGTCCTCTCACCTCCAGTCAACAACATCTGTCGTCTCCCATGCTTATGTCACAAGACATTTCTTCAGCCACCGGCTCATGCATACAGAGCACCTCATCAGCTTTCTAGAGACCATGGGCAAAGAACCAAAACTCAACTTTTATTAATCATTCTATCACACCAATGGAAAGCTCAGCATGATGGCTTTTGTCGACTTTAATCCATCTCTGTCAAGGCTCAACAATAAAAAAAAAAAAAAAAATTCTGGCATGGTCAGGGCAGTAATTTATAATTCATGTCTCTGACAATGTTTTCTGGCCCTACCACACAAAAAAAATAAAATACAATTGGATGCAGTGTGTGACAGAAAATAGGTTTTATATAAAACTGTACTGAATTGCATTAAAAATGCAATATATGAAGTGCCTGATCTCCATAAGACTTTATTTCCTCTTACTCACACCAATACCAATCTGCTTTACCCACAATCCTAGAAGCAGGTGTCTTTGGGATTTAGTTAAAAAATGAAACTCGATATTCTTGTGGATATTCTCTGAACATCTGAGTCCCATCTGTGGCAGAGGCAGCCCTCATCTTCCAACTCTCATTTTCTCAGACACTGAGTTTGACACCTGCATTCACAGAAACCGCCCCCATTACAAACACTTAGATTGCAGGTACCACAATCGGTTGCCAGTGCCACAAAGTTCTTAGTTATGAAACTGCCATCCCCTATTGGATGGAATACATGTAGTGCATAGCTAGGATCTTTTCCTTTTTAACTTTCTGATGGATCCTTTCTCTTTTGACTTTTGATTCTGCCATGAATTCTGCTATAGTCAGGTACCACTCACATAGCTACAGATTGTTTTTCAGCTTGCTTCGGGATACAAATTGGGACAAGAAATCCCAGGGGGATATAGCAGAAAGAAAAATGAGGTTCTGTGTGAGTAAGCCTGGTGTCTGTTTGAAAGAAAACTGTTTTGCCAGGTCTTTTTTTGGTAGGTTTTGATGTTTGATTTTGGATTTTGGAGGCTCAATCCTTAATCAGGAGTCCCAAGAGAATGTGTTAAACAGCGATTAAGACCCCGTTCATTCTGTAACTGTTTAACTAGTAATGAATAGATATCAATCAAACATTAAAAGCCTGTCACACAGGCTTCATTTAATTTGCCCTCTTCATCAAGTACATACACCAGGGCTGTTCAATCCTGCTCAGTAAGATCTATCATCCTTCAAAACCCTGCTTTGACACACCTGCCTGTAATTTTTAATGAACCCCAAAACCGTCAGGTGTGTTTGATTAGAGTAAACTCTGCAGGAATGTAGATCTAGATCAAGAGCTGGTGTCCCACAGGGCTCAGTGTTAGGGCTCTTACTTTTCTCTTGCTACATTAAATAAATTATATCTGCACTGTCATCCAGTAGCATGTGTTTTCTTCTCGCTGCTTTGCTGATCGCATACAGGTGTACATTTCATCACTTTTTTGTCTCTATGCCTGGTTTTCAGAGAACATTACATTTTCTTTCCAGCCAAAACTTGTCACCCACAAGTGTGTTAAACCGTAGAAGTCACCCAAGAAGACCATTTGTGGTAAACATTGCAGCTGTCTGTCTGTTCAAAAAAACATAAGCAAAATCAGGTTCCTCCTGGACCCCAGTTTTGCTCAGCTCCTTGTTTAAGTTCTAGTCATTTCACAAGTAGACTACTGTCAGATGTCCCCTCAAGTGCACCACGAATGTAGCTGTTCAGTTTGTGTGAAACCTCTGGAAATACTGTCATGTTCACCTCTGCTCAAGTGCCCCCACTAACTGTCAGTTACTGCCAGAATCAATCAAGATTCTGGCCTGCAATAGTACCAGTGGCCTGAATGATCTTTTGTCAAGCTGTACGCATTCGTCCAGTGTTTCAGAATTCTCCTTGTGTCAACTCTTCATTATATATGGTATTGGTTGACTAGCCTCACACATTACACGTAACTTGTAACAACTTTCTCTTGACTAGCATAATAAATTTATATTTACAGTATATTCAGGGAATTACAAACTATGCATGCTAGAGGCCTTCGCTGGGCTTTTGATAGTATGCCTAGAAAAGAAGCCTCCAGGAATCATGGCATAACTAACAGCAATTGAATAGCTAGAGCATTCCAAGTTGCTGTGCTGTTGGTTTTTAGCTGGGGTTCGTATTTGCTGGCAGATCATGTAAGCTTCAGTTATCCCACTCCCAAAATTTAAACTCATTTTTGTTGTACTGCCAACATTTCTCTCACCTCAAGGTCCACTTATCTGCATAGTTTAGCTCCAACCCTAATCAAACAGATCTGAATAATCTAATCAAGGTGAGTATGATCAAGGTTGGAGCTAAACTTTTTAGGAAATTGGTTCTCGAGAGCCAGAGGTTAGAACCTCTGCTGTAGGTAAACACGATTAAGATAAAAAAAATTCTAGTCGACTAGTCGTTCATTTTAAGTGATTAGTCGACTAATCGCACATTTATTAATAAACGATTTAAATCATAATACTGAGCCTTTAATGCCTACATAGCCTAAAAAACTCTCAAACACACACTTCCATAAAACTTGCCACAAGTAATGATTATTAATTTGTCAGGGTAAAACGGTAAGGAGGCTGCATTAAGATTTGAATCATTTATTGATAAATTTGTGTTTTCTTTGTTTTTCGGCTTAAGAGATGGAGTCAGCAACACTGACTCGTCCTCTCCGCAAGTATCATAAGATTACATCATCTGAGAATATTTGTTTTCCATTTGAATTAGTTCAGTTGAATATAGACATTTTGCTCTTTTATAGAAATATTTTTTCATGTCTGTAAGGCAAGTATACACCAAGTTTCAGCTAATTTTTCTTGACGTGCTCAAGATTGGAGACTTTTAATATTTTACAAAAGCCTCTTATTTTACAAAAGCACAGTGTTTTGTTGGTATTGTGAGTTCACACAAATAAAAGTAGAGTCTTAACAGATTCGAAAGATGTATTAATGTATTACTCTTATCTGTATGACCAAGTATGAGTATTTTAAGAGCAAGTGACCGCACCGGTGACTCCATCTGTCATGCAGTAAGCATGCTATGGCGTTTAAATAGAGTCAAAAGTCGCGCGCACGAAAACCACGAGCACGTGAATGAAGCAAGCGCGCAAAACAGACCCATGAGAGGAAAATAACAACGCAAGAGCGCATCTGTGCACCCACGAGCGCGCATTTGTACACCACGAGCGGTAAACCCCTGCTGCCTAGCGTGCACAACTGCACGAGCGCTCGCACGACTACTCGCTCGCTCGAGTTGACTTTTGACACTTTGAGGGCGGGGCAATGACTTTTGTCTTCCCACCTGTGATTGGTCATTTGTTTAATCAGTTTCACTCTTGTTTAAGCACACCAAAGCAACACATTTCTAAAAATGTAAGCCATTACCACTTTAGGAAAGAAATGGTACAAATCAGATATATTTCAGAGTAAAATGACTTTTTAAATGTTTACCCCTCACTTAATAATGATAGTATACAGTATATAGATTATTTAGGCAACTCAATTTTTATATTTTTAAATCAGTTATAAAATGAGCAAAATATGTACCTAGCCTACCCATGAGACTTTTAACATTATTCAATTAATATCTTAATTTTAGATTATAAAATGCATGTCATCAAGCCATTACTACAGTATATATTAATTGAGAGGTAAACATGTTAACCTATTGTTTACCTTATGCCAATATCTCAGAAAAGCACATGTAGGTTTACACTTACACATTTACACTTAAATGTAGGTTTACACTTACACTGCTACTTTTATATTAAATGGTGATAGGATTGCTGCTTTAATATCATGCATTGTATGATCAATGTGCACAATGATGTAATTGTCAATCTTTTAGAAAAGCAGATCAGTGTAAGTATAGGTAAGGATGAGAACAATCCTCACTGTCTCTTGTTGCAGGCCGGGAAAGAGCACTTTGCAGCAGTGAGACGACCTTTTTTGCTGCCTCCTGCAATTCTTCCTAATAACAGTTTACAGATATGTATATAATCGGCCTTTCATAATTATGAGCTGACTACTTTATAGAAATCAAAAAGAAGCCAAGAACATGATTGAATTGATCAATTAGAACCAATAGACGTATGTAGAATATTTTCATAACAATTAAATGTGACCCTGGACCACAAAACCAGTCATAAGGTTAAATTTGACAAAACTGAGATTTATACATCATATGAAAGCTCAATAAATAAGCTTTCTATTGATGTATGGTTTATTAGGATAGGACAATATTTGACTGAGATACATCTATTTGAAATCAGAAATCTGAGGATGCAAAAAAATCTAAAATACTGAGAAAATCACCTTTAAAGTTCTCCAAATTAGGTGCTTAACAATGCATATTACAAATCAAAAATTACATTTTGATATGTTTACAGTAGGAATTTTACAAAAAATCTTCATGGAACATGAACTTTACTTAATTTCTTAATGATGTTTGGCATAAAAGAAAAATCAAAAATTTTGACCCATGCAATGTATTTTTGGCTATTGCTACAAATATACCCCAGCGACTTAAGACTGGTTTTGTGGTCCAGGGTCACAAATACATTTATTTTATATTACTGCTGTTGTCAAATAGGCTCTGCAAAGTAGGCCATTCCCAATTTATGGTATAAAGGACAATAATGCTTCCCATTGTGTTTCACCTGCTTTTTCTCCAACATCTTGGGATTGTAGTTGATTGGGTTTTACATTTACATTTACATTTACATTTATTCATTTAGCAGACGCTTTTATCCAAAGCGACTTACAATTGGGGACTTGCAATTGGGTTTTACAAATGACTTGATTTTGAATGATTTTTTTTTTCTGTGACTAAGCGACTAAAAATTTTGTCGCTTCTCGTCGACTAATGGTTAGTTGACTATTAGAGGGTAGCCCTAACATCCATTCAGCCAAAGGTTCCTGGATGATACCGGAAGTATTTCCACACAAGAAACAAAGATGAACCAATGAATTGCACCTGCAGATGGTAGTGATGCTTTCACTCTAATTGTTCTATCATTCATAAGTCATGGCCAGTAACATACATTTGGATTTGTACTAGTTAACATTTGCTTTTAAAGATGAAGGACAGAATAAACCAATCAAAATCCAATGAAAAATAGCAATCATTTATGAAAATGAAAATTGTATGCAACAATTAATATGCCTGTATGACATTCTGGGTGTGTGGTGTGTCACAAACATGTTTTCTGAGAGCTGTAACCATTATGCCAACAGATGGTATGACTGGCTCAGTCTCTACTGAATGTGAGTAATGGTGGGATATCTTTACTCAGCTGTCTCATGCTCCTTCTCATCTGTGAAATCGCTAGGATATCACTTTCCAGTATCTACATTAGCAGCTACCTTTTAAGGCAGCATCCTAGCATTTGACTGATTTGAGAGTTGATTGTGCCTGTTATTGTTTTAGACCCATTATTATTGTTTTGGCTATTACAGTATTTTCAATCAAAGCATGATTCTTCATAATGTCTTCTTTTGTGTGAACTATATTGCTTTAAAGGGGACTAAATATGGGCAGCCGTGGCCTAATGGTTAGAGAGTCGAACTTGTAACCCAAAGGTTGCAGGTTCGAGTCTCAGGTCCGGCAGGGATTGTAGGTGGGGGGAGTGAATGTACAGCACTCTCTCCACCCTCAATACCACGACTGAGGTGAGTCCCTTGAGCAAGGCACCGTTCCCCCAACTGCTCCCCGGGCGCCGCAGCAATGGCTGCTCACTGCTCCGTGTGTGTGTTCACTACTGTGTGTGTGTGCACTTGGATGGGTTAAATGCATAAATAAAAAATAAAGACCAATCATTGGAGGCACACAAATAACACTCCCCATGCAGAGTTGATTCCAGTTGATTCCAATGTGCCTAAAATGCCTGCAGATGTTAGCTAGTTCTTCTCAAGATACATTTCATTGGTTGTTTCTTCAACTATGGAAATTTGGTTCTGTAATAAATCTAATAGATTTCAAATTTTTCTTATATGAAGGTCTTGGAAGCACTACGGCTACTACAGCCAAGCTAGTTCCAGTCTGGGTGCTTGATGTTTACTTGATGATTTGTTGTTGTTTATAAGAAATAATGTCATTTTTGGTTGGTTTTAGACATGCTGGAATGTTTAATTATCAGGAAATCAGACCATACACAGTCTTGCACAGATTTTAAGAGTGTATTTCTGTTTTGGTTATGTGTGTGTGTGTGACTGCAGCTGTAAGCGCGGTAATGAGAGTAGTCTAATGAGAGAAGACAGATCTGTACTTACGGCATTAGTTAGCTTGGCTCGGTGTCCCAGCAAACACACACCCATCCCAGTATCCTGCTTATCTATTCTCCTAGTACAACATTAAAAGAACAAATAAGAGAAAAACACACATGCGTGAACAACAACCGTTCATTTCTGAGGTCTTTAATATCCTGGAAAGCGCCTTAGTATCTTTTAGACCTCATAAAATTCACTCTGTTCTACACTCCTGTGAACTAACTTGCCGTCTAAATAGGCAGTTACCTTATAAAGTACCAATCTACATTTAATGGATCCTCAAAGGGGAGTGATTTGGAACACCCAGCTTTCTAAATGGTCAGTCACACGTGCCAAATTGAGCTCCACAAGCAAATACAGTTAAGGTCAAAAGTTCACATCCCCCTTTCAGAATGGCAGCATTTTGTATGATCCCTCTTATTTTGGTAAAATAATTAACACTGCATTCTGAAAGGGGGGTGTAAACTTTTGACATCAACTGTATTGTTCATGAACATACTTCATGCACAAATGCCTTGTACATCATGACCTTTTACATTATTTTAGGCTATTATGTTTTTTTTTTTACACTTACATTTAAGATGTACAGTGATATCTCAATTTCTCTTCAAAAGAGTCTTACCAAGTTTGCATTTTAATAATGTGCTCTTATTGCACCAGGAGCATCTTAATGTTCACAAGATTGAAGTATGACTGAAATAACCGTTACCTTTCTCTGTCTCTTTGTTGTGCAGGACTCAGATTAATTTCACAGTGGCGATTGATTTCACAGCTTCTAACGGTGAGTGCCATCTCCATCAGAAGGCTGATGGAATTATTGAAATGTATGCAGATGAGGCATGAAAAGGGGCTAGTAATAGCCGCCCTCTATCATAATGAGTGAGGTTTAATGCAATAAAGAGCTCTGATCTGTGTGATTATACTGAGAGGCCTGCCTTTTACATTCATTTGCAGTTTCAAAGGGAATACCACAAAACCAACTGAATTACAGGGCCATCCTGGCAAATCTATTTTTATTCATCACTAGCTTTCATACGTTTTTTCTTCTGGATTCATAATATCAGCCTCTCAGAATACACAAAGAGAGACAAACTTACAATTTTGTATTTATATACGTATATGTACTACATTTTCTAGATTCCTTAACACAGTCCTATACCCTACTACCAAAAAGCACTAATTAAGAGTTAATTAAGGGAAAAAAAACATCGTTCTAAATGATTTTGAGTATATCTTATTAGTTGTAAATAACTGTAAATATTGTTACATTATGTTAGTACATTATGTTAGTATGCATTGAAGTACATCATAATTCAAGACCATATTTAACGTGTCACATAATGTTATCATGAATTATAATGTATTATTCTATTCAATAGTGTAGCCATGAATACATACAGTATGTACTTTAACCGTGGTTGACAATTAAATTAGAATACTTTTCCTGTCAAATGGTTAAGTTGCACTAAAAATACACATTTTCTTTCACATGGTTCCCAGGCAACCCAGCCCAACCCACTTCCCTCCATTACATGAATCCCTATCAGCTCAACGCCTACGCCATGGCACTCAAAGCCGTGGGGGAGATCATACAGGACTATGACAGCGACAAGATGTTCCCCGCACTGGGCTTCGGAGCCAAGCTGCCTCCTGATGGGAGAATATCCCATGAGTTTGCTCTGGTAAGCAGTTCTTAAACACCTGTCCTGCAGAGATAGCTTTAGTTTGTGAGGATGCAAGTTTTTGATATCTGTTTCTGAATGTTCTCTTCACTTGTGTTGTCTCCAGACAGAACAATACACAGAGCTTTCAGTTTCAGAACAGGAGTTTGGAGACAGGCACTTGACAGATTCCTACATTCTCTAAAAATGTTTTTGGAGATACCAGCCTATTTTTATAGTTGTAGTATTTTTTCTTTCTTCCAAGTCCAAAACTACTCTTTATATATATATATATATATATATATATATATATATATATATATATATATATATATATATGTTTTCAGTTTGCAAAGAACAAACTGGAACGACACAAGGACTGGATGTTTCCTGATAGTTGTGTTTTGGAGAAAGAAATTTTTACCAAAACATTATAGAGACTAGGGGGAGGGTATTTTTGACTTGAGTTAGAAAGTAACCACATTAAAAAAATATAACAACCACATGGCAATGTCCTAAAAATCACTCAGAACACCTCATAGCTACCACATAACAGTCAAGTCCGAAATTATTCATACCCCTGGCAAATTCTGACTTAAAGTTACTTTTATTCAACCAGCAAGATTTTTTTGACCGGAAATGACACAGGCTTCTCCCAAAAGATAATAAGATGATGTATCATAGAGGCATCATTGTGGAAAAAAATATATTTATCAGCTTTTATATACATTTGAACAAAAAATGGCATGTCCAAAATTATTCATACCCTTTGCACACTGTCACAGTCTATGGGAAAATCCAAAGTTCTATACCATTCCAAATAGTCCAAGCTGTTCTAAAGCATCTTAATTACCCTGATTCATTGGGAACAGCTGTTTTAATCAACTCAGCAGGTGAAAAACAGAAGCTCTCTGCTGTTGGTTTGTGGACAGTCATAGCTAAGACAAAGGAGCTCACTGAGGACCTACAGCTGCGCATTGTGGCTGCTCACAAGTCAGGAAAGGGCTATAAGACCATATTCCAAAAGTGACACCTGTGCTGGCCAGGAGGATAGTTTTCTTTTTTAGAGGTAAAAAAGAATCCATGGATTACCACCAAGGCCATCCAATTTTTAAATCCAATTGAGAATCTGTGGAGGGAGCTAAAGATCAGGGTGATTGCAAGAAGACCCTAAAGATGAATGGGCAAAAATACCAGTGGAGACATGCAAAAAGCTGGTCAGCAATTATAGGAAGCGTTTGATTGCTGTAATAGCCAATAAAGTATTTTCTATTGATTATTGAGAGGGGTATGAATAATTTTGGACATGCCACTTTTCGTTCAAATGTAAATAGAAGATGAGTAATAATTTTATCCACAATGATGCCTTTTGTACATCGTCTTATTATCTTCTGGGAGACGTCTGTGTCATTTCTAATAATAAAAAAAACTTGCTGGTTGAATAAAAGTAACTTTAAGTCAGAATTTGCCAGGGGTATGAATAATTTAGGGCTTGACTGTACATTTGTGACTCGTGCTGGCAAAATAATGTTCAAAAATTAGTTCTTTTATTTTCACATTCTCCATTAAAATACCTTAAAAATGATATATGACTTTTTGTAATCGGATAAAAAAAATGACTGAGTCAGCAGAGTTGACTTGGAGAAAAATCAAAGTTGAAGTTTTCTGAAGCTTTCAAAGCAAAATCACCAAGCATCACGTTGCATATTTTCCTCCAGTTCTTTTCTTAATAATAATGACTATATTTTTAATCAAAATATAGCTTTTTTTTTATCCTTGTTAATAAAAATCAGAACAATGATGCAAATAATCAGTAGTTTAATCAAGAGCAGCATGTGATTTTGTATTTTCTTTCAATGTTTTGATCAACATTGAGACAGATCTATATTAAGATCTACTGTAATGCATGGATCTAATATCATGTTACACATCAGATTTTCCCCCAACCATTAACTAAACATTCGTGTAAAACATAACAGATCGTCACCTTAGAATTACAAGGTTCTATCTGACATTTTTGTCAAAATTGAGTTATTAACATATTCTTATTCTGTGACACACTTATTTACATTATGTGATGTTTCTTTTGTAAGCTGAGTACATTTTGGGACTTTTTTTAGACAACAAATATGGTTCTATCTACAGAAGTCTATGGAACGCAAAAACTTTGAAGCTCAATATCTCAAAAGTGCTCGGAATGCAGATGCAGAACCTTATAATTCTAAGGTGACGAGATTATGTTTGCGTGAATCGATATGAATATTCACAAAGCTGAAATGCTGCGCTTTGCAACAGTAGACCTACAACTTGTGGTGAGAAGCAGCAGCAGTCATCCAGAAGTGAGCAAAGAAAAAGGTACTCCTTTCAGAAAACGTATAAATAAAGATTGTTTTAGATGTTTAATTACTATTTGAAGCTTTGGAGTCGATAGAAGAGGTCTTAATAAACTAATTAAACAAACAAAAAAAAAAAACTCAAATTCAACCGAAACTGACATTTTTCACATTTTTTGCCTGTAGCCCAAAATTAGACCAGGCACACTCTGACTCATTTTGCCAGCACAGGTCACATTTTATTCAAAGAGTGTAAACACCTATGTCTCTAAAGTGTGGACTTTCCATTGTGAGCTTTCACATTTAACATTTGATTTCACGTGACTTTTTTTCGATTTCCTTCAGAACGGAAACCCTCAGAATCCATATTGCAATGGCATTGAAGGAGTCATGGAGGCATATTACCAGAGTCTAAAGTCTGTCCAGCTCTACGGACCTACCAACTTCTCGCCTGTCATTAACCATGTAGCCAGGTATGTTCAGAACATTTCAGAACACATAATAGAGACATAATGTGCATACGCACACAGTCTTTTGCAACCATGTCGTCCTTTTGTTAACCCTCTGGGGTTATTTTGTGGTAGTTTCTCTGATAACCCCAAAAGGAACTTCAACTACTCTGTCATTTCTAATCGTACAGATAGCAGTACATCAATCGAATCTGTAAAGGCTCTACTTTTATTTGTATACACTCATAATAGCAAAAAAAAAAACATTGTGATTTTGCAAAAAAGAAAACAAACAGGGTGTGCTGTCTGTCGCATTGGTCTCCTTGATCTTCATTCAGATACGCGTCACTAAAATTGACTGAAACTCAGCAAATACACGACACAGACAGAGACATATCAAGAGAAATCTTGATATGTATACTTTTAAACGATGTAAGTTTATCGAAAACAAATATTCTGTGATAAAGTAATCTATATGAAACCAACGCGATGTCCAGTCCATCCAGTCAGAGCGAATTATTTTTAATTCCATCACGTCTACAAGCTGCATGACTACCTGCAGTGATAAAAATATCCTTGGAAAACCGAACATTTTAATATAAATCAACATTAGAACTGGCTAGAAAAACTGGCATAAAGTTGAATGATTCTTCTCTGTCTGAAATAAACCAAGATGACAACAAACTTGCATTGATTGAGAGTTACAGTACACTGTAAAAAATTACTGTAAAATTTACAGCAAGTTACGAGCAACCAAACTGTACATTTTTACAAGTGCACTGTAAATTATTAACTACAGTTTTACTTTTAAAATACAGCAATTTTTTGTATATATACAAGCAACGATATATACATTATTTAAAGCTGCTACTGTGAAATTACAGCAATAGTTTGCAATTTTACAAGTGTACTGGAAATCATTAAATAACATTTCACTGTAAAAATATTGTACTACTTTAATTTGTGTATTCTTTATTTGCAGTATTTATTTTCCAGATTGCTGAATAATGACTAGCAATTTAAACAATTTATTAACTGCATAAGCTTTCAACAATATTTACCTGCATAAAGTGTTGTATAGTATGAAACTCAGTGCACCTATTATTTAATAAAAATGAAAATAATAATAATTTGACACATCTTAATCTTGAAAAACAGGTCCAATTTTATTTAACAACTCTCTTATTTAATAACTCTCAAATTTGCATGAAAGAAATGTCATAGAACAGTGTATTTAGTATTATTCTGAATTCCAAAATAAATTGGGCATGAAAATATTTACTTGAAACATATATTACCCTGCTAAATTTTAAGTTTAACCAATATTTAGCCAAAGTTTAACCAACATGGTCATAATTAAATGGTTCGAAATACCACAAAGACAGTGATGAATTTTCACAACTTCATGAACCAACATGGCCAAACAACAAGGCCCCAAGTGAGTCCAACAAAACTTCTGATCAAAAAAGGAGAACAGTTCAGCTCCAGATGCTGTTCCATCCCAGGATGCAAAGAGTGGCTAAAAATATAGAAAAGAACAAAAAGGGCAATACATTAGATATTTTACAAAACAATGATACAGTCAGACACAGACAGAGGGATGACAGATACAGTCAAAGACAGAGAGAGTGATGATTGTTACAGTTAGATCAGTATGATATTAAACAGTAAAACACTAAAATTGTGAAAAATTACTACAATTTTTTCAAGTTATTACAAGTTTTATATTTTACTATACTTTCAAATATAATTTATTTCTGAGATGCAAAGCTGAATGTTCAGTATCATTACACCAGTGTTGCATGATCTTTCAGAGATCATTCTCATTTATTATCAATATCCTGATTTATTGTCAATGTTGTCAGTGTATGTTTTGGAGCCTGTGATACTTTTTCAGGATTCTTTGATGAATAAGTTTCAAAGAACAGCAGTTATTTAAAAGATACATTTTATCTAAAAATATAAATCTTTACAGTCAATTTCAATGTAACATACTTGTTGGATATAAGTAAAAAAAAATCCATGAAAGAATCCTGAAAAAAGTATCACAGGTTATTAAAAATATTAAGCAGCACAATTGCTTCTAACATTGATAATAAATCAGCATATACAATAATTTCTATAGGATCATGTGACACTGGAGTAATTAGAAGACTAGAGTATTGATGCTGAAAATTCAGAAATAAATTACATTTTTAAGTACATTAAAATGTATCAAACATTTTACATTTTAATATTTCACAACATTATAGTTCCCTTTCGGGAACTCCACACTGCGTCATCAACGCTCTGGGGAATGCCATTGGCGAACCCGCCTCTGAATCAGTCTGTAACCAATAGAACGACGGGAGTGACGTCACCGGCGCGGTGACGTCAGCGACCAGGAAGTATATAAGCACGTGCGTTTCAAACCGGCTTCAGCTTTTGTCATTCAGCGAAGCGCTCTATGTTGGTCTGTTTGTCTGGTTATTCATTGCTGTTTTTTGTGCCAGTTTGCACAGCTTTTGTTTGAGCAATGTCTGCCAAAAGGGGAAAGAAATTAGATATTTCTAAGGCGGTTCAGCAGCCACACAGAATGTGTGTTCCTCCTTGCCAGCGATTCATCGTTGGTGGGGACACACACAGGATGTGTGTGTTCTGCTTGGGAGCGGAGCATGCTCAGTCAGCCCTTGAGGGGGTTGGCTGTCCGCAGTGTGAACGTCTTCCACTGCGGGTGCTTCGTTCCCGGAGGGCTCTCTTCGAGGAGGGAGCCTTCACCAGCGTTCCTCGCGGGTCTGGCCCCGCTTCCGCCGAGGCGGAGCGGCAGCTGCACTCGTGGGGTTCGCAGCTCGATCTGTTGGAGGGTATGGAGACGGGTGATCCCCTATCTCCTTCCTCACCCAGCAGATCGGTTGATCTCCTCCTGGATGCGGAAGCCCGCACTGCGGTTTCTTCCCCCCGGGAGGAGGTCTCAACACTCCTCTTATCTTCCTCCGAGGAGGTTGATGTAGAGAGTGTTGATCTTCTTCAACCGCCTACGAAAATCCCCACAATTTGAGGAGCTCCTGGAGGTGGTAACTCGTGCGGTAGCCAGACTCAACATCAGCTGGCCCGCCGAGCAAACCCATGAGCCGCCAGAAAGCAAGTTAGATGAACGCTTTCTGCGGACACGCAAGCCACCTCCAGGGCGGAGCCTTCCGTTTTTCCCTGATCTCCACAGTGAGCTGTCGAGATCATGGGAGAAACCATTCTCGGCCCGTGTTTTCACCCCCTCCTCCGGTTACTACGGTAACGTGGGAGGGGTCGAGGAGCACGGGTACAAGATGATGCCAGCAGTTGAACAGACGCTCGCGAGCTATCTGTCTCCTGCAGCGGCATCATCTTTGAAGGCTCCGACCTTGCCCACCAAGCCTCTTAAACTAACATCTAGCTTGTTGGGCAAGGGGTACGCGGCAGCGGGTCAGGCTGGGTCATATCTGCACACTATGTCTGTGTTGCAGGCATACCAGGCCGACCTGCTCAAGGATTTAGACGAGTCCCTGTCCGATATGAAGGAAAAGGACAGGGCCCTCCTGCTGGACGCCCCAATTCAGTCTCCTGGCCTGTTTGGCGACTCAGTCGATGCGGTCGTCAGCAGGTACCAGGAGGCTCGCAGACAAACTGCAGCCTTTCAGCAGTACCTCCCTCGCCGTGTCTTTTCCTCTGGGGCTGCTGGACGGGAGCAGCCCCAGCCGCGTACCAGCTCCTCACGCCGCGAGGCGCAGAAAGCGAGCGTTGCTACCCGCACCCCTCCCAGACCAAGGGGACGGGGTAAGCAGCGCTCCAAGTCGGGGGCCTCCAAGACTAGGCCCGACCTGAGGGTCGTGCTTCAGTCAAAGAGGTCCTCGGCTAAGCGGCCCTGACTGTTGTGGCTCAGGGCCGTTGAGGGCAGCCCCTCTCGGGGGGAAATGGGGTCCACCACATCATATGGTGCCCATTTCTCCTCGGGGCCCTCAGGAGACCAGTCAGCTAACCCTGCCAGTGTTTCAGGGCGCGACAGTCTCGCACAGACCTCTGCTGGTGGTCCCGCCCGGCAACGTAGCGGACCCAGTAAGTTTGTCACCCCCACGGGGGTCCTCAGAGCAGTTAATTCAGGTGTCGCCTGCCAGTCAGCTGTTACAGGCCACCGAATTAATTCCTCAAAATTTACCAGAAACCAGCCTCGAGAGGCTGGTTCCCTTAGTACACTTTCTGGCAGCGTGGAAACTACTGCCGAATGTGTCTCCATGGGTCCTGCGTACTGTAGAAAGAGGGTATCAAATTCAGTTCGGCGCCCCGGCGCCGCCCTTCAACGGGGTATTTCCTACTACGGTAGGCCCCGAGCAGGTTCTGGTAATGGAACAAGAAGTAGATTCTCTTCTGAGGAAGGAGGCCATCGAGGTGGTCCCTCCTCAGTTCAGAGAATCCGGGTTCTACAGCCGGTACTTCATTGTTCCCAAGAAGGATGGAGGGCTGCGGCCCATCTTAGATCTCAGACAGCTGAACCGCTCAGTCAGAAAACTGAAGTTCAGTATGTTAACTGTCAAACAGGTCGTGTCTCAAATCAGGTCCGAGGACTGGTTTGTCACGATAGATCTCAAAGATGCGTACTTTCACGTCTCCATCCTTCCTCAGCACAGGAAGTTTCTCAGGTTCGCTTTCAGGGGCAAAGCTTACCAATACAGAGTTCTTCCTTTCGGCCTAGCACTCTCACCCCGAACGTTCACAAAGTGTATGGATGCTGCTCTGGCTCCTCTGCGACTCCAGGGCATCCGTATACTCAACTACATAGACGACTGGCTGATCCTAGCCAGCTCAGAACAGTTAGCAGTCCAGCATCGAGATGCTGTTCTCGCTCACATGGAAGCTTTGGGGTTGAGACTCAACACCAAGAAAAGTGTGCTGTCTCCTTTACAGAGAACCACTTATCTAGGTGTCGTATGGGATTCGACCACGATGCAGGCACGTATGTCTCCTGCTCGGATCGAGTCGATCCTTACTGCAGTAAATGCGGTCAAGCTAGGCCTGTCACCCACTGTCAAACAGTTTCAAGTACTGTTAGGTCTTATGGCAGCAGCAGCCAACGTAATACCTTTTGGCCTGCTGCACATGAGGCCGCTACAGTGGTGGCTCAAGACCAAGGGTTTTTCCCCGAGGGGAAATCCTTTCCGCAAGATCAAGGTCACGCGGCGATGCCTTCGTGCCTTGAACATGTGGAAGAAACCTTGGTTTCTGTCTCAGGGCCCGGTTCTGGGAGCACCGTGTCGCCGCGTCACGCTAGCGACGGATGCATCCCTCTCCGGGTGGGGAGCGGTCATGAGTGGCCGCTCGGCCTCCGGCCTGTGGACCAGTCAGCACCTCTCATGGCACATAAATTGCCTGGAGATGTTGGCGGTCTTCAAGGCTTTGAGGCACTTCCTCCCAGACCTGAGAAACCGCCATGTGTTGGTCCGCACCGACAACACAGCGGTGGTTTATTATATCAACCACCAAGGAGGTGTGCGGTCACGCCCCTTATGCAAGCTGGCGTCCCATATCCTTCTGTGGTCCCAGGAGAAACTCCTCTCTCTGAGTGCAGTTCACATTCCTGGACATCTCAACGTGGGGGCAGACGTCCTGTCGAGGCAGGGGCAAGTAAAGCCCGGGGAATGGATGCTTCACCCGCAGGTGGTGAAGCAGATATGGAGAGTGTTTGGCCAGGCTCAGGTGGACCTCTTTGCGACTCAAGAGACTTCGCAGTGTCCCCTCTGGTACTCTCTAGTGCCTCCAGCTCCACTTGGGCTGGACGCCATGGTACAGACGTGGCCGAGGCTCCGTCTGTACGCCTTTCCCCCGTTCACTCTGCTCCCGGGAGTTCTAGAAAGAGTACGCCGGTACGGAGTCAGTCTACTATTAGTAGCCCCATACTGGCCGACCCGAGTATGGTTCTCGGACATCATAGCCCTCCTAGACGGCTCTCCTTGGGAGATTCCGTTCAGGAGGGACCTTCTTTCTCAGGCTGGGGGCGCAATTTGCCACCCCCACCCAGAGAAGTGGAAACTATGGGTGTGGCCCCTGAGGGGGCGCATCTCATAAGTGAGGGTCTCTCAACTGAGGTTGCGGAGACCATCCTTCACTCTAGAGCTCCCTCTACAAGGAAACTTTATGACCTGAAGTGGAAACTCTTTACTTCATGGTGTAGAGAGCGACACGCTGACCCAGTCCACTGCCCAGTTGGTACAGTGCTGGAGTTCCTGCAGTCTCGCTTCTCCACCGGGATAGCCCACTCCACCCTGAAGGTTTATGTGGCGGCTTTATCGGCCTTCCACGCCCCTCTCGGTGGCCTGTCTTTGGGTAGGAACCCCCTGGTCATACGGTTCCTTCGCGGTGCACTCAGGTTGAGGCCTCGGGTGAACCCCAGAATCCCCACGTGGGATCTCGCTGTGGTGCTTGAAGCCCTCTGTAGGCCTCCATTCGAGCCCTTAGAGGAGATTTCAGACCGCTTCCTTACTATTAAGACGGCGCTGCTGTTGGCTCTTACTTCTCTGAGGAGAGTAGGAGACCTTCAGGCCCTTTCAGTGGCCCCTTCTTACATTGACTTTGCGCCCGGTTTGGCCAAAGCATTCCTCTACCCTAGACCCGGGTACGTACCGAAGGTACCGACAGCAGTACCACAGCCAGTCACCCTGCAGGCCTTTTACCCTCCTCCATTCGTGGAGAGCGACCATCGGAAGTATAATTGTATGTGTCCAGTGCGAGCATTGGACACATACGTCCACAGAGCTGCCCTGTGGCGAAAATCAGAGCAACTTTTGGTCTGCTACGGTCCCCCTAAGAGGGGGCTCCCTGCAACTAAACCCACTATCAGTAGATGGATCGTAGATGCCATAACTACAGCTTATGAGTCCTCTGGCCTCCCATCACCGATGGGCGTCAAGGCTCACTCTACCCGAGGCATGGCGGCCTCGAAAGCTCTGATGGCAGGTGTCCCTATCCAGGACATCTGCAGTGCGGCGGGTTGGTCTACACCTTTGACCTTCGTTAGGTTCTACGAGCTAGACCTACGAGCCACTCCAGGCTCCTCTGTCCTAGCTGACAGGAGTTATACCTCGTGAGCCTGAGGGCCGAGGTAGAAGTTCCCTCTTCGCTGGGTACCCCCCAGGCAGAGATGTAATTTCGCTCGCGTCCTGGCAGTTTCCCAGGCGGAGCCCATGCCAGTGCCCTGGCCACAAGTTTCCAGGCACTACTTGTGTCCCTCTTGTCCGGGTGCGCCCCGACAAAGGACTATTGTCTCCTCGTGTGCCCGAGGGCCGAGGACGACTCCTTCCTCTCGGTCTGGTTGGTCACCAGACAGAGGCCTCCACCTCGTGTGCCCGAGGGCCGAGGTGTTCTTGCATTCCCTCTTCGCTGGGCACATCCCAGGCAGAGATGTAATTCTACTCGCGTCCTGGCAGTTTTCCAGGCGGAGCCATTCCTGTGCTCTGGCCAGAAGTTTCCAGGCACCACTTGGGTCCCTCTTGATCCGGGTAAGCCCCGACAAAGGACCATCCTTTCTCCTCGTGTGCTCGAGGGCCGAGGAGAACCCCCTATCTGGCTGGTGACCAGACTGGGGTGTATGACCAAAATCTCGTGAGCCCGAGGGCCGAGGTTTATCCCTCTTCGCTGGGTACGTCCCAGGCAGAGATGTAATACCGCTTGCGTCCTGGCAGTTTCCCAGGCGAAGCAACCTGGTGTTCCGGTACCCCCAGACACCTCTTGTCCCTCTACGTCTGGCTGGTCCCCAGACAGAGGTGGACTCCTTTCCTCGTGTGCCCGAGGGCCGAGGCGGATCAGATCCCTCTTCGCTGGGAGTTTCCCAGGCAGAGATGTAATACTGCTTGCGTCCTGGCAGTTTTCCAGGCGGAGCCAATCCAGTCCCTCCTGTGCTGGCTGTTCCCCAGACGGAGTTTTGGACTATTTCCTCGTGTGCCTGAGGGCCGAGGTTCTCATCTCTCTTCCTCTTCGCTGGGTGCGTCCCAGGCAGAGATGTCATCACACTCACGTCCTGGCAGTTTCCAGGCGGAGTTCTTCTGGTCCCTCTTTGCTGGTTTCCCCAGACTGAGCGACCACTTTCCTCGTGAGCCCGAGGGCCGAGGTATATACCATCTCCCTCTTGCTCTGGCATTTATCCCGGACAGAGGTGTAATACTTCTCCTGTCCTGGCAGTTTCCCAGGCGGAGAACCATCAGTGCCCCTCAGGTAAGTATCTTCTGGCACTGCCCTCTCGTTCTGGGCTGGTCCCCCAGACAGAGGGATATTGTCTCTCTTGTCCTGGTAACCCCAGGCAGAGAGCTCTTCCTGGCCTGATCCACCAGAAGCAACGCTTTCCTTTTTCCTTTCCCAGACAAACACCACTGGGCAGGAACTTGGAATTATGGATAGTTGGTATATCGTTCCCCAGAGCGTTGATGACGCAGTGTGGAGTTCCCGAAAGGGAACGTCCCAGGTTACGTATGTAACCCTGGTTCCCTGAGGGAACGAGACACTGCGTCTCTGACCATAATTCCCGCATTCCTGCCGCGCTTCGCTTCATTCCTGGAAGCTGAAGCCGGTTTGAAACGCACGTGCTTATATACTTCCTGGTCGCTGACGTCACCGCGCCGGTGACGTCACTCCCGTCGTTCTATTGGTTACAGACTGATTCAGAGGCGGGTTCGCCAATGGCATTCCCCAGAGCGTTGATGACGCAGTGTCTCGTTCCCTCAGGGAACCAGGGTTACATACGTAACCTGGGACGTTTTTTTTCTGTATTTTTGATCAATTAACTGCAGCCTTGATGAGCAGAAGATACTTATTTCAAAACATAAAACCTACTGATCACAAACTTTTGAACGCTAGTGTAGATAAAGGATAAAAGAACATAATAAAAGGAAAAAGATCTTGGTGTATGTGTACAGTCGTGGCCAAAAGTTCTGAGAATGACACAAATTTTAGTTTTCACAAAGTTTGCTGCTAAACTGCTTTTAGATCTTTGTTTCAGTTGTTTCTGAGATGTACTGAAATATAATTACAAGCACTTCATACGTTTCAAAGGCTTTTATTGACAATTACATGACATTTAAGCAAAGAGTCAATATTTGCAGTATTGGCCCTTCTTTTTCAGGACCTCTGCAATTCGACTGGGCATGCTCTCAATCAACTTCTGGGCCAAATCTTGACTGATAGCAACCCATTCTTTCATAATCACTTCTTGGAGTTTGTCAGAATTACTGGGTTTTTGTTTGTCCACCCGCCTCTTGAGGATTGACCACAAGTTCTCAATGGGATTAAGATCTGGGGAGTTTCCAGGCCATGGACCCATAATTTCAACGTTTTGGTCCCCGAGCCACTTAGTTATCACTTTTGCCTTATGGCACGGTACTCCATCGTGCTGGAAAATGCATTGTTCTTCAGCAAACTGTTGTTGGATTGTTGGAAGAAGTTGCTGTTGGAGGGTGTTTTGGTACCATTTTTTATTCATGGCTGTGTTTTTGGGCTAAATTGTGAGTGAGCCCACTCCCTTGGATGAGAAGCAACCCCACACATGAATGGTCTCAGGATGCTTTACTGTTGGCATGACACAGGACTGATGGTAGCGCTCACCTTTTCTTCTCCGGACAAGCCTTTTTCCAGATGCCCCAAACAATCGGAAAGAGGCTTCATTGGAGAATATGACTTTGCCCAGTCCTCAGCAGTCCATTCACCATACTTTTTGCAGAAGATCAATCTGTCCCTGATGTTTTTTTTGGAGAGAAGTGGCTTCTTTGCTGCCCTTCTTGACACCAGGCCATCTTCCAAAAGTCTTGTCTCACTGTGCGTGCAGATGCGCTCACACCTGCCTGCTGCCATTCCTGAGCAAGCTCTGCACTGGTGGCACTCCGATCCTGCAGCTGAATCCTCTTTAGGAGACGATCCTGGCGCTTGCTGGACTTTCTTGAACGCCCTGAAGCCTTCTTTTTGTGCAAGGGTTGTGCACAAAACTGCAAACAAACCCTTCTTTCGTTTAAGCTCTGAAAACTTTAAGACGCGGGGGGTTACCTGGAGAAGCATCTGCCATTTTTACACCGTGTCTACAGCGGACGCGAGTGGCGTGCCGTGACACGACGCGAAAAAATTAAATAGAACCTATTATGCTGTCTGTTTAAATGATTTGCAACGGTCGCTTTGTCGCGTCCAGTGTAGACAGACTGTAGCTGTTGCGGTGCGGCAACTGTCGAGTCCGGTGTAGACACGGTTAGACTTGGCAGACTCTGCTTAAAAGACCCGCCCTCCTCACAGGACAGTTAAAAAGACCAATCGAACTAACGATGACATCAAGTATTACCCAATCAAAAGTAGGAAAGGATTTGCAGATGCAGATGCAGATTTGCATGAGACGCTGCTTTAAAAAAATGATAAAAAATACGGGACAAAACTAGGGCTGTAGCGATACAATAATCTCACGATACGATACAATACACGATATTCAGCTCACGATACGATATATATCACGATATTTTGCCAACGATACGATTCGATATAGTTCGATACTATTCTATATAATTCGATACACTTACATCATTTTCTGATAGATTTAAAAGAGACAGAGTGATTTTGGTGACATCTTGTAAGTGTTTCATTTACTTGGATTGAATTAATTTAAATAAACTCAAAAAACAACAGACAGCTTGCAAAATAAATGCTGGACAAAATTAATCAAAGATGTGTTGAGAAAATTAGTTCCATTTATTGAAACAGTGCAAACTGTAGCTTACAAGCCTTTGAAAAGTAAATAAAATGCAACATTGCAATTTGCAATTAAAGGGATAGTTCACCCAAAAATGAAAATTTTATGTTTATATGCTTACCCCCAGGGCATCCAAGATGTAGGTGACTTTGTTTCCTCAGCAGAACACAAACGAAGATTTTTAACAAAAACCAGTGCAGTCTGCCAGTCAAATAATACTGGTGGATGGGCACCAAACCTTTAAAAGTAAACAAAAACATGCACAGACAAATCCAAATTACACCCTGCGGCTCGTGACGATACGTTGATGTCCTAAGACACGAAACGATCGGTTTTTGTGAGAAACTGAACAGTATTTATATCATTTTTTACCTTTAATACACAGCCACGTCCATCTGTCCTGAGCACGAGCTTTGAACGCGCTCTGACGTAGTATACGCAAACGCAGTAAAGGGAAATAGGTTCAAAGCACTGATCTATATAATGACTGGATTGCTCATTGCGTTCTAAACTGCCGTTAGGCAGTGAAGCCACCAGAAGTGTTCGATCCGCCATCTTACTATTCCCTACCTGCAGAGAGCGCCATTGAGTCACATGTAAATTTCTGACCTAAAATCACCCGATTTGAAGCGTATCTTTCACACAGGATTAGTTTTAGGACATGTGTATGTAAATTAATTTTTTACTTAAGATGTTTTCTGGAATGTTTATGGTCTTTTCGGGCTGGATAAGCGATATATTGAAATCGTTCAGGTGGGTGTGTCAGCTGCGCACTTACAGAGACGGGTAACTGATCCAACACTAAATATATTTCTTTATGTACCTAATTATGCAGGAAATAATACACAGTACCATATATCTGGTATTAGTATCTGAAATTGATTCGATTATACAGTAAATAATACACGTCTCTGTTACTATATTGCTCGTTATATTGAAATTCAAATCTTTGAAATAAAGCTTATGTCTTTAAGTCCGTACCATTTGTAGTCAGCGGTGTTCTCCGAGTCATGGTGTGTATTTTTAATGTGCCTGATTGAGCAACATCTATTTCAGACTCTTCAGATCAGCAAATTCTGTAATGATTTACTAACATTACCGTTTCCATCTGAGTAAAATGCTGTGTGTGTTGAATTAATTATTAATTTAACGAACAAATCATTACCTGCTTCAAAACGAATAACGTTACTGTTAAATATTGTTGAAACATGCAGTTAGTCTACTGTACGAATATAAACAACAAAATGACATAAACCGTGAATAACTGTACTGAGATCGTATGTTTGTTTATCTGATGTACGCGACTAATGTAGGCAATGAACGTACATTTTTAATAAGCAGAGGGAATTCCCAACATTAACCGTTTACATGCTTAGGCCGTTTGCATTGTGAAAATGTACAGTGAGACTTAAGGTATAAAAACACTGACTTGTTATGTGATGTTTTCTCAATAAAATCGTATAGTTTCCTATTCATTCAATGGAATGTATGCGAATACTAGGGAATACTAATATGGCGGCGCGGTGGCTTCACTTTTATGACGTCATGAGCAATCCAGTTCTCTATTATAGATCAGTGGTTCAAAGTCCCGCATGAGTTTGCGCAAGCAGATGTAATCTTTTAGCTTTAAATTGGTTTGAACAATTAGGATAAGCGCAAGTAATTACCATTTTGAATAGCGGCTATACCCACAGTCTGTGTGCACTGTGTAAACAACGAGTGTTGTATACACGCGACAGATCGCTTCCGGTGTTTGAGTATTCTACTTCAGAGCGCGTTTACATGTGACGATCCGAAAGCTAACCTCCTGCTCAGGACAGATGGACGTGGCTGTGTGTCAAAGGTAAAAAATGATACAAATACTGTTCAGTTTCTCACAAAAACCGATCGTTTCGTGTCTTAGGACATCAGTGTATCGTCACGAGCCGCAGGGTGTAATTTGGATTTGTCTGTGTGTGTTTCTCTTTCCTCTAAAGATTTGGTAACCATTGACTGCCATTATTTGACTTCACCGGTTTTTGTTAAAAATCTTCGTTTGTGTCACCTACATCTTGGATGCCCTGGGGGTAAGCAAATAAACATCAAATTATATATAAAGGGATCCCTTTAAGCAGGCGGGTGCTGGATTTATATTCGCCGCCATTCTCTGAATATCCTCGCTCTGACTTGGTAAACAGGAAGAGGTAGACGTCTGCGTCTGTGTAAAGTTAGTACGGGTAACTTGCTCTACACCAACACTACCGGCTGGCTGACCAAATCGCTCTTCCTGCAACGCGAACAGGGGTAAACAACACGGGGGATTAGAATGGGACGTATGTATCGATACTCGTGGCTAAAAAATCGATACTTTCTTTGGAAAAAAAATATCGATTTATATCGCAGAATCGATAAAATCCTCCAGCCCTAGACAAAACCCGTCCCGTATTGATTCAAAACGGGACGCGCAATTTCATTCTCAAATACGGGACGATTCCGTATTTTAAGGGACGGGTGGCAACCCTACGACATCCTCCGTGAGCGGCTGACCGCGAATCGCGAGCCCTAAATCCGTGTTTTATTTCGGCGCCCGTGTTAACAGATGGCTGCCTGTGCAAATTTGTTTTACATCATAAAATAATCACGAGAAAGTGTGCTGATAAGCACGACGCCACCGTAAATCACATCTTTTGAATGAATGAATGAATGATGCATTTATATAGCGCTTTCATTGTGTATTGCCGTACACCCAAAGCGCTTTACAGTCATATGGGGGATCTCTCCTCAACCACCACCAGTGTGCAGCATCCACTTGGATGATGCGTCGGCAGCCACAGTACAACGGCGCCGGTGCGCTCACCACACACCAGCTACAGGTGGAGAGGAGAGAGTTATGGAGCCAATTCAATGAATGGGGATTATTAGGAGGCCATGATTGACTAGGGCCAGTGGAGGGAATTTGGCCAGGACACCGGGGTTACACCCCTACTCTTTACGAGAAGTGCCATGGGATTTTTAATGACCACAGAGAGTCAGGACCTCGGTTTAACGTCTCATCCGAAGGACGGTGCCTTTTTACAGTGTAGTGTCCCCGTCACTATACTGGGGCATTAGGACCCACATAGACCACTGGGTGAGCACCCCCTGCTGGCCTCACTAACACCTCTTCCAACAGCAACCTAGTTTTTCCCAGGAGGTCTCCCTTACAGGTACTGACCAGGCTCAACCCCGCTTAGCTTCAGTGAGCAACCGGTCTTGGGCTGCAGGGTGATATGGCTGTGGCTGTGGCATCTTTTGCCAATGAAGCTTGTAATTCTTAACGTAGGAACATAAAGAGTTACGCCTATAGCCGATATTAGGGCGGGGAATGTGTGAAATCCTCCCGCGGCCGTGTTGCCAAATCTCCGCAACAAGTCTCTCTCGTGCTCCAGTCCGCGGACGGAGGATTCGTTAATCTGCGGTTACCGCGAATGATGATGACACCTTAATATACTAATACAGTTACGAAATATGAAAAATAAAACAGAAATAAGCCACTTACCACAGTCGTGAATCGTTCTTCTTGCTGCTCCCGAATGTCGACGTTGAAGATAATCCCGCCTCTTTACTTAGATTTGAAATTTACCAGAATGCATTGCGGTTTACAGCAATATGCTGTATTATAAGAAATACAACCCGCTGCTGTAAAATATTGCTGTAGTTTTTACAGCAATTCGTTACAGTGATATCATTGAGCAAACCATGTAGATTTTGCACTATTTCAGAGAATGGCAACAGCTAAACCTGGGTGCAACATAAAAACAGTACAAAAAAGTCTGTAACAGTTGCATAGAGATAATCGAATCCAAAATGGCCTCCAAGGCACAATATATGACCTTTAAATCACTTTAAATGAGCAGAGGAACTAGACTTGCAGAGGTGAGACTATAATATTTCATCACATGCTGCCCCAAATAACAATATTCCAGGTCTGTATCATCCGTCAAGTGATGCTAGTAAAAACATTAAATGTGACACAATAGTCTGAAAATTAGATCTGTGTATTACCCTCACAGAATCGTTTAGCACTTCATAGGGATTCCCATGAATAAGGCCCTAAATCCTGTTTTTTTTTTTGTTTGTTTGTTTGTTTGTTTTTTTACTTTTTAATGCCATGAAGAAAACATTATAATATAAAGACAAAATGCTGTTTTCAAAACTGATTAATTCGATTTTATAGTATCATTGTACTAAAACCAAATATTACCTGGTAAATTTTTACTTTGTATTTTTTTCTACTGGTTGTTAGAGTAATGTTAAATGCATTCACTTGAAGATTTTTTTTCTAACTTAAAATCTATTTTATGAACCCTATTCACAGTAAATTTTGTTCTGAAACTTAATATAATCACAATTAGTCCCGTTGTCTTTTTACAATTAATCCCACAGATTTTAAAACGAACAAAACAACAACAACAAAAAAAACAGAAAGGCAGCAATTCTCTTGATTTAATTCAACATTTAATTTAGTTAACCACCACTGAAAAAAGATAACCTAAAAATGGTACCATCTTAATTGTTTATTGAAATAAAAAAGGGTTATTTAGCATCACTGAATGACACTAAATGCATTGTTATATCAACAAAACTAATTTTAATCAGGTAAAAGTAGCTTTTTTGTTAAACAGAGCAAATTGGAAAATGTAGGGAATTGTATTCCAGAATAATTCATAAATAAATAAATGTTCACTGTACAAATGAGCAGAAGCTGAACAGAGGAGTAGAATAAAAATATTTATAGAAATATTAATGCATTCACTTACTCTAAAATCAGAATTTGAACAGTTCTTGTGTTCCTAAAATAAAAGCTCTATACTCTTTAGAGATACTGTACTTACTATTTAACACTGTTAGAGGTCAGAAGGAAATCGTATGGATGCTTTTAACAGTTTGTGGGCCTGTAAGACCCTAAGTGTCTACAGCTCTATCAGCAGCATTACAAGATTGGAGTCATTATGCTTCAATTGCGTGTCTAAGTGCATTTCAGCATTCACATATAGTAATAACGGTGCATTCTACAGTGTAAAATAAGATGGGAGGCCATGGCATTCACCACTCAGTACAATAAATGTCTTAGCTCTTTTCTCAGAGAATCAATATTTTGTTTTTAAGAAACTCTATTGTTTTGTTTGATATGGAAATGCAAAGGTAAATGCTTTATTTAATGATTAATTTAGTAAGTAATTACTACTTTTTTTTTGGCTAACTCAGAGGTCCTCTGAGAAATGTAATCCATCTGGATGGGATGTCTGGGATTGTCGTTTTATTTCCCACAAGGCTTTTCCTCATTTATTTTGACCTTTGTCGTGCACAGTAACTATTTTCTAGTGACAGATAGATTCTCTGACTTCATCACTGATACAGACATTTCTAAAAATGAAATCAATATTAGTAAGATAACAATCACAGAAATTAATAGCAGAGTTAGAAATATACTCTTCATGAACTAGATTCAAGCATTGGCTTTAGGTAGGCTTGACAAAATCTTACATTGAATTGTAAAATAATTTGAAGGTTAGAACAGACAGATAGTACTAACAAGCTCAGAGACATTTAGAATCTATTGATGTTGTTAATAGACTCTTGGTGTGTTCTGGATATTGATATTTTGTTATTGATTTTAGAGTGTTAACAAAATAGATAATCGAGTGTAAATGTATGTTGAATGTTGTGCTTTAGATATTTAGTAACTGAGTAAGTTCTAAAACAAATTAATGGATAAACGTAGGTGGCTGTGTGTATGTTACCTGGTATATCCTTGTGATCTGCTAAGAAAGCCTCAACACTTTTATACAGGTGTTATGATATTAATCATAACCAATGCTCTTGTTTATTACAACATATGGCAGTTGTTTTTACATTTGAACATGTTTCGAAAACTCATTATGTTTTGTTATTGCACTTCAGACCTCTATGCTCACAAATCCCATGTTAAATCCACACTAATTAATGGTTTAAAGGGAGCCAACAATCAGTGGACTGACACATCCTCACACTGTGTATCTAATTATATGTCCATTTCATGGATTTTCTGAGGATGGGAAGTAAAGGACAGACCAGCAAGTCATTATCACCCCTCTGTTTCACACACACACACACACACACACACACACACACACACACACACACACACACACACACACACACACACACACACACACACACACACACACACGCACACACACACACACACACACGTTTGTTTTTGTGAATTGTGGGGACATTCCATAGACGTAATGGTTTTTATACTGTACAAACGATATTTGCTATCACCCTACACCTAAACCTAGCCCTCACAGGAGACTGTGCATATCTTTACATTCTCAAAAAAACGTATTCTGTATGATTTATAAGCCTTTTGAAAAGTGTGGACATGGGCAATGTCCTCATAAGTCACCCTCTCCTTGTAATACCTATGTCATACCCATGTTATTACACAAATTTGTGTCCTGATATGTCACAAAAACCAGGCACACACACACACACACACACACACACACACACACATAGTCACTATGGTGTCCACTCATCAGCACTGACGACAGTTCTGTCACACTGCACAGCTCTGATCTCTCTGTGTGTATTTGCTGTAGGTCGCGCCTACACAGTTTAATAATAAACTGCTTTTATATTGCTCTTTCAGAGCTCGTGTGCTGTTTACATGGATTTTCTACTGTTCCCATTTTGGTTACTTAGAAAAAGTAGAAAAATAGAGAACTCGACGGTTAAAGACTAAAAAGTTTTAGGGCTGTAAAACCGATTAATTGTAATTAATGGCATACAAAATGCTTAAAGTTAAAGTCAAAAGTTTCATACACCTTGCAGAATCTGCAAAATGTTAATTATTTTAACAAAATAGGAGGGATCATACAAAATGCATGTTATTTTGTTTATTTAGTACTGACCTGAATAAGATATTTCACATAAAATACATTTACATATAGTCTACATGAGAAAATAATACTTGAATTTATAAAAATGACCCTGTTCAAAGGTTTACATCCACTTGATTCTTAATATTGTGTTGATACCTGAATGATTCACCATTTGTTTGTTTGTTTAGTGATAGCTGTTCATGAGTCTTTAGAAAAATCCTTCAGGTCCCACAGATTATTTGGTTTTTCAGACTTTTGGTGCCCTTTTTGAACCCTTTCCAACAATGACTGTATGATTTTGAGGTCCATCTTTTCACACTGAGGACAGTTTACTTATATGCAAGTAACACAGAAGGTTCAAACCCTCACTAATGCTTTAGAGGAAAACACAATGCATGAAGAGCCAAGGGATGAAAACTTTTTGAATTTAAAGATCAGGGTAAATTGATCTTATTTTGTCTTCTGGGAAACATGTAAGTATCTTCTGTAGCTTCTGAAGGGCAGTACTCAATGAAAAAATATGATATATGATAAAATAAGAAAAATGTACACATCTTCATTCTATTCAAAAGTTTTCACCCCCAGCTCTTAATGCATTGTTTTTCACTCTGAAGCTTTAGTGAGCATTATTCTCATATTCTCATATTCTGTTGCATATGAGTCCTTCAGTTGTCCTCAGTGTGAAAAGATGGATCTCAAAATCATACAGTCATTGTTGGAAAGGTTTCAAATACACAAAAATGCTGAAAAACCAACTAATCTGTGGGATTGAAGGATTTCTCTAAAGAGCAGCGGGCAGTTTAACTGTTCAGGACAAACAAGGGACTGATGAACAACTATTACTAAACAAACAAAAAAAAAAACACAGCTGTGGATCATTCAGGTAACAACACAGTATTAAGAATCAAGTGTATGTAAACTTTTGATTGTGTCATTTTTATAAATTTAAGTATTATTTTCTCTTGTGGATTATATGTAAATGTATTTTATGTGAAATATCTTATTTAGGTCAGTACTAAATAAAGAATAACATGCGTTTTGTATGATCCATCTTATTTTGGTAAAATAATTAACATTTGCTGATTCTGCAACTTTTGACCTCAACTGTATTTTCGGATTATCAGTCATTCAAGCTCGAGAAACACTGGTCACAGACACGCTAAACACGCTGATTGCTTGCTAAAAAACAAAAAAAAACAAAAAACATATCATGTTTTCATGCCATTTGATGTTCGATTTTGACTTTGACAAAGTGGTTATATCTAAGTGTGTGAGTTTTATTAATCTTCCCATTAACACTATTATATTGTTCATTCAAACTGATTCAAGAACACAGAAAGCGCATAAACACAAGAGGCGGGATTTATCATTTGAACCAATCATAGCCGATCATAATCAGTCATAGGCAATCATATTGCATGACTTTCCCCCATTCTTTCTCAAATACCCCCAACCAAACACACCCCCTACTCATATTGAGGTTTTTGACGTACATTTGATGAGATAATTCAGCTCAGTAGTTTTTGATGTGTGTTTTTGATGTGCCATAGTTTCCCAGTTCAAAAAAAAAAAAAAAAAAAGTGTCCATAAGTGAATTTTTTAAGAAATGTTTTGAGCATGACTGTGTACAGCATCTTCTAAATCCTCAGTGGAACATTACGTTTTCAAAGCTTTAATTCACCAAAGCTGATATGAGAAAGCAGAGGCTGGTAAACATATGCCATTACTATTTCATCCTTTCTACTCACACAGAGGTCTGTAGTGGATATTTTACCACAGATCAGCTTGAAGCACAAATCACAGAGTTGAAGGAGGCTAGTAAAGGGTGTCAAGTAGCAGTGCTCTGAACAGCTACACCCTTCAGTACAGTGTGTCTAAGAAAGAGAGACTGATAAATCCATGATACACCCAGATCTAAAAATAAGACCAAAATGAACATATTTTTATTAAATGCGTAAAGGTAATGGGCATGACTGCCAAAGTTATGTTTTACATAATTCATTTAAAAAAAGAAAAAGGTAAATTAGGCCAATCTTGAGATGGCCAAGGCTATTAGAGGTTCAGTAACACCCTGAAACCGAGTTACACTACAGTGGTCAGGGTCATTCAGAGGTTTTTCAAGATGGGTTCCATTCGGAACAGGCCTTGCAAGGGTTGATCAATGAAGTTAAGCACTCGTTCTGTGCATCAGGTTCAGAACTTGGCTTCAAAAAACAGATGCATGAGTGCTGCCAGCATTGCTTTAAAGGTTGCAGAAGTTGAAGACCAGCTTGTCAGCGCTCAGACCATATGATGCACACTGCAACAAGTCAGTTTGCATAGGCATCTTTCCATAAGGAAGCCTCTTCTGAAACTGGCTGACAAGAAAGCTTGTAAACAGTTTGCTGAAGACAACCTGTCCAAGAGCATGAATTACTGTATACAAATATCATCAAATCGCTAAAATAAAATAGTTATGAAAAAATGTAGTGTAGGATTTACTTTGAAACTATAATTGCTACAATTATCTTTGTTTTATTAAAAAAACACAATGCATGAGAGTGTTGATTATTCCACAAATTCCAGTTTTGACCATTCATTACATAAATAGCAGATTTCTAAGATTTCTAGTTGACTAAAAACTACACAGTACCTAAAAAGAGAGATCATGTAAAAATCCTTACACCCATGAATGTTTATATTATTGTGCATTTAATAATTAAATTTTTAATTGGCTTCATTTGTATCGGAGGAACGGTTTGCAACAACCACAGATAAATTAACAATGCAGAATATATTTGCTTGTGTCTCCAAAGTTATTAAGGCCTCCAAGTATTTTATTTACCTCACAAGCTGATGAAAATAATTAGGAACCCAGACTGCAGTGTTGTAATACAGTGAAATTTTATCACAATCCAGAGGCTTTGGCTGTATATCCTCCAGTAATGAGATGTTTAATGAATGTAACAATGTGCTCTCTTGTGCAGATACGCTGCCTCTGTAAAGGATGGATCGCAGTACTTCATCCTCCTCATCATCACGGATGGAGTGATATCAGATATGGCACAAACAAAGGAGTCCATTGTTAATGTAGGTGCCTGGTATACTAAACTACATTGAATGCTCATATAGATTTTAGCTTTATAATTATCTGTAAAATAGATTCATTCAATGGTCAAAAATCAAATGGTCTTTGAAATCATACGACTTTAAAGGTATAGTCCACCCCAAAATTAAAATTATTTCATTAATTACTCACCTTCATGTCGTTTCAAACCCTTAAGACCTTCGTTCCTTTAATTTTGATGAAATCCAAGAGCTTTCTGACCCTGCATAGGCAGCAACGCAACTGAATTGTTCAGTATAAACACATGCATGTATCTATTTAAGAAAAACATGTTATGTTTATATATTAAGAATATTGTACACTGTCGCTCAAAAGTTTGGGATCAGGAAGACTTGTAATGTTTTTTAAAGAAGTCTCTTATGCTCAACTGCATTTATTTGATCAAAAATACTGAATGCTGTTCTTTTTAACCTTTTATTGATTAAAAAATACTGAAAAAAGTATCACAGGTTCAAAAAAAATTTTAAGCAACGCAACTGTTTTCAGCATTGATAATAAATCAGCATATTAGAGTGATTTCTGAAAGATCATGTGACACTGAAGACTGGAGTAATGATGCTGAAAATTTAACTGTCTATATTACATTTTAGGTAACATAACAGTTATTTTAAATTGAAATAATATTTCACAATATTAGTTTTTCGAGTTTTTAGATGAGCTGAGCCAAGCTCAATTAGATTAGAGCAACATAAAAATGCACTTTAAATAAATGACATGGTCGTTCCACTTCTTTTCCGTGTATGTCAATAAGATGACAGGTAGTTAAGCTTTTAATTTTTATATATTGAGACTAGGAATAAAAACAGGCATATTGGTTTTAATAATTAATTTTATCTTCTTTCTTTCTATTTGCCTCATTCCAGGCTGCATCTCTTCCCATGTCAATTATTATCGTTGGAGTCGGACCAGCCGAGTTCGATGGTGAGAAGAGGCATTCATTCATTTATTCATTCTGCTCTTATAATTTCATATTGCTTATATTTTCTTTTTATCCTTATTTTTGTAATAAACCCATTTTATCTAAATAACACATCCAATTTACACCCTACTTGAGGCATTTGCTTTATAGTGATGCTCAGGTCTTGAGCTTGAGCGGATAAAGGGATTGTGTACTATTGCAGGGTAAATGAGAATGTAATGTGACAGCCGTTTCCTCGTTGCACTGATGGTAATGCAGATAGTTATAGGAATAATGAATTGAGACTAAAATACTCAAAAAACACACAATTGCAGGCACTCAAATTGCACAGCTTACTAATGTTTTCATATCTCCTGTCATGCGTGTTTCTTGTCTGTTGTGTGTGTCCTCAGCCATGATCGAGTTGGATGGTGATGAAGTCAGAATCTCATCGAGGGGCAGATATGCTGAGAGAGACATCGTACAGGTATAAAAACACATTTATGTTTATTAAACCACTATGATCATACATGAAATGTACATACAGTAAAGCCCAAAATTATTCATACCCCTGGCAAATTCTGACTTAAAGTCAGAAAAAGATAAAAAGACGATGTACAAGATGTATCATTGTGGAAAAAATTATTACTCATCTTTTATTTACATTTGAACAAAAAGTGGCATGTCCAAAATTATTCATACCCTTCTCAATAATAAATAGAAAAGCCTTTCTGGCATATTGGCTATTACAGCAATCAAACACTTCCTATAATTGCTCCACTGGTATTTTTGCCCATTCATCTTTAGTGATGAGCTCCAACTCTTTCAGGTTGGAGGGTCTCCTTGCCATTACCCTGATCTTTAGCTCCCTCCACAGATTCTTAATTGGATTTAAGTCAGGACTCTGGATGGGCCACTGCAAAACATTAATGTATTTGCTGTGTGTTTTGGGTCGTTGTCATGCTGAAATGTCCACTGGTGCCCAAGGCCAAGTTTCTCTGCAGACTGCCTGATGTTGTTGTTGAGAATTTTGATGTATTGCTCCTTTTTCATGGTTCCTTTTACTCTGATTAGGTTCCCTGGTCCACTGGCTAAAAAAACCCCCCCAAAACATTAGGTTCCCACCACCATGTTTGACAGTGGGGATGGTGTTCTTAGGGTTAAAGGCTTCTCCTTTTTTATGCCAAATGAAGGCTGCATCATTGTGGCAAAACAATTCATTTTTTGTTTCATCTGACCATAAAACAGAAGACCAGAAGTCTTCTTCTTTGTCCATATGAGCATTTGCAAAGGCCAAGCGGGCTTTTGTGTGCCTTACCTGGGGAAGTGTTGTCCTCCTTGGTCTGCGTCCATGGAACCCAGCGGTGTGCAGTGTCCGTTGGTCTTTCTGCCTTGGGATGTTGCCACCAGCAGAGCCCAGATTCATCAGGATGGCCTTCTATCTATCCTTCTGGCCAGCACAGGTGTCACTTTTGGCTTCCGACCACGTCCTCTGAGATTTTTCACTGTGCGGAATGTCTTGTATTTTTTAATAATACTTTGCACTGTAGCCACTGGAACATTTAGATATGGTCCTTATAAGCCCTTTCCTGACTTGTGAGCAGCCACAATGCGCAGCCACGGGTCCTTGGTGAGCTCCTTTGTCTTAGCCATGACTGTCCACAAACCAACAGCAGAGAACTTCTGTTTTTCACCTGTTGAGTTGATTAAAACAGCTGTTCCCAATGAATCAGGGTAATTAGTATGCTTTAGAACAGCTATTTGGAATGGTATAGAACTTTGGATGTTCCCACAGACTGGGACAGTTTGCAAAGGGTATGAATAATTTTGGACATGTCACTTTTTGTTCAAATGTAAATAAAAGCTGAGAAATGTTTTTTTTCTACAATGATGCCTCTTGTACATCGTCGTATTATCTTTTGGGAGAAGCCTGTGTCATTTCCAGTCAAAAAAAAAATTGCTGCTTGAATAAAAGTTACTTTAAGTCAAAATTTGCCAGGGGTATGAATAATTTTGGGCTTGGCTGTATATATTAGCATTCGGAGTTCTGACCTAACTCTGCTTCCTTAACAGAGCTTTCTCAGTCTTTTAAATTGTCATTTCTTAATGCTTTCTGTGCTCCTCCCTCTCTTCCTATAGTTCTTCATCATTATGTACCTGGGTCGCCCCACGCTTGTTAGGAATAATGTTAACAGGCAGTATGCATGATCGACTATCATAGGTGGCTAGGGAGGCTTGTCCAATTAGCTATTCCTTCACATCCACACAGATTCCAGTGGATCTGGCTTCCCAGCGGTCGACATGTACTTAAAAGCCCAGTTTTTTTATAAACCAAATGGCTGTGTAGTGCTCTCAGAAGCAGCCGTAAATCTTAGGATAATTTGGCTCTCAGTCTCAAAGGCGTTTGAGTTGATTGGCATGCTGAGTATTTGATGACTGTGCCCTCATTTCAGGCTAATTGCTCTTTTCAGCTTTGCAAATTTTCACAGAAATGCAGATCAATGTGAGAGCTGCTTCAGATTATTTTCACCTGATGGAAGTCAACATAAAGAGTGTGTTTATACCATAAAATCTACTTTACATGGAAGTTAAATCGTAATTTATAACATTCCTCAAATTTGATCTCTTTCTACAAAATTAAAATGGCATTACATACTTCTTACCACTGTATCATAGTTGTTTCATTTACTGCTTAACGGCAATCACTCAAACCTATGTAATAACATTGTGAGACTAGGCTGAAAATGTAAAATTAGAAGAATTAAAACCTTTTTAAAAATCTAATTTGTTGTTTATATTCATTTAAGTTGATAGCAAGTTATTTTTGTCTTTTTCTTAAAATATTTTCATAATTTTCTAGGATGCAACAATCTCACAATATGATAATTTCTCGATTTTAATTCCATGATACAATATTTATGTGATATAAAAAAAGACAAATGAAGACTTGGGGTTAAAATTACATTATTTTATCTAATGCACTTTGCAAGTTCAAAATTAAGATATCCAACCCATGTTCTTAACTAAGAAATCTTAAATCAGAAAAAAAGTGAGCTGACTTGTACCTGAACTTTAAAGTTACATCATCTGAAAGCTGAATAAATAAGATTTTGATCAGGACAATATTTGGCTGAGATGCAGCTATTTAGAATCTGGAATTTGAGGGTGCAAAAAAAATCTAAATATTAAGAAAATCACTTTTAAAGATGTCCAATAAAGATCTTAGCAGTGCATGTCACTAATCAAAAAATTAAGTTTTGATATAATTACGGTACGACATCTACAAAAGTTTGAGTTGAGTCACTTCCTTAAGTTTTATAAAAACTTTGGGTTTGAGACTTTAATCTTTGCAACTTTACGAATCTTACATATGCAGGAAAATCTTGTAACACTCCAAAGACAAAGATCAAATTGCATCATATGACTCCTTTACATAAATAAATACTGTACAGAAAACTAAATAACAGTATGTGAGTATCACAGTATTGATTTTATTACAATTTAGTTTCATCCTGAGTGTACCTTTTTTTTTTTCTTTTGCAGTTTGTTCCATTCAGAGACTACATCGATCGCACTGGGAATCACATCCTCAGCATGGCCCGCCTGGCAAAAGACGTTCTTGCCGAGATCCCAGACCAGTTCCTATCCTATATGAGGACCAGAGGAATCAAGCCGTCTCCCGCTCCTCCTCCGTACACACCCCCAGGACACCCGCTTCAAACTCAGATCTAAAATGGGCCCAGGAGCGAGCCTTGCAGTATCTCAGTATCGCTTTCTCAATCACTCAGTGAGATGAAGTTTTCCTCAGCTCTCAGCTCTTTCTGTCCCTTTCTCTTTGCACTATGGGGGCTGTAGTTGGACAACATGGTTAGACAGGGTTCTGAGAACAGGTTTACTTCCATTACAGGCATTCTCTGTCAGGATGTCTCTCAGTTTCTCTCTCTGTCTCTCAATGCCTGGCTAGCTTGATTCAGAGGGCCACATTGTAGAATGAACTTCGCGATTTTGGCTAACTGTGAAAAGAAGGGTGAAGTTAAGTGACGGTAAGGCTTTAAAAAATGAGCTGACGATGTTGCGCCCTGTCTCAGAATAGCAGAGCAGCTTCCTCTTCCTCAGACCAGGAAAAGGCTAACAAATCACCAGTCGCAAACGGACTGTTGTAAATAACTTTTAAAGTAGACTTCTTCCGTCATTTCTTATCTCTTCCTCTTCTTTCTTCTCTGAGCTCTCACTCAGTGTTTACATGTTAATGATTTTCTTACTGTTGGATCTAACTTTTATAAGCGTATATCTTTAACATGAACTTTGCCGTGCAAATCCTCGCAGCGTGTTATCTTTGCCATGCCCGTCAGGTGGCAGGGGCCAGTGTTGTCGCGGAAAACCACATTTCTTGCATGGAAATGGTGTGCTCAGGCATGCGATGCATGTTGTGCAGCGTTCATGTTATTTGGCCTTTTCTCGTTCTCTCTTTTCTCTCACTCACTTTCTCTACTTTTTTTTTTTTTTGCCCTGGCACAAGCACGATAGATGGGCGCCTCATCATTGTGTATAAAGAACCTCATAGGACTGAACATGCTTCATTACATTTAAATCTGAGCAGCTGCTCTCAAATAAGAGCCCAGTGGTCAAAAACACAAATGCCATTATTTTATGTCTTAAAACATTGTATGGATGTTTTGTCATTTTCTGTTGATTTGCTGATGCTGTGTCACGTTTTTTCCAAAGCCATGTAGATTCATCTATCATATTTAATCATTACCTGGTAGAGTTGCCCAAAGATAGTGTCAAAAAAGCACAAAGCTGATTATGAAATCCTTCTTGGATTTCAATGTAAATATTTAAGTGTTGGAACCTGATAAGATGCAGAATTATACGCCTAGTTTGAGATTTTTTTTTTTAGAAAAGTTTTGGATCCCATCCCAATGTGAAAAGTGCTGCTAGTATCAGGAAAATAATTCTTTAAAGTCTTCAAAACTTTTCTCTACTTACCTAAAAAGTTACAAAAACTGGAACACTAGATCAAACATGACTGTTTGTTTGTTTGTTTTTAGCAAATGATTGAAGTGAACCATATTGACTCCTGATTTATTTAGTATTTAATTTCTTCATTTTTTTTTCATTGCAGAATACTAAAATATGTTTTTGTTCCAAAACATTCACACATAGCAAATGTGAATCTTCTAGTATGTAGCAACTCATTTTTTTCTTCACACACTAGTGTAGTGAACTATTTTGGGCAACAGCCTCGTGTTAAAGGGGAACTTTCTCTATTTAACTGCTATTCTGTGCTGCTTTGTCACACATACACTATTCACAAGATGAAGATAAAGTCGCCTCAAAAAGCAGACACTTTTCTACTGAACCAATTTTTGAATGTTATTTAAAAACATTAAAAAAAGTAGTGCTGGGCAATGATTAATTGGGATTAATCGCATCCAAAAGAAAAGTTTTTGTGTACATAATATATGTGTATGCACTGTGTTTATTTATTATCTATATATAAACACACACACATGCATGTTAACTATAATCAAAAGTCTGGAATCAGTAAGTTCCCTTCCAGGTAACTTCGAGCTGCGTCGAACGCTGTGGGAACGCCTCCTGCGTGTCCTGAATCATGTGTGCAACTATCCAATGAGAGTGTACGACATCACGGGCGTCATGACGTCACTGAATGGAGACGGGCGAGTCCCTTTCTCTTTCCTCACCTGCTAGATCGGCTGCTTTCTCTTTGGGTTCGTAAGCCCGCTCTGCGGTTTCTTTCCCCCAGAGATAAGGCTCGGCACTTCTCCTCTCTTCCTCCGAGGAGGTTGATGTGGAACGGTGTCGATGATGAAGCACCGCACCCTCAGTCTCCCCAATATGAGAAACTGTTGGAGGTGGTTTCCTTCCTTTTCCCCGACCTCCACACTGAGGTGTCGAAGTAGTGGGAAAAACCCTTTTCAGCATGTGTCTTTAGCCCATCTGCCGCCCATTATTCTCATGTGGCGGGGCTTTCATAGTGTGCTTACAGGGGTTGAACAGACGCTTGCGGGCTATCTGTCTCCGGATTCAGCATCTTCCTTGAAGGCTCCAGCCCTTCCCTCTAAACCATTGAGAACTACACAGCAGAGGTCTCTCGAACGGCTAGACGGGTTACCCAGTCCCCATCCTTGGGACCCCCAGCTAGCCGTTCCTTCAAATCCAGAGGTCAGTCTCGAGAGACTGAGTCCCCTTGTAGACTTTCCGGCAGCATGGAAACTTCTGCCGAATGTCTCTCAGTGGGTCCTGCACACAGTAGGAAGAGGGTACCGCATTCAGTTCGGTTCACCTCCACCTCCTTTCAGTGGGGTCTTTCCCACCATGGTGGGTTCCGAGCTGGCTCTGGTTCTGGAACAGGAAGTAGAAACTCCCCTGAGGAAGGAGGCCATCGAGGTGGTCCCTCCTCACGAGCGAGAGTCCGGGTTCTACAGCCGGTACTTCATAATTCCAAAGAAGGATGGTCAAACGCCTCACGTTCAAAATGCTGACGGTGAAACAGTCAGGGCATCCACATACTCAACTATAACGACGACTGGCTGATTTTGGCCCAGTCGGAGCAGATGGTGGTACAACATCGAGATGTTGTTCTGTCACACATGAAAGTGCTTGGGTTAAGACTGAATGCCAAGAAAAGTGTACTTTCTCCATCTCAGAGAACCACTTATCTAGGCGTGCCCACGATGCGGGCAGTCTGTGTCCCGCTCATTTCAGTTCAATTTGTTCAAAATTTTTGGCCAGGCTCAGGTGGACCTCTTCGCGACTCAATTCAATACGCAATGTCCCCTCTGGTTCTCTGTTCATCATCCAGCTCCTCTGGGACTGGATGCTATGGTACAGACGTGGCCGAGGCTATGTCTGTACGCATTTCCCCCGATCGCTCTACTCCCGGGAGTTCTGGCGAGAGTACGCTGGGACGGGGGCCCAGCTTCTTCTAGTAGCCCCGTGCTGGCCGGGTCGAGTCTGGTTCTCGGATCTAATATCCCTTCTAGACGGCTCTCCCTCGGAGATTCCCGTCAGACCAGACCTACTCTCACAAGCAGGAGGGGAGATTCTCCACCCCTGCCCGGAGCGGTGGAAGTTATGGGTGTGGCCCCTGAGGGGGCACAGTTCATAGCTTCAGGTCTCTCAACTGAGGTTGTTGAGACCATCCTGCAATCCAGAGCTTCCTCTACGAGGAAACTGTATGCCCTGAAGTGGAAACTCTTCACTTCTTGGTGCGGGGACCGCCAGTTAAATCCAGTCAACTGCCCAGTGGGTTCAGAGCGTCTTCTCACTCTAAAGACTGCCTTTTTCTTGGCTATTACTTCCCTCAAGAGGGTTGGGGATCTTCAGACCCTCTCAGTGGCCCCTTCATTTCTAGACTTTGCGCCTGGCATGGCCAAAGCCTTCCTGTACTCCCGTGTGGGGTACCTTCCGAAGATCCCCACAGTAGCACCACGGCCTGTCATACTGCAGGCCTTTTATCCTCCTCCCTTCGGGGAGCCCGACCAGGCGAAGCTGAACTGTATGTGTACGTCCACAGAACTGCCTTGTGGAGGAAGGATGACCAGCTTTTGGTCTGCTATGGCCCTCCGAGGAGAGGCCGTCCAGCAGCTAAGCCTTCTATAAGTCGGAGGATTGTGGATGCCATCACGGTAGCCTATGAGTTCTCTGGTCTCCCCTCACCATTGGGAATCAGAGCTCATTCTACCAGAAGTGTCTCTTCTTCCAAAGCCCTACTATCGGGCCTCTCGGTTGCCGACATCTGTGATGCGCCTGGATCTCAGAGCCTCTCCAGGCTCCTTCGTCCTTTCGCCTTCTACGGCTGGGACTTAATAGAGACACTTCCCCCCTCTAGCCCTACTTTCGGGCCTTTACCTAGCCCTACTTTCGGTCCTTTCCTAGCCCTACTTTCGGGCCTTCTGTCGAGCCTCTCATGGTTCCTACGTTCCCTTGCTCACAGGCAGGGACATTCTCAGTATGGCATACTCATTCCCACAGCGTTCGACACAGCTCGAAGTTACCTGGAAGGGAACGTCTCAGGTAACGTGTATATAACCCTGGTTCCCTGAAGGGAACGAGACGCTGCGTCTCTAGGCCATACTTCGGCATCCCTGCAGAGCTTGCTGTCTCCAGAAGCTGGCATTGTACTCCACCGCACGATGGAGACGATGAGACGATTTTGAATGTTTTTTTTTTTAAGTCTCTTATGCTCATCAAAGTTCCATTTATTTGATCAAAAATACAGAAAAAGTCATATCATGCAATTCAAAATAATTTTTTTTCTAATTTTAATATACTTTAAAATATAATTTATTTCTGTGATGTAAAGCTGAATTTTCATTAGCCATTACATCAGTCTTCAGCGTCACATGATCCTTCAGAAATTATTTTAAAATACTGATTTATTGCTTTTATTATCAATGTTGCTTGTTTTGGGGGATCCTGTGATACTTTTTTCAGGCTTCTTTGATGAATACAAAGTTAAAAATAACAGTATTATTTTAAAATAGAAATCTTTTCTAACAATATAAGTCTTTACCATCATTTCTTATCAATTTAACACATCCTTGCTAAATAAAAGTATCAATTTCTTTCAAACAAAGTAAGAAAGGAAACAATTACTGACCTCTAACTTTGAAAGGTAGTGTATATTGTTACAAAAGATTTCTATTTTAAATAAAAGCTGCTCTTTTTAATGTTTTATTCATCAAAGAATCCTGAAAAAGATATCACAGGTTTCAAAAAAAACCTTTTTCCAACATTGATAATAAATCAGCATATTAGAATGATTTCTAAAGAAGGATCAAGTGGAGGAACAACTCTGAAAAGTCAGCATTGCAACACAGGAATAAATTCTATTTTAAAGCATAATGAAATAGAAAACCACTAGTTTAAATTGCAATGATATTCCAAAACATTACAGGCTTTTTTGTATTTTTAATCAAATAAATGCAGCCTTGATGAGTCTCTTAAAAAAAAAAAAAAAAACATTAAAAACCTTACTAATCCTAAACGTTTGAGCGGCATTGTATATATTTAAGAAAAATATGATATGTTTATATATTAAATATATGAATATAAATATATACAATATTCAAAATAGATACTTTATGTGTGTTTTTATATATACATAACTATACACAGTACACATTTTCATTATATACACAAAAACTTTTATTTTAGAGGCGATTAATTGCGATTTATCATGATTAAAAGTAATTGAAGTAGGCACGATTAATATTTGTCTACAATCAAAGGGTTGTCAGTCTTTCAGTCTTAAGTCATACTACTTTTTTCTCATCTTTAGTAAGCATGAACTGCGCAAAATAATAGTTGAAAAATTATGCATGTGTGAAAAAGCAGCACTTGACCCTGAGGGGGGTCGGTTGACGATAGTATCTCTCTTTTAGGAATGTTGGCTCTCAACATTCCTTTACTTTCCTTCAGCTCTGTTCCTCCCTGCATTGCTGGTGCCACGGCAACTGCCACTTTGACAAGCTCATTCACCTGTGAGTATGCACCTGTGTGTGCGAGTGTGTGTGTGTGTGTGTGTGTGTGTGTGTGTGTGTGAGCGAGTGGATGTCAGCTCGTCAAGCATCATCGAAGTGTTTTTAAATTTGTGACTCGACTCACATGAAATTTGTTTACTGAAGATATCCAAATATTATATTGTATGCTATTCATATCTAAATATTGCGTGCACTATGTTTGCATGTACAGTTTTACAAGAGATTCATCAGTTCTTTTGTTATAGTGTTTTGAGTAAAAATAAAAAAATAAAAAAAATCTAACAGGAAAATAACTGTACAAATGGCCTTAATCTTTCACTGAATTCTTGGAATCGTGCGATGCCTTCAGATATGAATTGTTATATATTTTGTGTCAGTGTACAATTGCTTTCTAGTGTATATTTTCTTTGCACAACTCATGTATGAAAAAAAATTATATTGTAATTTTTGGAATCAGTGATTAATCAAAGAAAGCATGATTGAAGTTCTGATTGTCTAGTAAATCCATATGATGAAATTATTATTTCTGTATCAAGTACTAATTTTGGAATAAACATTCTTAATATATACACATCTCGTTTTGAATCTGGAATGGCATTTGCTTACAGACAAACTCTAGCCCTAATTATTTTTTTGTTTTGTCAAGCTTAGAAAAAAAAATCTTTATCCAAGCTAGATTTTGAACAATTACAGTTTTAAACAATATGCATGTGCTTATTATTATGACTTTTTTAATCATATACAACATTTGTCAAAATATTGGAATATCTAACACTGCTTGCTGAACTCATAAGCAAAACAATCTGACACAAATGGTATCATTACAAAAAAATGCTGGCTTGCTGGCTGCAAATAAAGTCTTTATTTTTGGTTTTAATATCCATGTTGATAATGAAATCAATGCATTGGTATCAGCATTTATAGACATTGTGAACTCTATAAATGTGTCAGGACCTACTTATTGTCAAAATCATACTCTAGATTTCATACCATCACATTAATGGTGTTGACATTCTGCAGCAGAGTGATAATATCTCAGATCATTGTGTATACTAGATTAAAGCTAAAGCTGTAAAATTCAAATTTCTTATTACAAATATGGCACAACCATCACTACCACAAAAGACTGCTTTGTAAACAATCTTCCTCACTTATCTCTCATCTCAATTCCTCAGCATATCAAATAAGTCAGAAAAATTTGATGATGTAACGGAAACCATAAACAGTTTTTTCTAGCACTTTAGATGCAGTTGCTCCTTTACGCTTAAGGAGGATTAAGGAAAACAGTATAACAAGCACACTCATGCCCTAAACCACTCACGCAGCTGGAAGAAAACAAAACTTAGGTATTTCGTATTGGTGGAAAAGTACTTTCTCCTACAAAAAAAAGCCTTAAAAATTATAGATCTGATTACTTTTCGTCTCTTTTAAAAGACAACAAATACAACACCAGGTATTTATTTAATACAGTTGCTAAACTATCAAAAAAATAAAATATCAACAGGTGTTGACATTTCCCATCAGCATAGCAGTAATGACTTTATGAACTATATTTTATAAGGTTAAATTAAGAGACTGGTAGCCACTTCACTTCCACTACATAAAAAAGCTGCAACTGTTGACTGCATAAAATATCCAAATTAATTAAGTCCTTCATCCAGGTTATGTGGTGCTGTTCTAGAATTTTCAATGTGAGTACACTACTCACACTGTTTATACGGAAAAATGCCATAGATGCCATGCTGGACACCAACTGAGACTCCGTCCACACGAAGCCGGTGCGTTCCCTATCCGATCATTTTTTTTCCTCGTCCTAAAAAAAAATTCCGTAAACACGGCGTCGTCTCAAGAAATATCTGCGTACACACCATAGACTGTAAAAAAAGATGGACAACGCGTCTCCACTTTATTCCCATATAGAAAAGTGAAGCCAAAACATCTAAATATGGCCGCTACCATCTTGGGGGAAATTGCGTCATTTGGAGCCAGAGCATGCGCAGTAGAGACTCATTTGGAGCCGGAGTCTGCGCAGTAGAGTCGTGAGGCGGAGCCGCGGTGTCAAAATCCCGCCCAAACTCCCGCAGACCCAATCGCACGATCACAATCATGACACCACACCCCGTTTTAATAGCATCAAATAACTACTTAAAAGCGAACTTATTAGAAAAACGAACACCTGAACATCAATCAGCATTATAGGAACCACCTCACATGATGGAAATCATCTTTGGGAAAAAATTATTTGAAGTGTAATTCGATTATTTAGTTTGGCTCACGTCCCATTAGATTACATGGAGAGGGCAGGGTTTATGACCTATACTGCAGCCAGCCACCGGGGGGCGATCGAAAACTTTTGGCTTCACTTTTCAGGACACCTACGGCACGCTTGGTACACACGAAAACGGTGTAGTATATATGCCAGACCAGTATGGGGCGCTGTAATTCTGCCATGGAGATACACTATACACGGAGAAGAAGACTTTGAGCATGCGCATAACCTTGCGCGCTGTATACGAACCAAGAAGATAAAATTGCTTCAGTTGCATAGAAGCAATAGATTTTGCCGTAATAAAGCTAGTAGGCTTAGTAGCAACACGAACACAATCATGTAGTCCGCCATTATTGTTGTTGCTGTTACGTGTGACGCAGCCGACACGTGATGTGATGACATCATTGTTTCACAAAATATACGGATTGGCTGTACACACGAAACCGCAAGGATGTCGTTTTCAGATTTATCCACTTTGGGACCTGGTTTCAAAATATAGCGGTTTCAGTCTCCTAAAACACTGGATCCTTGTGGACGAAACGCCAATACGATAAAAAATGTATACGTATACAGTAGGGATGTCACAATACTCAATATAATATCGAACCGTTCGGTACGACATCCACGGTTCAATACGCGCTTGTGAATTGCGGTTTTTCGGTTTTGCATCTAAATATCTTCCTTCCTTTTATTTCTCTTGGAATTTGCTGTATGTTTGCCCACGATTTCATGTGCTGAAATGAGAAAACGCTTCCCCTCTTATATTTGAAAAAAATAACGCAACACGCAGAGCATCTTCCATTCTAATGACATGCAATGATAAGCCTTTCTAAACCTGTTGTCCAACAAAAGTTATAAAAACAAGTTACAAAAACATTATAACTTGTTTTTAATTCACAACATCAGTCGAGTGTTTGAAATAACTTCCTTAATGTTGTGATCTGATGTGGATTCTCGTCACAGAATGAGGCAGACGATAAATTCTATACTCATATTCAATGTATGTCGATTAGCAAAGGCTTATGAAAATACCCGAGATGGCTTGAAGAACACAGATAAACCATATATTATTGCAGACGAGTGTTTATTGTCCTTAGATTTCATCATTCAAAACGTTTACCTTTATATCTTGTTTTTAATAAGTTACAGCAATAGCGATGCTTTTATCCATATTAGAGAAGATGGAACGGAACGTTATTAGCGCTACTTCTTTGATGCATATGTGTTTTGTTTTGTTTTTGCACAAGGGCGCCCTCTGGCATCCAGTATGAATGAAACCCATTCTATTTTGCGTAAAAATCTAAAAAATTATACCTCTCTCAAAAGAAAAATTAAGCAGACACATACTAAACCACACTTTATCTAGTGTGCAGAGGTTTACAGGAGTATTTTGTTAATTTGTTCCAAAAAACCCACACTGAAGTGGCAAGATATCAGAACCGAACCGAACCGAAAACCGTGGTTAAAAACCGAGGTACGTATTGAACCGTGGACTAACTGTATTGTTGCATCCCTAGTATACAGCGAAACGCGTCTCCGTGTGGACAGGCCCTGAGCCGAACAAGTTTATCTTATAGTCTCATTAGACGCCCAGAACATGATTCCAGTAATTCATGCTCTTGGACAAGTTGTCTTCAGCAAACTGTTTGCAGGCTTCCTGGTGAGCCAACTTCAGATGAGGCTCCTTTCTGGAATGACGCCTATGCAAACTAACTTGTTGCAGTGTGTGGTGTATGGTCTGAGCACTGACAAGCTGACCTTCTACTTCTGCAACCTTTAAAGCAATGCTGGCAGAACTCATGCATCTGTTTTTTTTTTTTTTAAGCCATGTGGTGCACCCAACACACAGAATGAGTCCTCAACTTTGTTGATTGACCTTTGCAAGGCCTGTTCTGAATGGAACCTCTGTATGACCCTGACCACTGTAGTTTAACTGTGTTAATGAACCTTTAATAGTCTTGGCCATCTTTGTGGAAAGCAACAATTCTAATTCTCAAATCCTCAGTTATTTGCCATGAAATGCCATCCAGTGGTGAGTACGAGAGAACTGTACTTAAAACACCTAATTTTAACTGCTCTAATACAAGATACACAACTTTGTATGGTCCTGTCCAGCAGACAAAAACATAAATATGATGAATATGACATGTGACTTTGCATGCTTAATCAACATTCTGCTGTTATCACTTAGGGTGTACTCACTTTTGTTGCCAGCTATTTTAACAATAATGGCTGTATGTTGAGTTATTTTCAAAGGACAGTAAATCTATACTGCTATGCAAGCTGCACATTGACTACTCTTAAATATATCCAAGTTTCATTTCTATAGTATTTTCCCTTAAGAAGATATACTAAAATGGTTGCTGAAATGTGAGGGGTGTACTCATTTCTATGAGGTACTGTATGTCTTAAGGAAACAAGGCAGCTTTTTTGAATTTGGAGCAGATTTTATGTTCCTATATTCCTTCACTTTCTCTAACTAGTAAGCCATTAGGAATAATAACTGTTTTCCATATTGGTGTGACACTCTAATTGCAGAAGGAGCACATTGGCTGGCTGGTAAGCTCCAATTATATCAGGCTGCTGAGGCGTGTGGTCCTGGAGAAGATACAGAGGGTCACCATGAACTACATGAACGTAATCAACCTAACTGCTGTACTTGGCTTCTTCTAAAAGTCTAAAAGTATCATGATGTTGGATTAGCACCAACATATGCACATTAATATCGAAAAGACTCACCTACAGATATTTACAGCTTGCAGTTAAATTGTGAAGTGTGAGCCACCCATCATCGCATTATTTCACATGACACCCGGGTAATACAGTGGCCTTTAAGTCTATTTCTATATATCGTGACAGACCAGCCAATTAGTTTCATCTTACTTTGTACTTAACACTTGCATGGACTGTCATACAGTTGCTCGTACAGAGCGGGCAGCTTTCCAGTATCGCCTATACAGATTTAATTGGCTTGAAAACTGTCACTGGCACGAAAGTAAATGAACTTTTAATGTTTGGAAAAGAATAATGGTCTTTTCACTACTTCCATAAAGCACAGACCAAAAAATAAAACATCTTTTTATAGATCAGTTGCACTTATTGACTGCTGATTTTAGTACTCTGCTAAATCTATATCAAAGAAATTCTTAGAAAGAAAGGCATTGCTGATGAACGAAAGTAGTGTATGAATTATCAACGCTATCCCATGACCAACTTCATAAATATGTGAAATTTTTTACAAAACGTACAAATTCTTATGAGGCAGGTCATATGAATTTGTATGAATTAACCACCTCATAAAATATGTATGAATATTTTATGAGGTGGCTAATTCGTACAAATTTGTATGACCTCACTCGGACAAATTTGCCATCTCGTAAAATATGTGTGATTTTTCACAAAACGTACAAATTTCTACAACTTGGCTCAAACAAATTCGGACGTTTTGTGAAAAATCACATATTTTACGTATTTGTAGGAATTCATATAACCTCATATGTTTTTGTGCATTTTCTGTGAGGGGTAGGTTTTTGGGGCGGTCATTCGTATGAATTCCTACAAATTTGCCACCTCATAAAATACATACGATTTTTTTACCAAAATGTCGTACGAATTCATACGAATTAGCCACCTCGTAAAATTTGTACAAATTGCCGTAGGTATTTTACATGGTGGCTAATTCATACAAATTCGTACGACCTCATTCGTTTTTTGAGAGGGGTAGGTTTAGGGGCAGAGTTGGTGTGGTCATTCGTACAAATTCCTGTAAATTTGCGACCTTGGAAATACGTATGATTTTTCACAAAACCTACAAATTTGTATGTACGACTGGGCTTAAATGAATTTGTACGTTTGGTGAAAAAAAAACACATGTATTGTACGTATTTGTACGAATTCATACAACCTCAAATTTCCTACAAATTTGCCACCTTGTAAAATACGTAGGATTTTTCACAAAACATCTGAATTCACACAAGCCAGGTCGTACAAATTCAGAGGAATTGTCGTATGTATTTTACAGGTGGATAATTCATACTAATTCGTACAACCTCTCTTCTATGAATTTGCGACCTTGTTAATATGTATGATTTGTACGAATTTGGCATCTTGTAAAATAGGTGTGATTTTTCACAAAACTTACAAATTTGTATGTTTTATGAAAAATCACATGTATTTTACACATTTGTATAAATTTATACAATCTCACCCGTACGTTCTTGTATACTTTCTGTGAGGGGTAGGGGCCAGGGGTGGTTATTGTACTGAGAGGGGAAGGTTTAGGGATAGTGTTTGAGCAACTGACTGTTTCTATGCTTACTGCCAACAGTCTACATGGTACGTAATCTGGGTAGTCCATGCATTCAAGAATTTTTGAGAACATTCTGCAACTCAGAATTTTTGGGATACTAAAATGTTGAATGGAAACACTGTTGAATTCAAAAATTAAAACTCTTACAGTTTGTGCTGCTCTTTATCATTGTCCATCCTGTCCCTTTCTCCACTCATATTTAATGGTTCTTTAAGCAAAAATCTTGTGTAATTCTTATAAAGATCTCACATTTTCCCATGTGCACCACCTCCTACATAAAACTCATTATATACATATTTCATAGCGCATGTGGCCGCCTCTTACTTTCTATAAACAGCTTTGTGTGACTAGGAGGCTAAAGCAAGAATAATTAAGCAGCTATTGTTAATTACGCCTGTCTTAATTCTATGTGTATATCAATGGTCTCTTATAAGTTTGCATAACAATAACTAAAAAGTTACATAAAACTTGATAAATCAATTAAAGTTCAGTTTAGATTTTGGTTTTATAGGAAACATAGTCTTGAATCTGTATTGTCCAATAAAATTATGAAGCAACCTGTTCCTCACAGGAGGAAGATTGAGTTGGATTTGCAGTTCTCTTGGGGTATTGACATGGAAGAGAATTACACAATACAGTATTTTCACACCTCTAAATTACAGTTAATCCCATCTTGACATTTCCCAGCTCTCCCACTCATAAATCAAAGCTCACAAAACCCTTGTAATCACATTTCAGGCCTCACCAGTGATGGCGTCAAATCACATTGTGTTATTTACAACACCAGTTCATGTGAATCAGTGCTTTCTGTGCTTTACAATCTCCATTGCTGTGGAGATATATAGATATTTGATTTATTTCAAAAAGACCAAGACCCACTAAATAATCTGAAGAGAGTAGACAAAACTATTTCTTACCACTTCCAGTGTAATCTGAATAATGAATGAATGACTCTTGTTAAAGGTTTCTTTTGTTGACAAAAAAAACATATCTTTTTAAAATTTTGTTGTAATAAAATTAGATTTTAATAATAATAAAAAAAGAAAGTATGTTAGAAATACAGTAATGGTTTGTTTAGAATGACATTAGGGCCACAGTGTTGACCTGATATTGATACCATAAAGTTCAACAGTATTTCTGCTTCTTATACCCTTAAATTAAGTCTTAATGTTGAAAGCAAATACGGTAAGTTGACTGAGTAATGTTTAAAATGCTATTTTTTATTTTATTCATTTATTTACTTTCAATGTGGACATTTATAGATTGGTAAATTAACCCTATAAAGCCTTTATCATACAGTTGAGTTCAAAAGTTTACATACACCTTGCAGAATCTGCAAATTGTAATTTTTTTTTTAATTTTTTTTTACTAAAATAACAAGGATCATACAAAATGCATGTAAGGGTCATACAAATGCAATAAGGTATTTCA